>NC_140589.1:1862514774-1862958774 GCF_964204655.1 Triturus cristatus
TCCCATTCAGATCACAAAGTGCATACACTATAAATAGGGTCAATGGGTTATCACTTTTGTCAGACATCTCATTTTGTTACTAGCAGTTTAAAAGTTAAAATCCTATTATAGAGCAGTGAGCTATTAACTGTCGTCAATGAGCTGCATGCAAGTGCAAGGAATATATTATAGCTACATGGTTTTTTTGCCCAGTCTTATCCTAATATTGCAAAAAGTATTCATTTGAGTAGAAATTCATTTATTATTAAAGTATACCCCTAACAACGGTGTTACATGTTACATTCTGAATTTGCGCTTTTTCCAGACCAAAGGCTCTTAAACTTTACTCAAAACCAATTTGGATGTCATATGACTCCTACACCTTGTAGACCTCTGTCTTATATAACATTTCCTATACACTGATTTATACATGTATAATTATCTGTGCAATGTGTGTGTGATGTAAAGTTTTCTGACACCTTAAACTGGTATAAATTAATACCAGAGGCAGTGGTTATGGAGACTTGGGGGGCATTGTCCAATAGTGGTAGTGACAGAATCCGTGGCGAGGTGGTCATTGAGGGGGGGGGGGTGGGGGGGGGGGCACCAACAAACATTGTCAATCAGGGCACCGCCAGTTCTAAAGCCGGCCCTGGGGCTCGGCTCAGGATCTCGCATGGGTTCCATAACTGGTACTGCTCAGTACCTTGCAAGGGCTCCTTGCACTGCAGCCGGCAGCCGTATTCACAGCACTTCTTCTCTCCTGGGCAATGCTGGTCTGCGGAGCACGCATTCGTGGGTGGGCTGTGGAAGTCAGCACACGTCGGGTAGGTGGGAGGCAGTGGGCACGATCCCTTCTTCACTGCAGATTAAAAAGCAGGGAACAATTTCTTAGAATGGGGTGAGGGATTCAAGAGGAAAGTAATGAAGAGCTCAAGCAACCACAGCATGGAAACATATTTTACAAAATGCCATTAAATATTTTTAGTTAGTTGTGCAAAAATCAGTTCAGACTCAAAGAGTAGGAGAAACAGAAGTTACTTTTGGAAATCATTTGCTAACCCTTTTTTTTAATTTTTATTATTATTTTGTAGATTTATATAGCGCAACCTCAACAAAAAGGTATTGCAGGTCTTTACATGAGCACAATCTTTAAATCTCCCTCTAGATTTGAAGCACAACAACATCACTTCAAACTTCTGTATTTTCCAGAAAATAAATTTCCAAATTTAATTCAAATATTATTTGGTCTCTCGCTTTGATCTTACATGTAGAAATATATTTTTTTCAATTACTAACAAATTCCAGTTTCTTGGAACAGTCATTCATGCTTCTGTTGTGATAACAGACCAGTGGAGGGTGGTAATTTTATGAGGGATGGGGAGGGACGGGACATACATGCACACATACAAACTCACTCACACCCATGCATTCACACAAGCGCGCACATACACATGTCCATTCACAACACTCATTACCCAATATTCAAACATACACTCACGTACCATCCAAACAATAATCTTTAAAAAGATCACACTTACCTGCAGCACTGCTTCGGAAGTCCCAGGATGGTTGGGACTGCTGCCTCCTCTCATTGGTTGACCTTAGGTCAGTCAATGACAGAAGGCAGCACTCCCAAGCCTCAGAGGTCCCAGGAGGGTTTGGACTGCGGCCTTTCCTCATTGGTTGACCTAAGGTGCAAGACAGCAGTCCCAAACTCATCACAGAGTGAGATGGGGTCAGTAAAATTGCTGACCTCACCACAACTGTGACTAAGTGTCACGGATTGGCACTCGGCCCTGGGCGCTTCAGGGCTTAAACTGGAAGCTCCCAGGTCCGAGGCAATGAGTGATGCTACCCCTCGTCACGAAGGAGGGCTTCAGGAACCGTTACTGAGCTGAGGAGGTCACGCCCACAGGAGCTGTGACATCCTCAGCCCAGCAAAGTTCAGCTCAGGCAGTCAGGTGCCTGTACATTTAGTGCATGTTTAACTCCTGGCTGCCTGACCTGAAAATGAAGACTGTCTGTCATGCTGACCTTTGTTCAGCCAGATCAACACTCTTCTTGAGGGGCAAAAGGTCAGGGGGCGTGGCTCTTCAGCCCCTATCAATCAATCAATTAAGTGACTTGTAAAGCGCGACTATTCACCTGTAAGGGTATCAAGGCGCTGGGAGGGCGAGGGAGACTGCTGATCCATTGCAGGCACTGTGGTTCAGTCGAAGAGCCGGGTCTTGAGGTCCTTCCTGAATTGAGGCAGTGATGGTGATTGCCTGAGGTGGAGAGGCAGGGTGTTCCAGGTCTTTGCTGTGAGGTAGGGAAGGATCTTCCTATAGCAGTGGTCTTGCGGATACGTGGGACAGTGGCCAGGACCAGTTGGGCGGAGCGAAGTCTCTGGTTGGTGCATGGAATATAAGGCAGTTGTTGAGGTACACAGGTCCCACGTCATGTAGAGCTTTGTAGGCATGTGTGAGGAGCTTGAAGGTGATTCTTTTGTTGACTGTGAGCCTGTGGAGTTCTTTCAGGTGGCCTGTGATGTGGCTGCTGCAGGGGATATTGAGTCTGGCTGTGCGTTCTGAATGTTCTGCAGTTTCTTGAGGAGTTTCTGGGTGACGCTGGCATAGAGTGCGTTGTCGTAGTCGAGTCTGCTGCTGAGGAGTGCGTGGGTGATCATCTTTCTGGACTCCGCAGAGATCCACTTGAAGATCTTTTGGAGCAGGCATAGTGTATGGAATCAATGTGATGAGACAGCATGGATCAGGTGGTTCATGGTGAGCGAGGAGTCCAGGATGATGCAGAGGTTTCGTGCATGGTCTGTGGGGGGCAAGATCTGTGGGCCACCAGGAGTCATCTCAGGCAAATGGAGTGGAGCATAGGATGAGGACTTCAGTCTTCTCTGAGTTGAGCTGGAGGCAGCTGTCCTTCACCCAGGTGGTGAAGGCCTTCATCCCATTATGGAAGCTGGTGACTGTGGGTTCATTAGTGAGAGAGGATCAGCTGGGCGTTTTTTGTAATAACATGTTTTGAAACTAAAGATTAATCCAGAGAAGTATTCTATTAATTTAAGTCATATATTAGAAGGAAGTGGCTATTTATCCGTCCGCTGCCAAATAGGACATAATATCTTATTTACCAGGCAACTTGCAAAATAGTACATAATCACTGCTGTTGAGCCAGACACAGCCTAAATAGGAGAGATGATGTACACTTTGACTGGAGGATGGATAAACAGCGAAGGAGGGGCTGGATGTATCAATATTAAGAATAGCAATTACCTAACTGACATTGCCTGATTGCGATTCGCAGACAATCACTATTCCTAATGTATGAAACTCATAGAATTTCATTTAGCGATTCCTAGGGTGTAGCAAATTGACCTACCTCATGAATATTAATGTAAACCACAGGGATGGTGGCCTGCTGGAATCAGTAGTCCAGCATTTCTGTGATTGCTTTTAAATAAAGTGATCACTTTTTTTCAAATGCAACCCATTCCTCAGATTGAAATAAACAAGTTGGATCAGGAACACCAGTAGACCTGGGGGACTAGTAGGACTAGGATGGGGGGGGGGGGGGCAGGAGGACCTGGAGACTGGGAGGACTAGTGAAAACAAGGTCAATGGGGCCAGCACAAAAGACACGATACATAGGAACCAAACAGAGATGTACCATAACTAAGACCAGGACTACATGGGCCAGAACAACCATGAGCAGGTGGACTAGGAACAGATAAACCAGAGGAGCAGGACAAGGATGGATGAGGATCAGAATTAGCATGAGGGGGTGAAGAGGTCCAGTACCCAGAGTCGGTGAAACATGAGACCCAAGGTACAAAGGCCTAGTTGCAGGAGTACATGGGAATGATGATCAGAAAGACCAAGAAGTACAGGGTCCGTACATTGTAAAGTTATCTGCAGACCTAGCAAGGAGCAGAAGGACTAGGGCCAGGAGGATCATAACCAGATTGGAGAGGACTACAAAGATCAGGCCATGGAGGGCACTGGTCAGTAGTACCAGGAACCCTGGATAAGGAAGATAGGGACTAATTACGGCCAGGTAGACCAGGAACAAAATAACCAGGCTCCTGATTACCTGAACAAGGACAACCTGGATCAAGAGAGCCAAGATCAATGGCTGCAGTACCAGTAGGACTAAAAAGACAAGTAAAATATAATTCTAGGTTTTGTGTCGCCCCTTGCACGGGGCAAGGGCGATGTAAAATCATAATAAATATGCCTCCTTGTTTATAACATTTGAGGATACACTCAAGCAGTTTCTATTCTAATATATTATCAGACACAAGAAAGCATGAAACGTTCACTTAGAGTTACTCTGAATGCATCACCTACTAAATTTTGTCCTTTAAGTGAAATGATTATCACAGTCTACGATTATTTATGTAGGTGTGTTTTATTACATTTTCACACAGTTTGACTCTTGTAGAGCAGGCCAGGAGTCCTTGTTTTATGCTCAGCACTATAGCTAATGATTTGTAAACAGCCTGAATAAGTCTTACTTCATACTGTGAGCCTCCTTTGAATTATCACAGCTCCTACCTATCACAGGGTCCTCACAGGGTAAAACACAGTGCGAGTCACAGCAGCGCTCGTATCCATAGCAGTCGGTGTCGTCCTCACATGTGTCCCACCATGGTCGTTTACAAAGTGCATCCTTTTTGGGACATCCAAATGTTTTTGCTGTAACATAGTAACATAAATCACAATACAACAAAATACTTGGCTCATTTGTATTGTCTCACTTAGGGTAGGAATAAAACATTGTTTGTTTAAACATAAACACTTCTAGGTAGACATAAAAACCAGATGCAGTCAAATATACACATTTCAGAGTCTTCCAGTGAGATCTCCCGAACAATTCACCCCCAGGTTAATGTGGAGAGAGCTAAGAACAGTCACCATGCAAATCCTACTTGGATCTGTTTGGCCCTCCAGTGCTACCTGTGAGGCCTTGCAACCCTCAACCTTGTCTGTTGTGATGCTGGCTGAGACTGAGTGTGTTGTTTGAAAAGTGTATGGAGGTAGGATGATCTATAGTTGCAGACTGTGGTCATGTGTGAGGTTCTAGGTGCTATTTGTTTAGTTTGACATTTTATGGAAGGAGTGTGAGTAGCAGAAAGACACAATCTTCTGTGCCGTCATCCGGTACATTAATTCGACCTCCACCTGGTACTACTAGGGTAGCTGTCTATTAATAAGGAAAGTCGCAGTAAAAGCCATCCCAGAGATCATTGAGTTCACCAAGGTTGCCTTCAAATAGGTGGGCTAGGGCTTCCTACTTGACCAAGCTATAAATTGGGCCAAGAGAGGCAGAGCTGAGTTACCCAGCAGAGGCTGAGAACTCTAGGGTGGTTGTGACAATTCTAGAGGCAGATAGGAAGGGGCTGCTGGGCTGTTCAGCAGATGAAGCAGCCACAGTTGGGCGGACACTGTGACGCAAAGGTGAAGGCGCTTAGACAGCCATGTTAGATAACGTTTACTTTTATCATAGAAATATGAGACCAAATTACGACTACCATCTGGTACACGGTGGTGTATGGGATGGAATAATAGCCAAGAGGACCTATCTAAGGATTGGAATCGTATGATCATTCAGACTTCAGGAGTCTTGCATGAATCGGGAGCAGTAGCGTATCTATGCCAGATGTGAGGATGATCCTAACGAGGCTCTTTGTAGAAAGGAAAATATTAAGGGGCAGATTTACTTGGTTTGATGCAACACAACACAGCAGCCAAAGTTGCTGCGCTGCATCATGTCAAACAATGAGAGAAAAACAGCAGCATATCTGCTAAAATATCTGCTGGTTTTCTCTTCCCCAGTACTGGTGTGAGATTAGAGATGATGTGGCCTAACGGCTAGAGCGGTCGACATCAAACCTGGGGAACCGGGTTCGAGTGTCGGCAGGGACGCTCCACATCTTGTGCTTCTAGGCAAATCACTTAATCTCCCCGTGTCTAACAAAAGAATGAATATGTCCGTCTGTAATCCAACTGGTGCATGTGTAAAGCGCTCTTATAATTGTGGGGTGAGTTTCCACTACATAAAACTCCCCGCCCAAAAGAAAAAAAAATGGATAAGAGGCAAATCACAGATTCTTGCATAACAGTTACGGGTGCGTGCGTTTCATCAAGCATAGGTTTTGTTCTGGAAGTAAACCCTTCCAGTACAAAAACTATGCTTTAATAGTTTTCATACTTTGCATGTTCATTGTACAGTGCAGCACACTTACAAAGGTGGAATAATGTGGAGAATTCTAAAATTGCTGCACAGTTACTGCTGCCTCAAGAAAGTGTCCCTTATTGGCGCAAAGCCCTTCCTATGACTGTTAGTGGATAGGAAGGTATGTCAAAACCCATTGGTGGTTGATTGGGAATACCCATGTACCACTTATGGAACACCCCCTAGATGCAAAGTAGCACATAGCGCTAATGATACATTACTTTATGCAGTGTTCCAATGCAAATCATGATTTGTGTTGAAAAGTAAATCCGATCACAGCACAAGTCGCTATCACGTTCCACTAAAATCTGGACCCATGTATTACGTGGAAATAATGTGCAGTGAAGCCTTGGTGTTGAAAAGTGGGGATTATGCATTGACGCTGGTGAGGCTTCACTATGTAATATCTTTTTGTGTCCCCCAAGTAGGACCGTTGGATTCACACTAGTAAATTTAACATTATTCATTTAACTCCTGCAAAACAGTAAAGTTGCTGTCAACAAGAAAACATACTAGTGACACTCGTCACTTGCAGGTCGAGTCCAGAGAAAACTAGTGGGAAGTAAGGTGATGGGGGTCCCATGACCAGGCTCTGACAGCCAGCTGAATGTTACCAGGCTCGTAGGGCCCGGGTGCAGAGTTGTCCTAGCTGTCCCTGCTACTGAAGGCAGGATCCGTGGTTGCTGGTTTTGCGGCCGGTGAGGAAAGGGATGAAAAATATTGCCAAAGGGACCACTGAGGCAGCAGGATGATGATGTTGTGTGATTGTCTTGAGGTGCAGTGTCGAACAAAGTTAGTGCTTGCCCAACTGGCCACCAGCAAGCCTTGGTAGCAGCAAACACAATTTTTGGTTACTTCAACATCCTTGAGTCTCGGGGAAAGCAATAGATGCTTGAAACCTGCTAGAGGTCAGGACTACTTTTCCCACAATGCAGTAGACCATTTACTTTTGGGAAATTCTTCTGCAGGCCTGATTACCAGTGATTCATTTGTTTCAGTAGTGTGCTTTACATGCGGGCTGCAGGGGACTAGTATCTTTACTCCAGGGGTGTTCTGGAGCTGTCTTTGGCTTGCAGAGGGGTCCGCCTTTCTTTTTGAACCAGTCTCTGGTCCCAGATGAGTCACAATTGTGCAGATGCAGAGTGGTTTCCACATTTGCAGATTATGGCATTTTGCTTTATGCATGTTCTGAAGTTGCAGACTCAGGTCTCCTCTTTGTCCTTGGTTGCAATTCAGGCAGATCTGCAGTTCTGGTGCCAGGGGTGCCCCTTAAATCCTATATTTAGAGGCATTAGGGTTGTGGGTGCAAGTAGCCAATCAGCTACTAGCCCCAGCGGCTAATACGCTCCTGAGGTGACTACATTCAGGGGTGTGTGCCATCCTTTCTACCCTAAACCCACTATTCTGCTACTTTTAAAAATGACAGCACCCATCCTCAGCTGTACAGACCATGTAGCAAACCCTAGGGGTGTGGCTAGCCTTCTGGGGGTGTATGCCTCCCGACTACCTGATTTTCCCACCTGCCCTGGAGCAAATGTGTCTGAGGGCAGGTGGCGGGCTGTTTCCTCCTTTGGGAAACAGCCAGGTTACAGAGGCGGTGAGAGCCTTAAAGCTGACGGCCTTGATGTGCCACTTCACTAGCCATCCTCTCAGGGCTGGAGGTGACATCATCTCCCGCCCAGGCAGGCATTTGTTTCCGACTCCTTGGAGTGTCGCACCTCTTGGTAGGGGGGCAGATTCCTGTCTTGGTGGCAGCAGCTGCAGACTGTCGGCCTGGGCACAGGAAAGACGGGGGCAACCAGGTGGGCAACCTCTTAGCTAGCATGGGTACATGCCACATCAAATCAGAAATGGGGAACATGTCAGATTTGATGTTGTTTGATACTAAACATGACACTTTTCAGTGGGACCATAATGGAGCAGGCAGCCTTGGGTGGCCTGAGTGACAGCCCATTGTTATCCTATGGACCCCTGAACACTTAAGTATCCCTTATTAGAATAATATCTACTATAGTGACATAGAAACTTGCATTTATATGTGCAGTTTGCACTGCTCCTGCAGTCTGTAATGTCCGGCCTGCCTTTTCTTTACTTGGGACAGTCTGATGGCACAATGTGTGCTGCAGGCCCTGGTGACCCCTTTAACTCCCATATCCCGGCGTTCCACTGGTACCACTTACCAGGAACTTAGAGGGGGTAAAGTTCTTGCCAATTGGGGTTAGCAATTTACATACATCATACTTCAGGGAGAGTGCACTGGGGCCTGGACGGCAGCGTCTAATGCACCTTCAGAGTCATGAACAAAAGCAGTGGGAAAAATGTGTGGGGAGACGATAGAAAAAGGACACTTTCCGTCACTTGGGGTAGAATGAGTGGAATTGAGAAACCTCCAATTTTCAATGAGATTCAGGTCTGACTTATGCTTCAGAGCAAACCTGTCCCTCCCATCACTTGGGGGTGATGTCATTAGTCAGCAAAAAAGCTGGAGGACCCAGTAATGCCTCCGCCTAAAACAATATTTTCAGTCGATGGATGCTGACTTGAAGAAACGGCAACTCCTCCCAGTGGCCATACTGGCACTCTGCCCAGAATATCAATTCGTTATTTTCAAAGGCATTAAGTATTTGAAAGAAAGTATTTATGAGAAAAGCTTTTGGGGGTACCATGTTTTGGCAAACAAAACGTACAGAAGCTATATGAAGACCATGCATGATAAACTGAAAAATGATGGTTTTGAATACAACTTTTCAGCGGACCCCCTGCTCCCACCAGAGATTTAAAACACTATACATTTCAAAGCTTAACTCTACACAGTCTTCAGGTGGACACTGGAAATAAAACCTTACTGTAATGACTTGAATGAAATGATCAAAGTGGTACTTACAATGTGACTGTCTGTGTTTCTAATGTAGTATGTTTGTGGCCAGGAGATACTACTGTATACATGAAGAGTTTTGTTCCACGGTTCCTGGGCCCTTAGTAAACAGACCATATTCCAGATATAATATAAATACTTCCATGACAGTGACCAAATGCAATGTAGGTAAACTGTGCCAGCGATGGATTGCACTCCAGTCCCACTGCAGTTATCATGCACTTCTAAAGAATGATGACATTCTCATCAAGGCCAACATGGTAGCTGTGCAAAAACAGTGAAATATTACTATATTACCGAATATCCCCCACCATGAAGATTGCTTTAAATGGTGCTTTGGCCCAAAATAGACATGATAATTACATGTTTGATGCATTAACTAAGCTTGTTACAATATTTTTTTCAAAAAGGAATATCTTTAACCTCAGCGGCGAAAACATTGCCCTCCAAACAGCTCCCTCTTCGTGTGTGTTTCAGAAGCTCCTACAGACTCCTTTCTTGCCTCGCTTCACTGACCTGCTGTACACCCTCTGCACTAGCATAACTCATGCTTTCAAAAGCACTGGACCTAGTTTTTTGGTTGGTCTTACAAGTGTGTTTGGATACATCCTTTGGTTCTTCGGTTCACTATTCTCAAGCTCATTGGCTGAACTATTGTCTCTTTTCTTCTAGTAAAGAGATGAAGCCAGTTCGAACAAAAATAAGAATGGAGGCCCTGTTACCGACAAGAGAAGCAGTGCTGTGAAGCTGCGCCCTTCTATTTTGGAACCAAATGGTTATCGGCCATTAGTGAACAGGGAACTCTCTCATTTTACAAACTGAAAGGTCCACAAATAAGACCAATATCTTGGTCCATGTTTGCTTGGTATTCATTAGTCTCCACCGCCTCCTGCCCATCTCAACAGGAAGGAACCACTTGGGCCAAGCCAGTTCCAGTGAACGGCAGTTGGCCATCCCGAGGGATGCAGAGTTTGATGGGCCATTAATGCCACCAAGCCTGATGCACCAGCAGTACCAGCCTCCGCTCTAGCCAGACTCAAGCATCTGTTCTTCGCTGGATATGTATGCGCTTCCTCTTCTCCATCAACAGGGGGAGCTGTGTTATTCAACCCAGCTGCTACTGCCTCACAAGGTATTGCAGCCTCCGCTGGGCCACAGAGGGTTAAACCATTTTCCATGGCTTTGAACCCTGAGTGACCTCTGAGTTCTGTGGAAAGTTTATGTCAACATCACCAGCCCAGAGAACTCAAATGTTACCCTATTGCATCACCATGCAAAAAAGGAGCTGTTCCTGCATGTTTGGATGACACAAACTGGACAGTTTTTTTTAAATTGGAGAGTTTGCACCTTTGTACCTTCCTTAATGAGTTTCCTTCTTTTATTTCACCCAGCCCATATAGTCGTTGCACATAATCATGAATATTTCTTAATGCATCTACCTTATCACTACGTGATCGTAAAAAATATTGTGTTTTTCCAGAGCAAATACCTTTCTTTTCAGCAGGAATCGTATGTTCTTCAAACAGAGGACAAGGGAGTAACTGGGATTCCGCCGAATGCCCCTTCCCAGCCTGTTCTTCTTCTCTGCAAATGCGTCCTGAAGCTCTGATAATCAAGTTATACAAACACATCCCAGCTAGTACCAGTTCAGCCTCTGGTTGGGTGCCTCATTGTGATGAGTTACTAACAGAGTGACTGCGAGCATCAGGAATGAGGTTAGAGGGACATCAAGTGGGCCATCGAGAGCAGCCGTGCATGATATCAAAGGCTCCTGTGAGGCTTCTGGCCTTCAGCGGCTGCTGTGATGCTGTGTGTGATCTTGGACAGCCACGATTTTCTTTCGCCTTGTGACAGGAACAGCGGGGTTGCTATTTAATTTGCACAACAGATCCTGTTGTTCGGTAACAGGTGTGCGCGTGCCCCACCTTAGAAACACATGAGTAGGAATTGTATTCTAATGTTTAGAAATAATACAGTGCCTAGAAGTTGCAAATGAGGCTGCTAGTGCCATAAACATGCAACAACCATGTTGCAGTGTTATTTGAATTGTTCTTCTATAGTTGTAAATGCCGCGTTGTTACAATCGTGAACGAGATTAGGATTGTAGAAATAAAATTTTAAAATGCATTCTGCGTTTCTAGTGATCGTTAAAAAATGAATGAGTTTGATTTTCCACACACGGTCCCTGCTTTCTGTCTCAAAGGATAAATCGTTTGCACAAACACATTTTATGCAAACATTGCTCAGTGGGTTGTGCATTGGTTGCAGTCGAGTTGTCACATTTAGGGGCATATATATGACCCCAGTTGTGTCAGGGATGCAGCGCGCAACATGGTGCATGCGCAACGCAGCACACATATGGCCATATTAACAAGGAGCTGTCGCCGAATTAACTGCACTTTATCGCAGCCAAAGTCGTGATAAATTTACCTCCCCATTCACAAGCTGGTGTAAACAGCCCACAGCAACAGTTTACCCGCGATAGCAGCCGCAAAAAACATCGCCACAGAGGATCCCCGCAACTATCTCTAATGAGATGCAGAGTAGGCTTTCCCGTGCCAAAGGTCGCGACAACACCACACCTCAACATTCTCAACGACCAGCCCGATCAGCAATAAGAACACGAAACCAGCGATAAGGCGCGTTTGCACCAGGAAATCTACACCTGCCCTGACCTGGTGTTAAGTCAGACGGCAGCCAGCACCACAAAAGGGAGACCAGCCCAAGGCCACATCGGAAGTGCAGCAGATGCCATGGAGCCACACATCATGCGGCCCGGACACCCAAGAGGGCCACAACATTCACCCACACCACCCCCCGGACCACCCCTCCCTGGCACCCCCACCCCAACAAAGACATGCCACATCAGCTAGACAAAAACATGTACAAAATATTCTGCATGATGTCGCACAATCACAACAGTTGAAATGCATGTGTCGTAAATATTATTAGTTATGTGTGGATATATATACTAAATAGTATATTTGTTTATAGGTCGAATTGAAAAAATGCATTATTGACTGCCCTAGTCCTGAAGAGGCCTAAAATTACGTAGGCTGAAACGCGTCGACATTTAATTTGGAGACACTCAGATGAAATTTAACTGTGATGAAACAGATAAAGAACACTCAATAAGTATTTGTGAAAAAAACAATCCATTGTGTTTCTTTAAAAGAGTGATTTTCATTCAAGGAATGTTAGTAGAATAAAATCATTGTAAACATCCTTATTGATTAGTAGGGCAAAGAGACAATTGCATATTGTGATGAAGAGATAAAGATGTATATATGTACCAAAAGAACGTGATGAGAAACGTACTATAAATATATATATAAAAAATATTGTTTACACACTAGTTTATGTATTTTTTTGTGGTTGGGATACATTTGATTCTGGATTGATTAAAACATATCTACAGATGTTTCTAACAAAATGAAGTACTTTTGGAAGAGATAACTAAACTATTTCTTCATGTAATTATACTTATATTCATCCCAAGGCACTATATATTTTTTTAAATGTTGTGTATTTACCCGGGTGCCAGAGGGTTAAACGGGTAAACCCCCTTTTTTGCAAAAAGGTTTATATTACACTTTGTGAAGTGTGAGGGTATTTCAAGAGAGAGGATATTCCTTATCTGTGTATGGACAAATAATAAATTGCAAGCAGATATATTTCCAGACCAATGATAACCCAGCCTCTAGTGGCACATACTTAGGTTAAATATATTACAGCCCCATAGATATCCAGGGTCATGTCAGAACCATCCATAGTGAGTTACACTGAAGAAGAAATTAGTGCACTATGTAAAATCCCCTCATTACTGAGTGGGGATCAAACTGTGATTCAAACTACAAATGTGGACAAAATTGAAAGACTAAAACAATTAAAAAAGAAAAACATCAGAACTCAGTTACATGCGCAAGTATTGCTAGAACATCTTAAAAACAATACTATTCCAGTAGGACTTCAAGTAAAGAATATTCCAGTTATTTTTATCACAGATAAAACTTATCTAGGTAAATTCGGCGGTGTGGGTACAAAATGTTCTAGAGACTGGATGGCACTATCTGTTGAAACTGCCTTGAGATTTAATGACGTAGAGCTTAAAGAAATTGAGGCACTAGAACACGAGATATTAGGAGACAATACTATCAAAGATGCCAAGTCTTTATTAGAATTTGTGGAAAAAACAATTGCTGACTTTAAAATTCACACAACTAATCAAAAAACAAGCAAAGTTACTAGAGATATAAAAAAATTTAAATTGGAAGAAACCTACCCATATTTGAAAGAGGATTTTTACCAAAACAATAACCCTAGCTCTTTGAATCTCCAATATAGAGGGAGATCAAGAAATCGATTTATTACTTTTTCAGATACTTCATCTGACTCAGATCAAGGGTCATATAGTGGCTATCGCCCTTACCCCCAATATCCAAGATCCCAACCTTTTTTTGGCAGAGGCCGGTATCGAAACAGAGGGGGTGGAACAGGATGGCGAGGTTACAACCCACAAGTGGGCCAGTACCCACAACAGGGGCAGTATCAAGCACCAGATCAATACCAAAATCAGGAGTCAGAACCGTTCCGAACCAGGAGGAGAACGTACAGACGGTAAACAGCAATACTGTTTATTTGCCCACAACATTAGAAACCATACCTATCTACAATTTATCTAACTATGTTCCTACTGAAACAGAATTATCAGTGTTATACAAAGGTCTCTCTTTTGTACCCACAACGTTACAAAATCCAGTTGATACAAAAACAGAAGTATTACAGTTCCTTAGAAAGGTTAGATTAAAGGCCTTTTTTTTAGAAAAAGAAATGGAAGAACAGATCAATGTAAGCGGGCTAAGAAATAAATCAGCCTTCATTCCAGAAAGTGTTCTTCTACCAGCAGAAATATTGGTATTTGAGGAACAGATCCTAAGCGAACTAGATGCCTTCCAAAAGAAAAAGATATTCTACAACACTAATTGCAGCAAACAAGAAGTACAAGCTTTAAAAGATTTATCAGAAAATCAAACAATAACTATCAAGCCGGCTGATAAAAGGGGAGGAATTGTACTTTGGGACACAAACAAATATGACGAAGAAGTCATCCGACAATTGTCTAATCCTACACACTATAGATTATTGGAATCCAACCCGACATTGGAATTGAAATCCGAAATTTTGGAGATTACCAAAGAAGGGCTAGAAGAAGGGTGGTTATGTCAAAACGAGTTTGATTTTTTAAACAGTAACAAAACTAAAGTACCAAATATATACGTGCTGCCAAAGGTACATAAATCCCTCACAAATCCACCAGGAAGGCCCATTGTGTCGGCCTGCGGTTCAATTTTAGAACCCCTAGCCAAATACATAGATACATTTTTAATTCCATTTGTAAAAGAGACACCATCTTTTGTTAGAGACACAATGGACTTAATATCTAAAGTAGAAGGCTTACCGTATAACAAAGAAAAACAATTTTTGGTATCATTCGATATAGAGTCTTTGTATACCAATATACCCCAAGACGAGGCTCTAGCAGTAATGAGATACACTTTAGACCAACGAGATCGTCCCCACCAGGTCCCAACTGATTTCATAATATCATTAGCATACCTATGCTTAAAAAATAATTTTTTTAGCTTTAAAGAAAACATGTATTTACAAGTTTCCGGAGTGGCAATGGGGTGTAGCTTCTCCCCAGAAATTGCGAATTTAGTTATGGCAGAATTTGAGAAAAAGTGGATATATAGCGACACCAACCCCTTTAGAAACCTCATAGGGTTTTGGTGTCGCTATATAGACGACATATTCATGATCTGGAATGGAGAAGAAATACAACTGACAGATTTCCATAACTGGCTAAATTCAAGGACTGTTGAGTTTAATTTTACCATATCTAAAGATCGGGCGAAAATCAATTTTTTAGATGTGTTTGTACAACAAGATAAAGACCAGTTGGGTGTGAGTCTATATACCAAAACTACAGATCGTAACACCCTTCTTCACTTTACCAGCAGTCATCCGCGCACGTTGAAAGAAAATTTACCATATGGGCAATTTCTTCGTGTGCGGAGAAACTGTACTAACAAAGAAGATTATTTCACCAATGCTGAGAAACTCAAAGACAAATTAATTACACAAGGGTATCCTAGGAAATTGGTAAAAGGTGCTCTTAAAAGAGCTTGGTATACACCAAGGGACACCTTGTTGACCCCTAAACAAAAAGACGAGAAGATTCCTTTAACATGTGTTCTCACATATGACCCTAAAGCCAATGAAGTCAAAAAAATTATTCAAAAAAATTGGAAACTGATAGAACATTTAGGAATTGACAAACCGCTTTTCGCATTTAAAAAAGGAAAAAACATCAGACAACAGCTTGTGAGAGCAGCTAGATACACAGAGACAGTTAAAAAAGATTTGAGAAACCTGCTCAGTTTACCACCAATAATAGGCCATTTTCGTTGCCAAAACTGTTTGGCATGCAATTTAACAGAGAATTCGAAACAAGTAAATATCAATGGACAAATACATCATCAAAGAGTCTTTTCGAACTGCAATACTAAGAATGCAATATATTGCATTAAGTGCCCATGCGATAAATATTACATAGGCCAAACGACACAAATTTTGAAAAAACGAATCCTACAACACAAATCTAGGATCAAATGTAAAGTTCAAGGAGCACCATTAGTGCACCATTACCAAACTCTACATCACACTGAAAGTGATTTAAAGTGGTCAGTGCTATGCGTAATTGGTAATGTAGGGAGAGACGAGCTTCAAATCAAATTAAATAGATTAGAAGCCAGACTAATCGAGAAGTACCATAGTGCTACAATGGGCCTCAACGACAAAGATGAGATTTGGGCATTATTACAATGATCTGTTCACCATTCTATTCTATTTTTCTGGAAGACAAGAAATAAACACATGGCCTCTAGCAGAAATGACATTGTACATAATTCATTATTGTACACAATGCTATGGACAATAAGACTGTAAGGAGTGATGTATTTCCACTACTTTTTCTTTGGGGTTATAAGGTAAAACCATTTGATATTCACTTTTATTATTTTTGAATTTTTTTCCAATTTTGTTTCTTTATTTGTTTCTTTATTTTGTAGAGCAGAAAGACAGTTTACATATACATTAGAATATGTAATCAGAAATAAATAATTTCATCATATATATACCCCCTTTTCACCCTCATATGGCAGTCAAATAATAATCCCTTTATAGACAGCCCCGATATATATGTTTCTCTGGAAAGCCGACATATCTTATAAATACTTTTATATTAGATATTCATTTATTCTACCCGGTCACATTAAGAATAATATTTCTAAAGTATATGGACCATAACTAATTGGTCTTTTATACAGAATTTTAATTTTATTTTTCTACACAGAGACTTTCCTTTGGTATGAGTCTCTCCTTTGTGTCGTTGGGATTAATATGAGTCCATCTTCTAAGCGATGTCCTTCAGTGACGTATACACACGTCCTTACGTACAGTGGGCGTTTGAATTAACATAGCAGTGCGGATCGATCGGACCTCACGGATCCTATAGAGAAGAATACGAGGACCGTACACAACTGCAATACTAGGTACTATAAGAAATACTAGAGACTCTCTATAGAATTAGGATTAGAATTGGATAACTTATCCCAGACATCCGAATTCATTTCATTTGTTTGTTGTTTTTTTAGCTTGTCCTGACGGCGTGATTCAAAATTGGCCGGTTCCTAGAGATGACCATTATCTAAAAAGATTGTGCAGGTACACCGCAGACTAGGTTGTAATACAATTTTTTGTATCCACCACTTAGCTTGAATGTATATATATTGAGGTTCAGTTTTCCACATTTTTTAGGAAAACGTTGTTTCAAGAAAAAGACTCAAGTGATCGCAGATATATTCCCTTTGACAAAGCGGCAGTATTTGTTAGCCGTCCCTCACTGAGTAAGTGTTATTAGCGATTTTGAAATTAGTTCACTTTAATGGCTATATGAACCATAATGCCATAGTCAGACCGGGTCTGTTTGTTTTTTGAGGCTAACATACATATATAGTTTGTAATTATTTTGAATGAAATAGTTCAAGTAAAGTAAGTAGTGGTATACTGTCCCTCTCGGCCACGTAACACGCACAATCGGATATTGTTGTTATTGTTATTTGTCTTTAAAGACTCACATTTGGGTGGTTTGCATCTACTAATCACTCGCAATACGTCACTTCAGAGAAAAGAAAGTACTAAAACAATGTACCGATGTAAATACATTGTCTCTTGTTCCTAAGTATGTGCTTGTGTGTATATATATGTAAATATTATTAGTTATGTGTGGATACATATACTAAATAGTATATTTGTTTATAGGTCGAATTGAAAAAATGCATTATTGACTGCCCTAGTCCTGAAGAGGCCTAAAATTACGTAGGCTGAAACGCGTCGATATTTAATTTGGAGACACTCAGATGAAATTTAACTGTGATGAAACAGATAAAAAACACTCAATAAGTATTTGTGAAAAAAACAATCCATTGTGTTTCTTTAAAAGAGTGATTTTCATTCAAGGAATGTTAGTAGAATAAAATCATTGTAAACATCCTTATTGATTAGTAGGGCAAAGAGACAATTGCATATTGTGATGAAGAGATAAACATGTATATATGTACCAAAAGAACGTGATGAGAAACATACTATAAATATATATATAAAAAATATTGTTTACACACTATTTTTTTGTGGTTGGGATACATTTGATTCTGGATTGATTAAAAAATATCTACAGATTTTTCTAACAAAATGAAGTACTTTTGGAAGAGATAACTCAACTATTTCTTCATGTAATTATACTTATATTCATCCCAAGGCACTATATATTTTTTTAAATGTCACTGAAATGAATATCACACATTCACTTTCGAAGCGACAAATAAAACTTTATTAAAATCAAAACTGAAATTAAATGAAGACACATGGCGGCTCCTCAAGGGACCGTCCGTAGGTCAAAGCCTGCAAGACAAAAAACATGATGAGAAAGTGTGTCCTGCGCACATCAAAGGACAGAGAGTGAGAGAGTGAGGGGGAGAGAGTGGGAGAGGGGGAGAGGGGAGAGAGTGGGAGAGTGGGAGGGTGGGAGAGTGGGAGAGGGGAAGAGGGGGAGAGGGGGAGAGGGAGAGAGGAAGGGAGAGGGAGAGGGGGAGAGGGAGAGGGAGAGAGAGAGAGCCTCCCCAGCGCACCCAGACAACACAGCTCACCTGCTGCCACCGGTGTGTCTCCAACCACGTGCCGGTATGTATAGCAGTACACCAGGATACTCATCTGATTCAGAGCCCTCATCTGAAACAGAGTCCAGATACATGACTGGCATAGTACACACACTTGCACAAGATAACATCACCTAGCCGCCCATGCAGAGGCATCACAAAAGCACCCGCCGCCCACGGTGCATGCCCGCCCATGCACACTCAGGGCTGACTGCTCACCTTCTGCCACCGGCGTGTAGACTGGATGTCCCACCACGTGCCGCTGCAAGCCACAAGCCCGGGGCCTGCAGACATGGCACCCTCCACACTGTGCAACCACGTTCCGCAGGTCTCACGTTTGGTGCTTGGTATTGATTACTCCATGACCCTGTTGTAGTGTCCACGGCACCCGGTACACAAACTGCAATGTAACACTGTGACTGGCATCCCACAGGATGGCCATCATTGACGCAAGGGAAATCACTGTCTACTTTCATCCACACATGCATACATGACTGATGAAAGACATGACACAGCAGTGCGTCAATGGATGTTTATTGCACATCCAGTGCAGTTATGCAGCTGGAGCAGTTATGGGCAATGCCCAGCACACTACAAAATATGGGCCCGTGGAGAGCCAGCCAGAGTCCATCCGGGGATGACAAGTCCTGCTGAAGGAAAGGGTACAGTCCGCAGCCTTGTCGCTGTGTCATTGGTCATCAATCCGGAAGTGGCAGTCCATGTCATTGTCCAAGGTGAGTGCATCGGAGTGTATTGTGGGTCAGTGGAAGGTCATGAGGCCATGTGCGGGACCAAGCTGAAACAGGCCAGGTGGCTGTAACGAATGCTAGTGCCTGGTCCTTCTGACCACAGTCCCATCCACGTCCTTGTCCCCGGGTGTGTGCCCTGCCCACCTGTGGGTGTTGCAGAACCGGCTGCCGCACTGTCTGCCATTGACACATCAGGGGCCTGAGTGGATCCGGCTGCCACACTGGGAGGCACTGACACACCAGGGGTTGGGGATGTGGATGGTGTGGGGGCAGCAGCATTCATCAGCGCCACGCCTTGTAGAGGCAATGCCATGGTGGAGGTCTGTAGGGCATGATAGATCCCAGCTACATTTGGATGATGTGCAGCGGTGGCAGCCATCCTTTCCGCCTCCATCCACACCATGTCCTCCATGAGCCTCCGTATGTGTGCCAGCTCACGGCTGACATCGCTGGAGCCACTCTGAGCGGACAGCTGTTCTTCTCTCTGCGTCATGACTCCAGAGATGTCAGTCAGGGCTCGTTGGAGACCATGGGCAGACATAGACACCCAAGGATGGCATCCAGTTTGGCAGCCATGATGCCGAAGCCCACCTCCACCTGCTCATCCGTCTCCGTCTGGCCCTCCAGCATATGGTGTTGGAAGGCCATGTGTTGTTTCTGGAGGTCTTGGGAGGGTGCCAGGGCTGTGGGTGCCTCCTGTTGGGTGGTTTGGGTGATGGGTGGGGTCTCATCGATATAGCGGGGCTGCCCTGAGCCTGGAGGTGAGTGGCGGATGAGGTCAATGATGTCTTGGATGGTTTGGGTGTCGATGCTGGTGTTGTCCTCCACGTCATCCGTGAAGAGTGGCTGGGACTGCTCTGCAGGAGGTGTTGACGGTGCCCCTGCAATGTGAAGGGGAGATGGTGTATTACAATGTATTCACATGTGTGTAGATGTATGGTACAGGTTGACATTCAGACAGCATGGCATTGTACATTGTGACAGTCTGTAGATCTAGGCGATGACCCAGAGTCATTGTGGGTGTGCACTGTGCTCCTCTTGATTGTGCATGTGTTCAAATGTGCCCATCTCCACCCGTCCCCCAGTACCTGGTGGTCACTCACCCTGTTGCGGTTGTGTTGTTTCCTGTCGAGCAGTGTCCGGTCCCCCGACTCCGGCGACAGTATCCACAATGATGACTGTTGACACCAGCTCCTCCATGTCATCCAGCTCGAGCTGTGGCGCGGGGCCCCCACCTCCGGTCTGCATTGCTGCCTTATGGTTGGCGGAGAGTTTCTCCTTGGTCTTCCGCTTGATGTCATTCCATCGCCTCTTGACCTCATCCATTGTCCGCTTGTACTCTCCGACGGCATTCACCTTGTCGACGATGTCCCGCCATATTGCAGTTTTGGTGCCCAGTGACACGTTGGAGGTGATGAAGAGTTGTTGATGGTGGTCCATCACCTCCGTGACTATGATCCTGTTCACCTGCGGACTGAACA
This sequence comes from Triturus cristatus, assembly GCF_964204655.1. NCBI lineage: Eukaryota > Metazoa > Chordata > Amphibia > Caudata > Salamandridae > Triturus > Triturus cristatus. The sequence goes on from NC_140589.1 coordinate 1,862,535,368, forward strand.
TTGTCTTCTTGTCCTTGCCCTACCCTATCCCGGAGGTCCCAGTCTGGTGGTCCGGGGTGATTGTGGGATTGCGCTTGTCCTCTGCGCCTGCTACGGCTGCCTCAATGGTGCTTGTGTGTGGGTCAGTTTGTGTGTGGGTGTTTTTTCTGCTTTTATGGAGACTTTTCCCACCTGCCAGGTGTGTGCTGCAGGCCTGGCGCTGCTTATCGTTGATTTCCTCATCGCGCTTTGGCCCATCGCAGGTTTTTTGGTGTTGTGGTTTGTGTTTTTATCTCCATCAAGGTAGTTTTATCGCAGACATTGTCCGCGGTTTCGGCAGACTATTGTATGCTAACGCCTTGTTGTGAATCCCACGTTGTCACAGGGTTATTTTCCCACGATGGGTTGCGATATTGAAAGTTGCGTTACACTCGGTAGTTATCACACGTTCTTGTGAATATACCCCATAGATAGAAGAATTTGACTCAGGGGATTGTTTTGTGCAGGAAAGTTCTCCTTCCAGCACAAAAACAATCCGGCATGCAATGAAGGAGCAAGGGTGTCTGCGTTAGATCTAGGCAGTCAAAAGGGCGATCGCGCAGGGGAAAATGTTGTAGTGCCTTAAATACGGCGCATTCCCGCTTTTACCTGTCATGCAGCGCAGCAAGATACTTGCTGCGCTACACTGCACAACTTGACCTTAAATATGGTCCTTAGTCCTTAGTGATTGGAGATCGCATCTCCGAACTCTGTGAGTCTAGGGAGTCCTAAAGAAGATATCAGTGCAGCATATGGAACCCCGAATATGTGATTAAGTGTGCAGCCCACATTGTAAGGAATTGTTTTCATAACTGGGTTTGTTGGTCATGAGGGGTGGATGTAGTCAATATTTGAGCTTATTGCAGTTTTAAGCACAACCCTGAGAACTGGGCAAAGTCCTTCATTTTCTCTATGAGGGCAGAAAGAGATTTTATGAGGCCACTCAGTGAGACTAGAACATCATCAGCATACATATATAATGTATGTGTATCACCCCAAGTTTTACTGCCTGAGATATATTCATTTCTCCTCACACGCTCTGCCAGTGGTTCCATATACATAACAAAGACTAGAAGTTCAGTCCGATGTGATATAGTGCGGTCCCAATACAAGTACCAGGTTAGTCCTGCTGAAAAAGTTAGTTATTAAATCCAGATCTTTTTTCGCCCTTTATTCATTCTGGCTAACATAAAAAAGAGCCTCTAGTGACCGCCTTGTGTTAATGGTTATGTTGTTCTATTCATCTCAGCTAGGAAGTGAGCAATTACCTCTTGGATCTTTATCTCATTATGCTAATTTGAATGATAGGGTCCTGCAGACTCAACTAGTTTATTGTACGTATACCTTGATTGACTGCTAATATGATTTTGACAATGGGGTGATCAAAAGGTGCCTTGATCCCAAATTCAGAGTTGGAGACTGTGAGAAATTGGTTTGTTGTTTGAGGGGGATGTGAGCTCTTCTAAAACAACACCCACAATCCTTGTCAGGGTGAACAAGAAAAGCCACTAAATGAGCCTGTGCTTATCCCTTGGAAGCTTGACACAAACCACAGCCACACTTCACTTGGAGGCAATGTGTAAAGTATTTATGCAGCACACAAACAGTAATAATGTGAAAACATACCACAAGAAAAATCCCACACCAACATAGAAAAATAAAGCAAAATGTATTACATTACTTGAAACCAAACCAGTAAAAATACAATCATTAGAGCTAAAAATATCCAATAAAAAAATAAGGTAAATATAGCACCTAAAGCACAAAGTGACACTTGTGGTCATCTGGCCATGTTAGACTGAGTAAAAGTCACAAGTTCAGTCTGACGCTATGGAGCATGGGCTGGATACAGGGACCAGGATTTGTCTAGTTGAAAAGGTTACCTTCTATAGTCTTGTGTGAAGAGTTCTGTTCCAGGTGGAGTGGTAGAGGAGGCCGCAAGGAGAGTGTTGCGGGTGATTGCCACTGGAGTGCAAAGAGCAGGCTTGTCATCGCAGCGAAGCGCCTATCCAGCTCCACAGACGGTCATTGCTGGAGCTTTGCATTGGTGGTCACGGGGGCTGTTGATGCTGTAGCACAAAGTGCAGATCTCCCGTGGGGCAGTTGTCACTGATGGTCACTGTTGTATAAAGAGTCGGGCTAACTGGAGCTTCACAATGCTGATTGGCCCGGATGGCAAGATCTTGGTGCAAACTAGCCCAGTGGGGGTCATGAAGAGCTCAAAACTTTAGGTTTTCTTCTTTTCTTCCAGGAGGAGCTGAACTGATGCTATACCAATGATCTCATACCCTCATCCAGACACTGGTACTATGCAGACTAGATTATTGCAACTCTCTGCTGGTCTCAGCAAATGAGTCCTCGTTGAGCCATCTGCAGGTAGTCCAGAACACCGCGGCATGCCTCGTCTCAATTGCCCGTCCTAGAACAGGTTCTCTCCCTCTTCTTCAACAGCTCCACTGGCTCCTGGTACGCTAGCGTATTAAGTTTAAAATCTGTTGCACCGTCCATAAGGCCATGTATAGCATGGGCCCTGTCTATCTCGCCAAGAAACTCAAACGTTACACCCCCACTAGGGTGCTACGCTTAGGAACTAAATTCTTTCTCCTGGTTCCCTGGGTCAAGAAATCAAGGATGGGTGGGAAAGCTGTCTCTTACCTTGCTCCCCTGTATTGGAACCATCTTCAATTTAGAAGGCTTCTTAAAACCTTTCTGTTTTAGACTCTCATCCCGTTAGTCTCCTTTTGCACTTCCGCAGTGCAGAGATACTCCTATGGGGGAGATTCAGGTGCTATTCAAAACTCACAAACAAGCACACAAAACATAGGATCTGGGAGACACCTCCTGGGTATCAAGAACTTACTCCAGTAGAGGCCAGCATGGCTCAGTCATATTCAGATGCATGTCCAGGCATGTCTAGCACAGCAGAATAGTTGGGTAGATCCAGTGAGGCCTGTGGAGCTTGTTGTGTTCCTGAACACTCAGAAGAGGGGGTTAGCTAACTAACCCTTTGAGTCACTCAGGTAGCCTGGGATGAAGGAAATAGTTCCAGTCTTCCTTCTCAGACAGTAGGGGAGGCCTGATGCAATAGGGCAATCTTCTGGCATCAGGTCAGTCCTTTTTTTGTAGTGTCCATAGGCACGAGTGATCTAAAGAGTGGGTCTGAGAGTCTTAGCTTTATACCTGGTACCTACTTTGAAATGAAAGAAACTTCTAGAGTTTGCCCCCATTGAGGTGTTTAAAATTTCCTGTCTCCCTGCCCAGGCTCTACTGGGTCTGTGGGTGGGGGGGGGGGGTTCCCAACAGGCTATTGTGAAATTCTTTGTGTTGGGCTGAGGAACCTCCTTTAAATTGCAGGTGTGGTAGGTTACAGCCCCACTCCTCCCATTATGTCAAGATGGCCCATCCTGCCAACACCTAGTCCCCCTTTTAAGATACTCTTGGGAGGAATAAGCAAAGGCCAACTACACCTTTTCATGAACAGGCTGAAGGCACCAAATGGTTAGGACGCGGCAATGGCAATTTTGAACAGTGCCAGTTTCAAAATTGTGACTTAAAATACGACTTTATCATTAAAGATCCACAGACTCAATCACTCATACAGCTTAAACAGAAGATCTCTACCAAAGAGCCCCCTCACTTGGCCCGTGGGGGCATTGCAGTGCCAGCCCAATGAGGAGTTCAGCCGTATAATGAAGCATGACACCCACTAAGGTGTGTCAGGGCTAAGTCTTCCAATAGGGAAGACCGCTTCAACTGTCAGATTTTGTGCCTACACCTCACTCTATACATAACTTTCTCTCAATAGGAACCGTTACCCACCACTTGTATGAATATATTTCCAAATGGGAGCATGTGTTCTGGACCTTCAATCTGCTCCTAGTCCCTACCTTTTTGGATTGACTATAAATATTCTGTACCAACATAAAGAGGAAAGGAAAAAGGCAAGAGAGACCATGTGTAGAGTATGCCCTTTAAACCCTAGCATGAAAGTAGGTTGTAATGTACTGTATTGTTTTCAGTGCCTAATTTAAGCCGGTGGTTGCCGGTGGACACCACCAGCACTCATTTGTGAGGACCAGCCCTCATTTTTCTTCATCAGACATTGACCAGAGGGGGAGAGGGTAAAACAAACACAGGATAAAGAAGGAGTGGGAGAATTAGGGCAGCCACCAAAAAGGGAGGACAAAGGAACCTGCAAGAGAGAGATAAAGGGGCAGAGAGTGTCTGGTAGTAGATTACAAACACATGAGGCGGATTCAAGACTATGCAGCCTCAAATTAAGCACTGATTGCATTGCAACATTTATATAGTGCTTACTACCCCCTATCTAGGGTGGTGAAGCACTTGTCTACATAAGTATCACACTGAACAGGTGTAGAATAGCTACACCCTGAAACAAAGAGAGTGATCTGATGCAGAATGAACACTATCATAGAATAAAACCAAGATGAAATTGGCTGCATGGTGAAGGAAGGATACGGGCAGGTGTAGGATGGCTGCCCACAAAAATAAAGACTGAGAGCAGATGTGTGCAGTAGCAAGTGCAGGAATGGTTATGTTCTAGAATTTTGTAGTCTGTGCCAGGGTCCATCAGCCTTGCGTACAGGGCCGGATTGGCTATTATGGCATTGTGGCAATTCTCTTGTGGCCTGCAAGCTTGGAGGCTGCTTTTATGACGGTGTGAGCTGCCATGTCAAAGCCTAAAGTCATATAGATGACTAATTTGAAATACTGAGTTATAATATGCTGACATCATTTTTTTCTAAAAATGTCCTTGAGGAAGCATCCCTTTCCAGTCCAATGCTACTGGCAGATACTGCATTTGAGTCCCACCTCCGCATCGACTGCTGAGCTTGAGGTTGGGGAGGGAGGGACACTGCAACTGACTTCTCTATAGCATATTCATACATACAGAACACCAGGCAAACCAGGGGCTAGGACCCAAATCCTATCACCGCTTGCTGCGAGATCACTCTCATCCCTACAACACTAACAGCGGAATGAGTTGGCATATGCACTTCATTCTGTTCTATGGCATTGTCTGATATACTCCTGACTTTGAGTCCGATGTCACTATTGTGGAAAGTAGTGGATAGGGAGACGACTCAATGTGGTGAAGAACGACACACCTGTAAGTAGTTTCTCGTAAGCAGAAGAAAGGGTCATCTTTAAGATGGCATCTGATGGGGTGGTACTAAAAAAAAAAAAAGTCCAATATACAGGCATGCAACCTAGACTCTACATTGAATCTGGTATAAGCAAATAAAGACTATGTGGTTTTCAAGAATCAAGGAATAAACCACTACCTAAGTCCTAAATACAAGGTCTGCAGACCGCTTTGGATTTGGAAGGCAGGTGATCATTCAAAAGAAGGTTATATCAACACTAATTTCTAAAGAGAACTGGTTTTCTATGACCTCAAAACAGTTCTCAAAAGTAATTTAGAGGGAACACAGAAGGTGGTGTAACAGGCCACTGCCTATAGGAATTGGACACAGCACACGTAAGGGCACAGTTGGAGAATGATGTACTTTGACTGCGAATTCAAAGGCCAAAGCCTTGAGTGTAAGTTGCATGATGTAGGAGTTTTTGTGTCCAGAATGGGGAATAATCCTGCAGACCTGGGATTATGTGGTTCAAACCCACAAAGCATTATAACAGGACTGTGGACAGTTGTCTATGATGGTTATCCATGTTTTCTCGAAATTTTGTGGTGTTTCTGTGATGGGTGGAAGATTGATTTTGCTTCAGGAGATGTGTTTGTATTTCAGGTTCGAGTAGAAGAAGAAAATATGGAAAAATTGTCCGATCAGACTTGTGGCTGGACCAATGTGTTTCTGATGTCAAGGTTGTGTGTCAACATTCAATCCCCCATACATGTCAAGATGTGCATTAGTTTCCTTAGTTTGTGGTTGAAGTCAGCGTCTTGTAAGGTCCATAACTGGTTTCAGATCAAACCCCGGAACAAACTACTATTTGTTCAGGGCTTGAAATTCTGAGTTGGGTGGTATTCAACACAATCGGTAATTTCTGGTTATTACATATCTCATGCGTTTTTGAACCCTGACAGGTACAACCTGCTGGAATTGAACAGGGAGAAAGTGCATCATATGTACTGTACCACTTGGATTTTGCTGCATTAAGCATCAAAATCCTCATTTTATTCTCCAAAAATTAGAAATAGTTGATATGAATAGAACAAACTCAGATTCAGGGCCCTAGTCTCAATTTCTAATGAGTTATTAAAACAATAATGTCTAAACACTGAAACTAAGGGTGAGAAAATTAGCATGTCACTTGCTCAGAAAATAGGTACACACTGAAACACAAAGTAAAAACGGATATAATGCTCCATAGTGAAACAAGGGCTACAACCAGGAGAGCAAAGTGTGGAAGACTTCCACAAACTTAAAGAGCGAGACTAGGGCTTAAACCATGATTCTCAAACCAAGACCAGAATATGCTTCATGTATTTGCTGTACCATGAATCAAAGGGTGATACCATGAGGTACAATAGCTGCACCATAGCTCAAAAGGGCGAGACCAGAGTGTGCAATTCCTGTATCATGCAATAGCTGCATCATGGATCAAAGGGCGAGACCGGAGTGTGCAATAGCTGCACCATGGATCAAAGGCCTAAACTGGGGTGTGCAATAGCTGCACCATGGATCAAAGGGCGAGACCGGGGTGTGCAATAGCTGCACATGGATCAAAGGGAGAGACCAGGGTGTGCAATAGCTGCACCATGGATCAAAGGCCGAGACCGGGGTGTGTAATAGCTGCACCATGGATCAAAGGCCAAGACTGGGGTGTGCAATAGGTGCACCATGGATGAGACCGGGGTGTGCAATAGCTGCACCATCGATCAAAGGCCGAGACCAGGGTGTGCAATAGCTGCACTATCGATCAAAGGCCGAGACCGGGGTGAGCAATAGCTGCACCATGGATCAAAGGCCGAGACCAGGGCGTGCAATAGCTGCACCATGTACAATACCAGGGTGTGCAATAGCTGCACCATGGATGAAAGGGCGAGACTGTGGTGTGGAATAGCTGCACCATGGATCAAAGGCCGAGACCAGGGTGTGCAATACCTGCACCAAGGATCAAAGGCCGAGACCGGGGTGTGCAATACCTGCACCAAGGATCAAAGGCCGAGACCAGGGTGTGCAATAGCTGCACCATGAATCAAAGGATGAGACTATGGTGTGCAATAGCTGCACCATAGATCAAAGGCCGAGACCGGACTGTGCAATAGCCGCACCTTGGATCAAAAGAGGAGACCGGGGTGTGCAACAGCTGCACCATGGATCAAAGGGCGAGACCGGGGTGTGCAACAGCTGCACTATGGATCAAAGGGCGAGACCGGGGTGTACAAAAGCTGCACCATGGATCAAAGGGCGAGACCGGGGCGTGCAAATACAGCATCATTGATCAAAAAGGGAGGCAAGATATAGAACAGATCTACAGCAAAATTATGGATGAGACCAGAATTAGAAGTATAGTTACCTCTGACAGGATTCATGCACGTGTACCCGCCATGGAAGTAGCAGCACTTCTGTTCCCCTGGGCATTCTCTGTCGTTCATGCACAAATCCTCAAATTCGGGGAACATGTCCCGCTGTTGTCCTGGGCAGATTCCTGGCTTTCCTTGTGCTGATAAAAGAGGAGCATTTGTTACAGCCACATATATAAATGGAAGGCAAATGTGCATTTGGCTCTGCTAAAGTGCTTGCTTGTTTTCTCTGACAAAAGCCCCTCCAGTTGTACTCTCATTCAGAAGATGGTGTTTCCTCTAACTCTGTCAACAGTCTTGCCCCTGTCCTTTCCAGGAAGAAATGTATTTTTATGATGTTAAATAACCTTCAAGAGGTATGTAAATACCACCAAATGTGCACACTGTGGGGTTTCCATTTCTTCTGGTATGGAAACCAAACCAGAAGTGCCATAATCCTGCTCTGACTCTAAACTTGCAAAACAATTCAACTGGACTTGCCCCAATCATAAGTGCAGCTCCTGAAATAGGTTGAATAATATGTCTGTGAATTAGACTTCGAACAGAATTTTTTTCTGTATGACACTCTTATCTGCATGCGCTCTATGAAGAGGCTTGTGTCTGGAACTATTTCGATTTGTTATAAAGAGTAAGGAAGGCAACAGACACCACTGTGTCATGCGCTTACTCCCTTGTGTATCACTTGGCTACCATACTACACAATCAGTTACTGCCAGTTAGATGTCATAGCTACAAGAGGAGCTTTCTTAATGAGAGATCTTTCTATGGCTAGCCAAGACGGTTCGTATACTGGATTGCTAATGAACCAATTGGACCCCTGCTTGCATAGGTAAGCAATTTGATAATTCCTAAAGTTAGGCAAGCAGATTCCACCTTTGTTTTTTGATAATTTAAGCTTCCTGAATCTTTTAGACATTTTAATCAGACTTCATACATCCAACACAGCACAGGTGAGATGGTGTCTGAAAAACCAAGTAACAGACCCCTTTCCAGGGTTGTGTTTTAGCTCCCACACTTTTTATTCTTTTTATCAATGATATTATTACATTTTTAGACAGAGATGGGTGTGATGCACTGAAAATTGGCATGGATTGCAGCAGCTTTTAAATGATTTTATTAAATTTTGCGATGGGCGTGGGCTAGTGTTAAATGAAACTAAAACCAAATATATGATTTTTAGAAAAGGAGTGGCAAACCCTACCAAAAGACCTGAAATAGCTGGCAGTACTAACCTGGATCGAGTTGAAGGCTTTGATTATCTAGGCATTCGCCCGACACCAACAATAAACTGGACAGCACATATTGAAAAAGTTAAAATGCAACTCACACACCAGACTGCCAACCTTACTAAAATTCACTGTAAAACCCAGTCAAAACAACTTGCACTGGCTCTTGAGATCTATAACATGAAAATCCTAGGTGGGGTACCATATGGAGCCGAGCTGTGGGGCAGTGGGAAGACAGATTGCTAGTCCACAATTGAGAATCGTTTTATCAGATCTTTGGTAGATTTACCTGCAAGCACTCCGCTGCTGCCATTAAACCTGGATCTTGCACAAAGGCAGCTAGCACATAAGTTAAGCTACAAACTTCTCATGTTCTGGCATTGACTTCTTGATCTACTCAAGTCACCATTCATAACCTGGTTCAGATCACTTAGAGTGCTATTGTTGAAAAATGGAATGGAGAGCTTTTGGAATGACCCAGAGAGTCTGGCAGATTCTGGGCACTGGGTTTCAGAGGGGAGGGGCTATTAAGACACGTGATGGAGTGCACCAGGGATTCGCAGGTGGGCGGGATACGTAGCTTCAAATAGAGCGGGTTTAAGCAAGTTGGAGAAACGGATGTTTGACACAGAGATGAAGGTTGTTATGCAGCAGGTTTACATCGGGCACGAACGTAAGTTTAACAAGGTTAAACAGCGATCATAATGGGGGCTTTTAAAAATGGTGTTTGAAATTGAAAGAGGGGGTGACATGGGGTGGCGGTAGAGCTACGAGATTGGGTAGATTACATTGTTTGGGAGGTTTAGTTCGATGTAGGTTCACGGTTCAAGGCGCACAAAAGATTTGTCTGAAGATACAAGTTAACATGATGGATTTAATTAAGTTATGATACTAGGGTATAATCAGCTTAGGTATAGGTATAGGTTTCATGGGGGGATTAGAGATTATCTGTCACTTGGGTGGTCTTCTTTTATTAAGAGTGGGTTGTTTATCGGTATTTTTTTAATTATGTCTAGCGCTAATTAATTAAATAAGTGACTGAAACATGTACAATTTTTACATCATACCTGACGAAGGTTGTTACCGAAATGCATTGGGTGTGATGTTGTCATGCATAATTTGACTCGAGATTCGGAAAATGCTCATGTTTAGGCCTGGATTGGCAATCATGAAGTAAATACATGCATAAGTAAAAAGTAATTTCGCTGCTTTGGCGTGACAATGAGAATTGGATAAAATATGGAATAAAATGAATAAAATTTGGAGTAATCATGGTTAATGCGTATTATTGAAATACCAAAGTTCATGTGGCTGTGCAACTCGCTTGATGACCTGCAAGGTGCGGGCCATCTCTTTTCATGCATTTACATATGGTGTGCAAAAGGAACGGAGCACACACGAGTGCTGCACGCTAAATCTGATAAAAAGCAGTTAGGAACTTTAAGCATCAAATATGGGTGTGCGCCAGGATAATGATTGTAGATTCTGGGAAGTAACATCATTGAACATCTTGGCTAAATCAGAGGGCTGATTCACCTCTGAATTTTTAAATTTCAAATCGACTCCCTGCTTCGAGGAAACTTTAGATGAAATTGTCCCTCCCGTGGCCCAAAAATTATTCTTCCAATTTCGGTATAAGTCATTACCTACAAAACCTTTTAGTAAAAACTGGCGAAAAGATGTCCCTAGCGAAGACCTTTGTTCGCCATGTAATAATACCCCAGAATCCATTGTTCACCTTTTATTTTTTTGCCCTAACTACAAACTCCTCAGGAAAAAATGGATATTACCACTTTGTAAGCTAGTTGGCAGGGGTCACTATTTAGAAGTCCTAGGAATTTTGTGCACTGACACTCGTAGAGTAGTGTTCTTCAGCCTTTCTGGATTTTGGTATGTGTTATGGATAAAACGTTTGAAAGGCACTTCATGACACATTGCACATTTGTATCAATCTGATTTTAAATACAGTGTTAGAAAGACACCATGTATTCAGTTAACTACTCTAGGATCTACCCTATTTTTAACTTATGCGATCTTATCTTAACAGTTCTTGTCCAATGTCTTTTTTTATGTACAATTCTCTTGTTTTATTGTATTCTGTGCTGTGCTCTTTTAAGATCCTTTGTGATCGAATAAAGATAAGATAATAGTGTAGGGTTAGATTAGATGCATTTCATTCATCAACACTCAATGCAGGGAAATTTGGTCTCTTATTTCCTGATCATCTGTATACTCGTTCTTGAATTAATTGTTTAACTTATGCAGCATCATTTGAATTGGATGCACAGATTTAGCTTTATGTCAATTCCTTTGTATTTCTATACTCTTGTGCTGAGATGTGTTTATTTTCAATTGTTTTTGGCTTTGTAATTAAACTGAACTAACCTTCCTTAACTGTCCTTTGGTAATTAAGTATCACAAATTGATGCAAGACTTGATTTTACATAATGGTTTCCCCCCTTTACACTTTCAAGCTGCTAAAAAGTTTCATCAGAGAGTGTCACTAGGAAAGTTTCCGAATAAAGAGAAGGGCCCCTTTCAAGGGGACACTTGCAGCTATTCTTCTCAAAGAGCCTGAACTAAAAGTTCACTCTGGCTACATTGGAGCATAGGTTTTTAGGGAACTTAAGTTACTCAACCAAATAAGATGCTAAAATGTACTCATTTAGAGTGATCCAGTTGTTACCTAATTTAGTAAATATAGGGAGACATTTAGGGCCTTATTTAGAATTCGGCGGATGGGATATTCTATCACAAATGTGGGGGATGCCACGTGTGCTATATTGCAAGTGCATGTCTACTTGTAATATGGGGGGTGAAATGCAGAATGGGCCTGATTCACAAACTAACTGTATGACTTTTGGTATTCACAGAGGTCATTTACGAGTCGTACATTTTATGCCTGCAGTCGGCCCGCAATCCCTGGCTCAAGCCATACTCTCCGGCGCAAGCCGTACTCTCCAGCTCGGACTGGATGAAGTGTAATCAATGGGTCAGTATCAATTTTTAAAAAAAAGAACATTCAGATTGTGAGATAAATGGAGAAGGAGGTCATGAAAATAATTTTGGGCAGGGAAAAGTGTGTGGCCAGAGACTGCACCACATCCCTGAAAAGTTTGCTCCTTTACATCATGGTACATGCAGCCCATAATTTGTGCTCCCCTCAGTTTTGTAGTCTCACTACAGTCAACACTGACGGGAGCGCAAATTGTGTTCTGGGCCATTTATTACACCTCATGTAGCCTGAGCTGAACATTTCGGTGAGTACGGCTTGAGCCGGAGATTCCAGCCCGACTGTAGACGTAAAGATACGTCGCGTAAAGGACAGGGCCTCTGTGAATACCAAAAGTTCTAAAGTTGAAATTTTGTCTCAGATTGCCTTTGTGAATCGGACCCATACATATATACATACAGGTGCTATTCAAAACTCACAAACAAGCAAACAAAACATACATACATATACATATAAGCAAACAAGAAGCAGAGAACTCTGGGTAGTTCTCAAGTTTAGGTGCACAGCAGCTCCTCTATAGAGCACTCTCAACACCAGCAACACTCTAGATCTGCTCACCTCAAGTGTCTGCTTTTCTATCAAAGTCTTTAAGCATAGGATTAGCACAATGCTATCCACGCCGAGATAGAAATGGACAAAGTATTTTGCCATTTCTACAGCAAAGTCTTTAAGCATAGGACTAGCACAGTGCTGTAAAATGACAAAAGCTTTTATACAATTTTTAAATTTTAATAACAGGAAACCGTGTAGGTGCTAAAACGCATCCCTGTTGGATGGGTTGCATTAATTAGTTGAGACAATTTGCCATCACTGCCATCACTGCCCCATCTTACTTGTGCAATATTCCCCTCATGGAGATGGATTACAAAGTGCAGCAGACCTAATGGCATCCCTGTTTCCATCAGAGCTGTCCACAATTTCGCCCTTGGAATTAAATTGAATGCCAAATTAAGATCCATGAACCCCACACATAGATTTCCTTTACCAGTTAAAACCTATTTCCATAAAATCAATACAAACCAAAACACCTGCTCGTGTGAACCCTAAAACCTGCCAGCAGGTGGGATAAAAATCTGTTCTTCCTCCATCCATGCTTATATTTTAGTTAGTAGCTGCTTAAAAAAGATTTATTGTGCTGTGCCTATTAGACTGATGGGCCAGTAATTAGCTGGATCCCCCGTGTCTCCTTTCTTTTTTTCACAACAAATTTTATTGCATTTTTGTGACCATACAGCCCACTGTGCTACGCATGCATCGACCTCATTTCGTGAGTAATATTGCATCATATTCATATTAAAGAAACTGTACCAATGTAACCCCTGCACTTTTGCTCATCTATGTCTATTTGGAATGTTTTTAGGTAATATCTAGGTTTCACAAAAAATATTTCATGAGCTATGTCGTATTACTACGTCATATGCCTGGATTTCAGGATCTATGGTGTTTGCCATTGACATCTGTTCGTCTAGGACAATACCACGCGAGTCAGCCCTCTGCTGCCATATTTTCGTATGCTTCTGAGGGCACCCACGAACTCAAAAGACAGGTATTGCTAGTTCCATGCAAAAATCCATCCCTTTCTTCCATGCCCCTACTGCAGGGGCGTTGTTGAACTTCCAAAGCCTAGCGTTGTCTCGTTTGGCAAGAGTTAGGCCCAGCCATAGGAGATGTTGCTTATATTTATTACCGCCGATCTCATTGGCAATATGAAGGAGTATTAATCTCGGGATTTAGGGAGCTCCCATCCCAGCACTTCTGCCAGGCATTTGATCACCCCGACCAGAATCTATCCATGGCTGTGCATGTCCACATGGTATGTATAAAGGTGCAGTTGACATTCCGACATCTTAAGCATATGGGGAATCTATCATTCCCGCTCTCCATAACCTATAAAGTGTGTAATAGGCCCTATGTTGGTATTTAGGTTGTATCATGCGTAAACGTGATGAGGTGGCTGCCCCCCAAGGAGGGCCTCGGTCCAATCATCATTGTCGAGAGGGCCTATATCAGTCTACCAGGAAGTCCTCAGGGTGTGCAGTGTGGTTTTTGCTATGTGTGATAAGGGACTGATATATTTTTGAGATCTTATGATCACCTAAATCTCCCATTAAAAGTTTGCCCTCTAGGGGGTAAATATCTGGGGGTGACTCCATCATAGTGATGTGTGGTGTGATAGCATGGCGAAACTGTAGATATCGATAGAACTGGGAGTGGGGCATTGAAATTAGTTAAGTGTAATGCCATGCATTACATCGCAATGGTAGAGATCCCCATTTGGTCCCACCCACAGAAACCCTGCAGGCCCACTAGGTGAAATAGCAATCTATTCCACCACAGCAGTGTTCCGTGTGTGATGCATTCCCACCAACCCATCCATCTAAGAGATTGTCGCCATGTAAGTGTCACCCCTCTAATGGCAGGCGGTAGGGCGCTGGACGTCTGATCTACTGTGTAACTATGAGATGGGTGTAGGGTCATCTAACAGCCATCGTTCTACAGTGTAAGCCGGATCTTCACTGAATCCATACCACCAGTCATTCGCCACTTGTAGATGGGATGCTGCATGGTATGCTTGGATGGCTGCGGACGCAAATCCTCCACAGTATGTGGATTGAAAGTATGTGTGCAGGGCCACATGGGATGTCCCCCTTCCCCATGGGAACTGTCCTAGTATAGCATTAAGTTGGCAAAACCAAGATAACATAACCGGGTACGGATGCTTCTGCAAATGATAAAGAAGTCATGTGAGGCAGATCATCTTGAATATAGCAGATCTCCCGTAGAGAGGCAATGGTAGTCCCATCCAGGTTCATATGTATTTCTGTACTTTCTCAGTCTTATTGCCTATATTACAATCCCACAATATCTTTTGCTCGTCAGAAAGAAAGACCCCTACGTTTTGCAGCCAGTCTGAGGCTAGGGTTTGATCGGTCGCCCATTTACTGTTCCCAAATATTCCATGTATTGGTCAAATGACCGATTTATATATATTTATATGGTGGCCTGATCTGCATTAATTTTTCAATTCTGGGTCTCAATTTATGTTGATCTGTTATAAAAAATAAAACATTGTCTTCTTATAATTCAATCTAAAATTTCAGTGCTCCATTCGAAACCTCGAAATAGAGCATCTTTACGGACCCAGTTGGCCAGCGGTTCAATTGCTAATGAAAATGACAGGGAAGAAAGGGGACACCCCTGGTGAGTACCTCGTCTGACTGTAAAGGGGGCTGGGTCATTACTGGCTACTCATACTGCTGCTGTCAGGTCCGTGTATAATAACTGAATATAAGCCATAAAGCGTGGACCAAAGTTCTGCCATTTTATTGATGTAAAGAGATATATCCAGCTGACCGAGTCGAAGGCCTTGTCTAAGTCTACCAATAACATGGCGGCTGGCCTGCCCAACCAATCCACCGCTGCTATTGCGTTAAGGGCTCTTCCTATGTTATGGCGAGTGGAACGATAGGGCATAAAGCCCGTCTGATCTGGATGAGCCAGTTCCGACATATGTGATATTAATATATTGGCAAGAAACTTGGCCAGTAGTTTCACTTCTGTTTTCAAAAGGAATATAGGATGGTAGGGAGTGTGCTGCTCGGGAGGTATGCCTGGTTTGAGGAAGACAACTATTTCCACATGTCGCCAATCTGAAAGCGGGTCTGCTATCTTAACTGCTTCTTGAATGACATTGAGAAGTTGAGGTTCCAGTTGGAGCATAAAGGCTTTGTAAAATTCGCTAGGGTATCTGTTTGTGCTGGGTGCCTTTCTTGTTCGTAGTTCTGATATAACTGTTGCTAATTCTTCTAGCATGATGGGTGTATCCAGGGCCCTCTGTCTATTGTCTGGGACAGTCTTAGGTGGAATATTGTCGTGAAAGCTCTCGATCAGGGTGGGATCAATAACCTCAATGGGCGTCTATAGAGCCGCATAGAAATCTGCGAAACTGAGCGCTATTTCAACTGGGTCTTTGAGCACCACTCCCTGTGCATCGCGTATTGCTGGGAGATGGATTGAGTGTGTAGCATGTCCAAAAAGGTGGTATAGGAGTTTTCCCGATTTGTCCCCCCATTGATGCATCCTGCTCTGAGATGCTAGCCAAGCACTTAGCGCCTCTTCCATCAATTAGCTTTGAAACTGTTGTTGGGCAAGGCAGGGCTGTCTACATGTCATATGAGCTCCATCTAACTATCCCTGTCTTTCTAACATCATTATACTGTCTTCTAACTGTGAGAGCTTACTGTTGCAGTGTTTACATTCTGCAGCACAGTAACTATGTCTACCCCGCGAATAGTAGGTTTTATATCTTCCCATCGTATTTCAGGGGATTAGACTGTCTCCATATTAAGGGTGAGGTAGTCTATTAGTGCCTTATGGATCTGTGATCTGTAGCCCTGATGTTGTAGTTGCCATGTAGAGAGTCTCCACCGGAAAGCTGTATCATGATAGGCGATTGATCTGACAAACCCCGGGGCAGGATAGTAGCGTGTAATATTCTATGACAATCACGATCTGGGATGAAAATGTAATCTATCCTCGAAAAAGAATTGTGGGCAGAGGAGTAATATGTGTATCCGGATTCTTGTGGGTGATGAGCCCTCCAAGTATCTACCCAGCTCGTCAATTCAGTGAAGTATTTATGCCATGATCCCTTTGGGTTCTCTATAATCCCTGTTGTGGGCCAGTGATTTTTTGACATATTTATTATGTTGTTCCAATCTCCACCTATAACCGCCAGTCCCTCTGGCAGTACACCCCAGATATCCACCAGGCAATCAATAAAGCTTTGAGTGAGTGGTGGGGGAGCAAAAAGGTTACCAATCATTATCTGGTCGTCTGATATGTTTCCATGAACAATTATGTATGTTCCCTGTGTACCTTTTCACAAACGAGTAAGTGTAAACGACAGTCTACGATGTATTGGGATTGCCACTCCCCTCGAACCCCTCACGAAACCTGCATGAAAGACATATATTACCCAAACCAGGACAGAAAGTGTGTTTTAGTACCCATACTATGTGTTTCTTGTAGTAATAGTGTTTCTGCTTTAAGCCTCCGCGTCTGGCCAAGTTTTGCGCCTCGTTTGACCTTGTCTAGCATGCCCCTAACGTTACAGCTGATGATATGTATGTGGTCCAAGGTGGATTCATCTATCTGGGTCGGTTGCAGCATCTAGTGTTCGATAGCCATGTATTAGTGAATATTGTCCCGGAATAATAGAATCAGTGCATCAGGTTGGACAACAAACTCAATCCCCTTTGAACTTTCCCCCAACCCACCCCCAATACCTCATAACGATTGAAGCATCTGTCGCGGATGAAGAAATGTGTCGACCCCAACGGGGCTAGCACAGAATCCATCCAATGGATTCCCAAACACCCCCACTTTGCAATGTCTGTACAATGAGGGTATTGATTTATCAGCCCTCTATATAGTGCCAAGACACTAAGTTATGTTATGTTAATAAGATTTGAACATTTATATCTTGAACAAGTATAGTTAATAATTTGTTTGAGGCAGAGGCCTCAGCCCTGGGAGCTTGTTTATTCCCTGTGCCGCTGGTCTTCGATCGCCATGTCGATCGGAGCAATGTCTCAGTTTATCTTTCTGTTGGCTTTGCCTTCGGCAGGGCTCGCCTGATGAGGAGTCTGAGTCATGACGCAGCAGGGTATGGGGTTTAAGACATCTTATTCCGTCCGTCCAGTCAAAGTCCTCTTTTGGCTTATCAAAGAATACGGTGCGGAAGTTATACACCACTCACAGTCTGGCTAGGAATTGAAGTCAAGTATAATCTGGGAACACCATAATTCAGTGAGATTCAAATAGAAATTCTCCTTTCATCCCGGCCTGCTTAAGGATAAGATCATGGTCAAGGTAGTTTAAAATTAGTGCAATGGTGGGCCGTAGTCTATCCCCGGGGGGTGGTCGCTGCAGGAGGGCTCTGTGTGCTCATTCCATTACAAAGCATGAGGAGAGGGTATCCGCTGGGATCCATGATGTGACCTATTCTGTCACAAATCAATCTGTGTCGCCAATTTCACTTCTTTGGTGCTCCAATGACCTCCACGCGTCTGTGTCTGGCTGTCGGCTCCAGGAGTGCAGTCTGACAGGCCCTGTAAATGGCTTGGTCTCAGTGTTGCCACAGGTGAGTCCTGCGTATGTAGGCCAAGGATATCTGTGCCTCCGATGTATATTAGTATGTATATATCAGATATAGAGCAGCATCTGGCTCGGATTTGGAAGGATTATGTTTTGGGCTGGCGGAGCTAATCCAATGCGCGTCTGCCATGTTGGACCACTCAGCCATGCCCCCTTTGTCTCCTTTCTTATATATTGGGATAATTTCTGCCCCACCATATGTCTGAGATCTCTATCCCCCTTGCTATTGAAATTCTCTTTAGGATATTGCCCAAGATGATTGGTTCTGAGCTGTAAAGTTCTCCTGGGATATGTCCAACCCTGGAGCCTTTCCCTTTTTCAGGTCCAGCCTTGACAGCGCATGCGCTGTCTGCAAGACCTGCAGTCAACAATCTACAGAAGGAAATTCTAACGGCTGCTTACCATTGGTTGACAACTGTGTCGGTCTTCTGTGGTGACTCCTCACTGGTTGTCATTCCAGATTTATCACTTCCGTTTTGTACTGAGGAGCATTGACTTATTACAGTTTCCTTATGCTCTAGCGCTGTAATTATTCCTTCGAGGACTAGTTCGATAAAGCAGAAGCTTCCACACATAGCATGAACCTGTCCATCGCTTCCTTTCTCTGCACTGCTCCAGCCCTGTGGGGGATGCTGCCTTGTCTAACTCCCTACCACCCCCAACGCTATTCCAAAGTCACACCAAATCATTTAATTTACATTTTCCCAGCGCGCCATGCAGCGCTTTAACTTTTGTAAAGGTGGCAAGCGCCTTGCTTTCTAGTCCGGCACAGAGAGTGTGCAGTGAACGCGGGAGTGCTGAACAGGGCTATCGTGCATGTGTAGTGAATGAAATGTATCGTCCTGGAGCACTTGAATATGCTGCTGGGTGTGGAGGGGCATCCCTGTGCTGCGGCCTGCCTACTGATTGCCTCTCACATAGCGGGTTGCGTTATTGCTGTGGATATGCCCTCCCCGGTGCTGTCACAGTTCATTCGCACCCACACTTTCATTTGTTCCACCTCCCCGCTACTATGCATCACCTCCAGGCACTTGTGGCCATAAAGCCTGCATCCTCAGTGCAAAAGCCTAGGCAATTGCAGTGCGCAGGACTCCCCCTCATTCCCTTTGCCACCCCAACCTCTCGCTCCTCTCCCAGCAGCCCATGTGCCAGCATCCTCACTGCCGTCTACCGGCCTCAAATGAGGCAGCTCCCCTGTAAGACAAGCATTGACAATGCAATAGGTCTCGCAGTTGCACAAGTTTAAGCTATTGGCATTGTAAATGACAATGCCTTTTATTTATGCTAAAAAAACGAAAACAAAAATAAAAGGATTTGTTATTTGCAATGTCAATAGCTCAAACTCGCATAAATGCGAGATCTATTGCATTGCAAATGCTTGTTCACACTCGCAATAGCTGCAAAGGTTTCCTCCATGGTGAATACGAATGCCAATTTAAAGCCCTTAGCTTGGGGAAACATCTTGTTATTGGTTTTGTTACCTTGCAATACATTCCCTTCTTGTAGGGAGGGCCATTTAGAAAAGTGCTGCTCCCAGATGTGAGACTGTATATGAAAGCTATCCTTGATAGTGGTGTGAGGTGCTCCTTTGGCAAGGAGATGCCAAAAGCACTTGCTATCCTTTAAGAGGGCCAGCCTGGCATCATCAAGCCATCGTTCCTCCTCCAAGCTTTTCCTTGTATATGACTGGGCTTTATTTTATAATTGTCTTCCTTCAGTTACAGCTATTCCATCCCTATTTTCACAGCCTGAACTCGGTTAATTTGAGCAAGCTTACAATCTTCGTTTAACCATTCCTCTTCTTTTGTATCCCTGACTAAAGTAATCAAATCAGCAAGTATTAGAGTAGCACCTTGCTCGTTTTGTACTAAATACCCAACCACGTTGAGGGCATGTATAACTAAAGTGTACACCCGCCGTTGAGTCTCTCTATTCATTGGCACTTTGGGCCACTTTAGCTTCCTATCATCGTTAGGTGTTATAGTCAATACGCTCAGTGTACCCTGAATATCGTTGTTGATGTGATAGAGGGTGTTTTTTCATTCAAGAGCCAGGGCATGATGACCTCCATATAATGCAATTGGGTCATAGATCTAGATACATTAATATTTAGTCTATTCTGCTTTTGGCATTTATTCTTTTATAGGTATATTTTGCTCACTTTCCAATTTTGTGCTCACGTGACATGCTCACAGCCCGTTGGTTTGCGTAAAAGATGCTAGCTTCAAAGCGACCTTTGCATTTTTTTTCCAGGGCTGTGTTAAAAAGGTTAGGTATGCCCCTCTCTCCCTCCTCATCTAGCACTGAATCCTGTATGTACTCCATAGGTTCAAATGTTGGTTCATGTCCCAAGCTATAACAAGATGATTCTTTGTTTTATCCCCTTCTATAAAAATATCAAACAAATTTACCAGTGTTTCTGAGTCATGGTTCGAGTTCAATGGGTGATTGTACACATCCCAAAGTGTTGATTTAATGAATTGATATCCAACCCCAAGATACCAGCAGAATGTATCATCAGTCTTTTATACCTACAATCAGTGGAGGTCTTGAACCATGTTAGAAGTCCCCCTGCTGGGTGACTCGCAGCTGATGGACTACCTTCAACGCTAAAGTTTGGATAACCCACTCTGAATAATTGGGTGAAGGCCCGGGTCTCTTGAAACACACATATGCGGATCTTATCTATATCGTCTCCCCATTCGGGATCTATTATTTTGCATCTGACTCTTTCTAAGTTCCATAATATCATTCTAAATTTGATGTTGTCTTTGTCCTGATGTGGGCAGTATAATGGGTCTTCCTTTGGTTTCTCAACCCAGACCTCCATATTCCTGTTTGGGTCCAAACTACGGTTTGCCTGGATCCTAAATGGTGTAGATGGGATGTGCGAGAGCGGGGGACAAAACCCTCCTGTTGCTGTATCACTATCATTCCCGAGTCAGTCCTTCTCATTAAGGTCATCTCCGTTTTCACTGGCGTCAGGGAAACTTTATGTTCCACTAGTTTGTCCCTGACATGGCTGATCATTAATAAGGGTGGCATGGGGATCAGTAGACAGCAAGGTATGTTTAAAGTGCATTTGATAGCCCTTTGTGGGGCAAGAGCATAATCAAACTGTGTTCTGGATAGAGCATAGTTTTACTTCCAATATATCATGTCTAATCAAGGAGCAGGTGTATTGAAACTCCTCACCCAGTGAATAATTTTAAGGGATTCAGCATTTTCTTTCAGACCATTTTCTAATTTGGGAACATTGACCATATGTACCCATTTCAGGGAGTTCTTAATTAATTCGGCCAAGTTTTCCTTCCTACCTAGAAGCCCATTTTCCCGGGTCTATTTTTGGTCATGAGAACTCAAAGATTGTGATGTTTTCCTAAACCAGGTATCAGCATTTAACTGTGTGTATTTACACAATGGGGAAAATCTTTGATATTTGATGGATGAGCTGTTAGAGGGCCAAGGTTCACTGTTTCCCTAATTTTCCCCCTCTTTTCAATACGTTCTGGTGGTTTTTCATGCATGATTGCATTTTTATCCCCCAGACATGTACTCCCCTGAGACCCTGACCCCCTGTATGGGCACTTGTAGTAATGCTATTCATGTCCTCATTGGCTAGCAAGGTAACTAGCCCGCCCTTTCAATCACAGACCACAGTTGCACAACTGGTATTCGTAAGCTACCAATTTCACTCCTCATTTGTTCAATAGGATTTCTCAATTCAATTATTGAGTCACTGGAATCAGATATACACAGTTTACTAACCATCAATTTATCCTGATTGGGTGTAATGTTGGTGTCTCGAGGCACACAGACCAATGGGGGGAAATCGGTTCGTGCAGGGAACTTGAAAGACAGTTAATTCCAAAGCCATTGTCGTTGTGTCCATCTGTATCGGTTAACACTTGGCTCTCCGCTTTATTAGCCGCAATGAACTGGATGAGACCAGTAGAAGCCTTGTTTCCTTCGGTAGGTTGGGTTTTTCTCGGGCATTGTACTTTATGTGTATCCAAGGTTCTACCCTTTTTTAATATTTCAGCTATTTTAGGACCATCGGTTGAACATAGGGTGACCAACTGTCCGTAAATTTCATGGACCGTCTGTTATTTTCGTATGATGTCTGTAAGGGATCCGTAATTCAGACGTCATACTAAAATCAACTTGAGAACTTTCAGCAAGGTATGCTGTTTCCCTGCAAGAGGCCCTTATGAGTTTAAAAGTTTGCACTTTTGGGCTCTCACACATATCTTTTAAACTGAAGAGGCTGCCCGCAGCAGGCCCACCCGGACCTCTTGCGGACTGTGGACTGAGGCTGCCTGCAGCGGCCCCTCCCGGACCTCGCGCAGACTGCGGACTGAGGCTGCCCGCCCAGGCCTCTTGCTGACTTTGGACTGAGGCTGCCCGCAGCGGGCCCGCCCAGACCTCTTGCGGACTGAGGCTGCCTGCAGCGGCCCCTCCCGGACCTCGCGCGGACTGCGGACTGAGGCTGCCCGCAGCAGGCCCTCCCAGACCTCTTGCTGACTGTGGGGTGGCCCATTGTCATTCTGAGACTGCAGCTGATAAGCACGTATAGAATGACAATAGGCCCTATTTTAGTGACAGCTTGTGGTGTGCCTTCTCCTGCATCAGACTAGGGCAAGGTATTCTGCTTTTGTCTTGGCACCAGGCTTCAGAAAACAAAACTAAAATAACTGTGGGAGGCAGAGCAATCATGTGTGCAACACCTCCATCTAGAGGTCATTTACCACTTTGTCAATGTCAAGGCGGATATTCGTGAAGGGTAGGAGTGATAACCACTTTTAAAATAGTATTCAGTTCAGTTACTGATGTCCCTGAAAATATTATCTCTTGATAAATATAAGGTGCAAGGTAAAAGAATTCTGAGTAAAAATGAAAACAATCGGCTATTCAGCGAAGTGCTTCTTAATGTCATGGGACTGGAAAAACGTTTTCACTGTACATTTAAAAGTAAGATTTAAGCACACAAATAAAAAACACTATTTAATGTTTATTGTTACATTAGCACAACCTTATATAAACTTATTTTGACCTGTACTAATATTGGTTGTCTATTTACTTACTTATACATTATTGTGCGAACTTCTCTGATATGTCTGTAAAACTTATTTTTTGCCCCAAATCCTTGTCCTGAATTTTGACCTTCTGTCCTGAATTTTGACCTTTTGTCCTGAATTTTTTACACTGACCGCCCTGAATTTGCACCCATGCCAGTTGATCACCCTAGTTGAACAGTCTGGTTTCTTCCAATCAATGACACGGTCCCCACTGCTTGTTGGGCTGTTCTTTTACTCTTTCTACTTACTTGGGGCTACTCTCTGCTTTCCTTTTTCCCATATTCTTAGCGAGTTGCCAATATCTAGGAAACCCGTAATGAAACAGTATGAAGCAGAAGGTAAGAAACGAACACTTGGAAATAGGGGCCACTAGCAGCACGCTTACTTGTGGTTCCTTCATAGATCCAATTCTGAGTGCAGAAAGTGAAAAGTAGTCTTACAAAGCCGACAGAAACGGGGGAAGGCAGATACTGTTCCCTAAACAGGTCAATGAGCTTACCAGGGTTTGGTGGATGTCTGAAAATAATGATGCCAAGAGGGATGGCCCAGCCCAGCCTCTTCCGGACTCTGATGGGGGCAGGACAGGCTTAGCCCGTGCGAGGCCCACACACGTCGCTGTGCTACGGGATACCTTCCGGCGCTTTATAGCGCTGCGGCACGGTAGCGGGAAGCTGCATTCCTGGCTCCTCCCATAGACAGCGCTGCAACCTGAGGCTTGGAGTCCCCACCTAAGGTCATACAGGCAAATGCACACAGCCTCCCATGTTCCACGCCATTGGATACTTTCAGTCGCTTTATAGCGCTGCAGCTTGGTAATGGGAAGAAGCAATTCTGTCTCCTTCTACAGATAGCGGTGGAACCTGGGGCTTGGAGTCTCCAACTCAGGTCATACAGGTAAATGTACACAGCGTCTTGTGTCCCACGGCACGAAATACCTTCAGGTACTTTATAGCGCTGTGGCTCGGTGGCAGGAAGCGGCAATCCTGGCTCCTCCTACCGAAAAAAGTGCAACCTGGGTCTTGGAGCCCCCAACTCAGGTCAATCACGCAAATGCACACAGCATCCAATGTCCCGCGCTGCAGAATACCTTCATGGAATAAGCAACAATTTCTCAACTGGTATCATTAAAGAAGACAGTTAGGAATGCATGTGCAAGACATTACATGAAAGAAGGGGAGACTCTCAGTAGGTTGTTTTTTTAAATGTGCACATGGCATCATATATTTAGCAAGCAGTAGTGACAAGGGCAAGGCAAGATGAAAATAAAAAGGACAAATTACAGTTGTAACAGCATTGCGGGCAAAATAAATTTGCGTGACCAACAAGAATTGTACTTGGTGCTCGAGTGTGTTTGTGACACAACGGTGTGGCGATGCAAGTGACAATGTGAAATCAGCAAGGAACGGTGCAAGGTGAAGTGAAGTGAAAATATATACAATGAAATCAGTGGTTCTGGTCAAAAGTCCGCAATTTTTGGTAGTTAATAAGCAGTTATTTAGAGAACCACATGAAGAAAGCGCCATCAATTGCGCTGACAGGTCGACGGCGTTTCGATCCAGTTACTTTGGATCATCATCAGGACTGGGTTGACATGGTGGAGGCGGTGCTGAGAGGGCGAAGTGAGCCGTGTAGTTCTTTGTATCGGCGTATCCAGGGAATCTGAGTTTAATCCTTCTGAAGTCTAGCAATTAGTGGAGCTGAGAAGCTGCGTCCGGGAATGCATCGGCGGGGAATTCTGAGTCAATAGATGAAAGTCTAGTGAATAGAGCTTCGGTCTGTTGCGGGAGGCGTCTGAATCAGCCAAGACCTGCCGCGTTCGAGGCACTTTATAGCGCTGTGGCTCGGTGGCGGGAAGCTGCAATCCTGGCTTCTCCTACAGACAGCGGTGCAACCTGGGTCATGGAGTCCTCAACTCAGTTCATACAGGCAAATGCACACAGCGTCCCGTATCCCCAGATTACACCCCCAGATTGAAGGAATATTCTGTCCTCCAAATTCTAAATTTGGCCCATATTTCACTTTTCGTGAGCACTTGCTAGTTGACATATTGGTTCTCATTCTCTGTGTCTCTGTGAAATGTCAAATAAGTGAGTGCACAGGCAGTGGAAATACTCCAAATAGACAGGTCTCAGATGGTACTTTAAATCACTGAAAAAATTAGATTTGGGGAACTCCCAGAACTGGATGCCAAGAATACTCAGGTTGTCATTGCAGGTAGGCAGGAAGCAGTACAATTCCTCAAGAAGAATTGGCATTCACCAAACCACCCTTTTTTAGGTGGAGCTTGAGGGTAACAACATGAAGGAGGGGCCAGCAACAGCCAAAACATTCTGTAGGAATTTCGAGAAGCACAGGTATCATAGGTATAGGGCAGCCCAGTCCCATCAGTAGTTATTTTGTTCTCATCCATGTTGAGAAAGTTGGAGGAATTAAGGTTTACACCTAACATCTAATGTGATGCTTTCTCCTGCAGGGTCAAATAGAATTGTCTTCTTAGTAAAATGAAGCTGCGTCTATTTTTTGGGGATAAGCTGCTGATCTATTTTAGAAGTCTCTATATACCACCCATCATTTTACACCCGGCTTTGTGATGGATCTGGAAACTCCAGTTTTTGAGAGAGGTGAATTAAAGAGTTTAGCTATGCTGGAAGCTGGATACCTTACTCCTTTTTACAATGTGGCGAAAGAAAGAAAGAAAGAAAGAAAGAAAGAAAGAAAGTAAGAAAGAAAGAAAGAAAGAGAAAGAAAGAAAGAAAGAAAGAAAGAAAGAAAGAAAGAAAGAAAGAAAGAAAGAAAGAAAGAAAGAAAGAAAGAAAGAAAGAAAGAAAAGCATTCCATCTGGTAATGAGAATGAACCAATTACGATTACACTAGACAGCAAGTGCAGGTCAGTTGTTATTTGAAATGTTCATATCTACAAGTCTGAAACAAACGGCCTGGTGTATGACGACATTTGGCACTAGGGACTGGCCCAAGGATCAACAATTAAAATTAGCAAGCTTAATGTACACAGTAGACAATGTATGTGCTCAGTGTTGGATAATTAGGAAAGAAGTGGAGCCCAATCCCATGGGTTTTTGTTTTTCACATCCTGCCAAACCCTTTGCCAAAGTGAGTAGGGTTATTTATTGAGGACCCAGGGACACATTTACGAAACGTTCACACATCCAAGCAAGACAACTTGCTGTGCTGCATTTCATGAAAGGAAAACAGTGGAAATGTGCCATATCTACTATGATATAGTGCATTTCTTCGGTCTCCTGGTGCTGGTGCATTTGTGGCAGCCGTGCACCAATTCAGAACACCCTTACTGCAAGGGTGGCTTGGTTACCAGCAGGATTGTTTTTGTGCAGGAAGGGACACTTTCTTTTGAGGCAATTTCCCCTTCCTAGGTATGCTGCAAAATGCAGCATGCATAGAAAGAGTGAGTATAAGGAGAATAAAAGAAATTTCTCCCCGTTATGCCTCGGGCAGGGAGCAGCAGCATTATGGTGCAATCCCAGGTTTACTGACTTAAGTAACTCTGGGATTGTGTCAAAAACCATGGGTGCATGGGTGGGAACGCCCACACTCCACAGATGGCACGACTCCCTGCCTCAAGGTAACGCAAAGAAGTGAAATGCACTGCTTTGCGGTACTTTGGATTTACTAAATCACACAGAGCCACACAAGATGGCTTTGTGTGGCTTAGTAAATACCATTTAAAGACTTGCATTGCATTGAGAAGAGTTGCATTAGTCAATATGCCCCCCCAGTCCTAAGTATGGATTCATACAGAAAGAATAACACACAGGTCTGTACTTTGCTCAAAGAATTCCAATATGACCCAGCATAATAAATATGTCTGACTTGTGACATCAAAGTATCATACAACACCTCCCTCTACCCTTGTTGTAGTAGAACTAGCAATACGGGTCTCCAAATGATTCAACTCAGTGTCTTTTTGAGCAATTCATTGAGAATTCTTTGAATATGAACTACTCTGCCTCTGAATAATTGTATTACCAAGTAGGAGGCTCCTCTTGGACTGCAACATTTGATCCAAGCCTAGCATTATTTAGAATAACTAGAGGAGTTTTGCCTTCTAAGATATTAGAACTTCTAACGCTGTCATATACAACTCTTGAACTCTTACATCTGTATCTGGACTGGCATCACCTGAAGTTAACTTTTCCGTTTTGAGTCAACACATGAAAAGACCACCTTAAATTCATGTGGTCATCCAAAAGAGAAGAAGTTACTTTTTTGGATAATGTTATATGAGCAGTGTTTCGAGTTTGGTTAGTGCTATACACTGAACAGCCACAAAGGGTAACTTCATACTTACTTGTGACTCCTACCACCCAAGGCCACTAAGGGAAGCCCACCTAGTGGGGGTCATTCTTCAAGTCTTCCTGGAATTGCAGTAGCACTCAACATTACAGTGAATATGCTTATGTCCTTGAACAAAAACTGAACAAAGGGTAAACCTCCAAAGAACAGTAGTAATGACTTTAAAGAAATCTTTAATAGTTATCAGGGAAATTTACTCAAACCTGTCAAGAAGTTCTCTGGCTCCATGCACTAACTAATCTAGACTGTCTTCTGTGGCAGGCACTTATAGCACCTTTTTCCGGTACTGCCTAATTCCCTTGTTGGGGAGTGGTGCGGGGGTTGTAGGGTTTTCAGACTAACTCCCTTTGGCTGGAAAGTGCTAAGCAGATCACACAAGTACACTGAGCAGGCTATTGGCTATGAGCAGCTGGAATCCATGCAAGCTTTTGATACAAATACAAAGTTCAGCAGGAATCTCATGCACTGGATGAAGTTGCTACCTGGCACGGCGTTGCGGCATACCCGACTGGAGAAGCTGATGCAGCACTTCTGGGGTCCTGGACAATCGCTGTCTGCGTTACATTCATGAAGATATGGCGGTGGAGTGTCAAAATCCCTAAACTGATAGGGACACTCCCCTTGCTTCACTGCAAGAAAGAAATTCACTGGTGTAAGTCCCACAAACCATCAGATAACTTTGAGGTAAATTATAAAAAATCACTTAAAAACACAGAAAATATTGACAAAAAGAGTGGTACTACTGGCGTAGAGGCCAGGATACCCTTGCCACTGATACAGCACTTTTCAAATAACACATAACATAGGTGGTGAATGAAAATGTAATGAATGTAAAACTGAATGACTTGTTTTCTTTGAATATGACCACAATTGGACTGCATTTTGCTGGATAGTTTCTGGGAATGAATAGTTTGCTAATTAGCAGGTCTAGAAGATGTTGCAGTGGAGGAAGAGTTGAGGTTTCCAAATTTGGGTGGGCAAACAGTCAAAGTGACTTGAATGTAAAACAAAGATTGTTAGACCGAACAGCCTCGGGCAGATAACATTGGGATTACCTTATTAAATCTTTTAAGGTAATTCCCAATTGTGAAGAGATAGACTTTTCAATGTGGGTGTCACTGGACTCACAATTTAAAATGTAAATTTATGGTGTAGTTTTATTTTAAATGGCAGTTTGGTAAATGTGACTTTTAGAAAGTTGGCATTTACTTGCTTTAGCCATTTGGTGCATGCTGTCTGTCTCTGTTCAGTCTGGGTGGGGTGACAGCTGGGATTTATGTATTCCCTCGCAACAGCAACACACAAAGGACACTTTAGTGGGGCTGACTGATCTTCCTGGGGGATTACGAGGAAGTAATTGGGCATAGCCTCACACTTACACCTGAATGAGCTGTGCCCAGCACACACACAAATGGCTGCATACCCTCCTGTAATGAGTCTTGAGCGAGAGCAGGAAGGGTTGACCTCTGTCCACTGTAAACCTTCTTTGAAGTCTCTCCCACTTCAAAGACACAACTGGGTACACATACTGGACCCATGATACCACAACTTCAGCACATATCTGGACCTGTGACCACTCTGCCAGATAGAAGAGGATCCCCTGTGTTGTTTAAGGATTGCCACTCTGTAGTAAATTCTGTTTGCTGAACTCTTGCCTTGCTGTTTTGCTCTGCTGCCTGTTGCTTTTTCTTTGCCTGGGTGTGAAGGATTGGACCTGTATCACTCCAACCCATATTTGCTCCATGGGCTTGCCTAAGTCTCAGGGATACAGAACCCTCCTGTTACAACCCTTGGGCTTATCAGCTTGTGAGTCAATCAATCAATCAATCAATCAATCATTTGTAGAGCGCACTACTCACCCGTGAGGGTCTCAAGGCGCTGAGGGGGGGAGCTGCTACTACTCGAACAACCAGGTCTTGAGAAGTCTCCTGAAGGTCAGCAGGTCCTGGGTCTGTCGCAGATGGATGGGGAGGGTTTCCATGTCTTGGCGGCGAGGTGGGAGAAGGATCTGCCACCGGGGGTCGTTCGGTGGATGCGTGGAATGGTGGCATGGGCGAGGTCAGCGGAGCGAAGCTGGTGGTTGGGAGTGTAGAAGGTGAGTCGTTTGTTGAGGTATGCTGGTCCGGCGTCGTGGAGTGCTTTCTGAGCCGGGGTGAGGAGCTTGAAGGTGATCATCTTGTTGACGGGGAGCCAGTGCAGGTCCCTCAGGTGGGCAGTGATGTGGCTGTGGCGGGGGATGTTCCAGAAAGTGCTGTGGTTGCATCAGTGGGAGACCCCCAGGCTCCTAACAGTTCTGTCAAAGAAGGATGCCTCAATATGATTTGCTTCACTGAATTGAAGCCTGCAGAATAGATGGTGTTAATCTATTTAATGTCTGCTACAGCTGACATTTAGGAGGGTATCTCAATTGTTATTGCATGCTCTCTTGCTGGCTTTTCTTGTTATCTATTTGATGTATAGGTGGGATCTGAGCTTTTTCATAAGTGCATCAGCTTTATCATCAAAGTATGGATATCTGTACAGTTCCTACACATTCGTAGATATTGACCAAATGGGAGAATTTCCTAGAATGATCTTGGATGAAAGCTATTGAAAAGGAGAAGCCTTTTTTTATCAATGGGGTTCTCAAACACTTTGGTTGTGAATTCACCATCCTTGAATGCTATGTCAAGATCTAGGAAGGTAACTCTAGTCCTAATTATAGTGTGGATGAATCTTAGGTAAGGGCCGCATCTAATAATCCATTAGAAATGTTCAAGAGCAGTGTAGTTGTCATAGCGCCACATGATCAAAATCTAATTTATGCGCCTCAGTATACTCTGGTTCTTCTAAGAGTATGAAGATGCATTCAGACTAAAGGACATAAACACAGGCCACACGTGGGGCACATGTGCTCATTGATAACCCCTAAATTTCATGATAAATATTTCAGTTATTTGCAAAAAAGTGACCTACTAAACAACACACTGTATTGGGGTGAATACATCCCACCCTATGCTACTGAGGATAGATTCCACAACCTCCAGTGCATGTTCCTGGGACATACTTGTGTAAAATGCCTCTATGTTCATTGTGATATGCAGTTCACTGTTTATTTATTTTTTAACACACTTTATTGATGACTTCTTTGAATTGTACATAACATAAATCTTTAAGCCTAGTCATTTTTAACTTTAAGCAAATAGACCGAAACAGCATACAGGTATTATGACACTTACTTTCCTGGAACAGGCATAACCTATTTCTGCATGTATCAGAATACATATATTACCTATGCAATTATTGTTACATTATCGGAATTGAGCATTTAGTACATTAATTTGTATGACAAAGAACATCAATATCGATCCACTCCCCAAACTATCCCCCCCTCCCTCACCCTCCCATTCCCTCTCCTGGTCGTGTCTGTGCTTATAATGGGTAAATCAATTAGGTTACCATTAGTCGTATGGCCTCGGAAGATATACACTCTTGTTAAGTTGTTCTGAAAATACCTTCAGTGACGCATGTAAAAAAAAAAAGGGGGGGGGGTGGAGTCAGATCTGAGCCAACCCTGGTTTTCACTGGGTTTGGGTCTCCCGCGTTATCGTAAAGTCCATGGAGGCCAGTTGTTGTATCATGGTTTCCCATTCTATCGAGATGGGTTTCTTACGGTGTCCCCTATCTTCCTCTCGGCGCAGAGCGATCCCCTCTGCCCGTCCCCACTGGAGTAGCTCCGTTTGCCATACCGACATTGTCGGGCATCTGGGGGATTTCCATCTAGTGGTCAAAGCCCTGGCCGCCAGGACAAAAGCCAGATCTAGGAATTTTAACTGTACCTTTTGTGTACCTGATCGTTTGTGTAATCCAACAAGGCAGTGTAGTACGTCAGTGGGAAAGGGAGATGAGTGATTGTATGTAAAGTTTGGCAGACCTCCCCCCAGTAATTTGTCAGACGGGGACATGACCACATCATGTGCAGAAAGTCAGCTTCATCCTCTTTGCAGTGTGGGCAGCAGTGTGGGGAATGCGGGAACATGCAATGGAGTCTCTTGGGGGTAAGGTATGCTCTATGGAGGATCATGGATTGGATACATTTTAGCTTTGCATTACGTGACACTTGTTTCGGATGTTCAAGCATACAGTCCCATGCTTTATCAGTCAGGTCAGTATGGGCGTCCACCGACCAGCGTGTTCTAAGAGTTGTGAGGAAAGCCGCTGCATGTGTGCGGATACCGGTGTAAAGCCACCGTTCTAAGTGTCCCCCAGAGCCGATGTAGTAGAGAAGGTGTACTAGGCTATGTTGCGGCGGCTCTACTCGTTGCATCGTCCAGGTATTTTTAATAAAGTGTGTCACCGTGGCATGTAGGAAATACAGTTGGGGTGGAGTCTCGGTGGCTTGTATAAACGAGGCGTAATTTAGCAGAGCCCCTTCCTCAAAAAATGTCCCGATCTCCTCCACTCCACAGTCTGCCCACCCTCTCGTTCTGGCCTTAGTAAGGGGACCCTGTGGGGTTGGGATACCCAATAGAGGAATATTAGGAGAATAAGGCGCTATTATGGAAGTGTACGTTAGTGCTCTCTTCCAACAATGGAGGGCGACCTTTAACAGAGGGGGGCAGTCCCTAGGGATTTTGGCTTTAGGTAACAGCAGCGTGTGTAGTCCGCCCCTGTCCACTCTGTACGGTGTAAACCCTATTTCTTGTAGGTTCCGTCCCGCAACCCAGTAGGACAGCCATTGGAGCTGGCTCGCCAAGTAGTATCCCCAGAAATCGGGTGCTCCCAAACCCCCACTCTGGGTCCCCAACTGTAGCTTCTGTAGACCAACCCGTCGGCGTCCCGCTCCCCAAATAAGGTATATAAGAAGGGTGTTAAGTGTATTGAAAATGTGCTGTGGGAGGACCACTGGTAAATTCACGAAATAGTAAAGCAAGCGGGGTAACATTACCATCTTAGAGATGGCAATCCGTTCCATGATCGATAGTGGTAAGGAGGTCCAAAATGTAATACTGACTCTCAGTGAAGTAATGGTGCGCATAATGTTGCCTTCAATCTGATCCGCTTGTGTCCTGTATATGTGTACACCCAGATATTTAAAGGTGACAGGGGCCACCGGCAGCGTGTATTCTCCGGCCGCAGTTGGGAAGTGTCCGGGGTGTCATGAAAGAAACAGGTTGTCGACTTCCCAGGGTTTATGGTTAAACCATATAAGCGTGCAAATGTGTCGAATATCTCAGGGAGCGGAGCGTTATCAGCTGAAAGGTTCCATAGGAACAATAAAATGTTGTCTGCATATACGGACAACAAATGGTCCGTGCCCTCCAAAGGAATGCCCAGTCTGTCCGCTGAGCCTCTCAGCGCCAACGCCAGTGGCTCCAGAGCCAGCACGAACAAGAGGGGGAAGAGGGGGCACCCCTGTCTTGTGCCCCTATGGATAGCATATTCCTCCGAAATGTGCTGGCCAGATCGCGCCCTGGCAGTGGGCAGCGTATAAAGTAGCCTCACCCATTTAAGGAAGGAGTCCGGGAACCCAAATCGCTTCAGTACGGCGAACAGGAAGTCCCAGGAAAGCGAATCAAAAGCCTGTCTAAGGTCTAGCGCTATACAGCCGGCCAAGGGACAGTCAGTGGGAGTGGCAGATGCAGTTCACTGTTCTCATGAATTGTAATGCCTTTGAGGAGGTATTAGACTTCTGTATCCTTCAAATAAAAAGGCATTTGTGTGACTAGTGGCCTAAGAAAGCAATCACAGAAGTGCAGCACATTTGAGTGTGGTTCTTTTACTATGAGGAAATCAGCCTCTTGTCCCATGAACGATCTTAGTTCCAGTGCTTTCTCAACCATATTTTAAAAGGTAGTTCTATTAAGAGATTTTTAAAGCGTGCGATTACCACAGGGTGTCTTGGCACTATCTGACTGACAGTAGATCATGTTTAGAGGTTAAATAGCCAGGTCTTTATCTCCTTCCTGAAAAATGTTAGTGAAGGGATTGCTCTGGGATGAGGTGGAAGGCTGTTCCAAAGATTGATCGTGTTAAGGACTATACCTCTGCCACCCCATTGCATCTTTTTAAATTTAGGGACAGCTAAGAGGTTGGCTTTGGTTGATCTGAGTTCTCTACTGGGCTTCTATCTCTTTAAAGCAGATTTAAGAAAGTCCAGCCCTATGTCATGCATTCCTTTATGGGCTAAGCAGAGGGCTTTAAGTTTTGCACAACTGCGCATGGGAAGCCAATGAAGCTTACGAAGTCCCTGGGTGATGGATTGGAATTTGGGAAGCTTGAGAATCAGTCTAGCTGTAGCATTCTGGACTAACTGAAGTCGACTCATGTGTTATTCTAGAATGGTTAGATAGAGACTATTGCATCCATGAGAATCTAATAGCTTTTGGCATCAAATATGAGGTATTTGCATTCCTGATCATGCATATCATAGGGTATTCCTACAATCGCTCCTCCCTTAACTGTTGGTTTTATTACAAGGGTCTGATTGAGTTTGGTTTGCATTGACTCAATGGCTTGAATGACTGCCGGTTCACAATTCAATACTTCCACTGGTATAGTCTATGTAGGAGCTTGGACATTAGGCCTGTTCTTTAGACTTGTATTGTGTTTGGCCCATCTATGTTAATGAAACAACTTTACTAAAAACCTACATATATTCAACAAGGTTTTAACTGTTTTCAGGGAAAGGCGATGGTGTGACCATGAATTATAGGGGATACACTGCCTCCAGCGGTAGCCCCTCTGTAGTTATTATTAGAGTGAGTAGAGATAGGGAAGTTTGTGATTTTTGTCCCTTAATAACTTTGCACCCATTTGACGCATGTTCATAAAACTGTGCAGACCTGATGCTGCTGTTTGATTTTCGGAGTCCTGAAAGTCTTGCAGGGTTTTGTGAATGGGGTAGAAAGAAAAAAAGGGGGTTCCAAAACCAGCTTTAAGTCCAATGCATTTTTCCATATACGTTTGTGTTTTGCACAGCATGAAAAACGTCTTTTTGATGAAATTGGAAGGTAAGTAAGGTAAGTATTTAATATGTTTTAAGCATTTCTTTTTTAGATATATACATTTGTGGCTGTGGTAGTACGGCAGTACTCCTGAAGTATATAGCAATGACAAGTCTTTAGCTCATTGGCTAATGTCTGCCTTTTCAAAAGTTAAAGGCAGCCATGTTGTTTCACCTTGAGGTTCTCTGTGTTCTGCATTACGCCTTGTAATGTAGGTAAGTATTAGGTTTGGTATTTTACCAATACCTATTGCCACTTTATTACAGTGGTAATAAGTCGGACAAAATATTGCTACATTTATAACTACTGTGGTAATAAAAAAAAATATTAATTGTAAAATTTAGAAAGACACTATATTTTGTAAATGAAGTGTCCTTATTTGTATTTTTGAACTTTAACATATATAAATAAGCTGAAAAAAGGGTACAGAGTAGCACGTTAATTACTAAAACTTATTGCACTGCTTAAAATAAAATGCTGTTGCCCATATAATGCTATAAAAATATAGAGACATTTTTAGAAATAGCAATGGTAAACTTAGAAAATGATGTTATGCTACCGCAGTAGTACTGCACAACTTCTGATTTATACCAAAAAGAATGAAGAAACGTATACATATTTTGCAAAACGGATAACCACTTTGGAGAAGTGTTAATAGGTAGGGTAAATATAACAAACCAAATACTTACCTATAGCCAAAGGCATAAGGTTGAACACAGGAAACGTTTACCTAAAAACAACATACCTGCCTTCAACTTTCTTGAAGGCAGTTATTAGGCAATAATCTCATTATTTCACATCACTATGTACCGTGGTAGTACAGCAAAATACACCAATATTACACAAACATATCGCGCAAACTGATCTCACAACCTTTAAATAAATTATACGTTAATATACAGTTACACTCCTTACCTGCTCCACCCAAAATAGGCATCTGCGCACCATAATGTTTAATCCAGCCATTTTTTCACCAAATCTGCATTATGGATTTTCGCAATATACACATTCAAATAAATTAAGCGAAATGCACTGAGTTTAACCGCCTTTTGGGACCCCCACAACATTTACATATTAAAGCATATATTTTGGCACTTTTTATTTTTCTATCTTTGCACTTTGACAACATCTTATTCCACCAATTACAATGCCAGGGTGCAATCAACCAGTGAGAACTGAAATAAGACCTCGTTCTGTTTAGGTTCCAAGGAGACACCAGTAGGTTTCGGTTGCACCTACACTGGATCTAGAATTAGTTGGGGGAAGTGGCATTAAAGGGGCCATCCCATGGTTTATGTCACATGAGACCTCTAAAACCAAGCAGACATCAACAAACAAGGGAACATTCTGAGATGCCTACGTAGGTAATAGCAAGGCAGGATTAGGTAAGAGCTGCTTTTCTCTACACTGAATGGGGCCATGTTAAAATCTCACATAAGAATGCAGTACACTTGGAAGTTCTTCCCACCTACCTCCAGGATGGTCTGAGGGGCCCCCCTTGCAGATGGCGGGAAGGGCCAGCAGCACCAAGTAGCCAATGGCTGTCCACATGGTGCAGTCAGGACAGTCTGAATCACCAGCACTCCTCTGCCTCAGGTTTAAAGGGCAGCTCTAATCGAAATGGTGTGAGTGGTAGACTAACACTAACAAACAAGCCTTGAACCTCTGCCAAGCCTATTTCATAATAGTCTGTTTGACGACAGGAATCATTCTGAACTGCGGGGTCATGGTTGCTGCGGTGAAATATTCTGGGAACGTTTCCCAAATGACGCTTTCCTTCATTCTGTGAATTGTTTTTGTTTCTTGGCCTCTGTACCCGACTGTCTCTCTGTTGCTCTCTGCTCGTCTGCTTTAGTGTCTGGTAGTAACAAATGTAGGTGTGGGCTTAGCCAAGGCATTTTGATTTTAGTCAAATTAGATATAAAACATACTTTTCGGCAACCACACATCGTCCATTGGTTTCTTGTGCTGTTCAACATTTCTCCTACCCTCTCCAGCATACAGAGTGGCGTACTGGGAAGGCCATTCACTGTGAGGGACAGCTTTCTTCTCCTTCACAAGGAGCTCTTTCAAACAAAAAGTAGCTCCCTTCACTGCCAGGCATGGCTGTGACAGGGTGCTTTTTTAGCTTAAATCTATTTTTGCTTTTAGATTTTTTTAAATATTTTCATGATGGCCTGGTAGCCATGACAAACCAAAACAAACATTGACAAAGCCGCCACCAGGCTGGCAGCCAAGCCAGACCTGCCAGTGCTTGTGTGTCAATGGAATAGCCTATTTTGCTCATATCTAACTATCAGGTACTGCTGCACGGCCGCACAGGAGACACCTTTTGCAGTGTTCCTGGTAGAAGCAATGCGGATGCACTAACAGAAGCTTTGGATTATCAGGAGTTAGGTGTCCTTGTACCGGGCAGAGTTCACTCTGGGTCTGCCACTGTCTCCTCACTAAGGTGAATGGCTGAACAACCCAAACATTCACACAGGCAGATACCAAAGCTCTTGCCCAGAGTTTATGGTTAGGAGTGAGACCATACCATGTGCTCACTATCATTCTTTTCAACCAAACCGCATGTTCCAATTTCATCAACTGCTGACCTCACAAACCAACAAGAACTTTTGAGAGTGATGGATCTTGTTGCTCTGCCTTGTATAGTCACTCTAAAGATGATGAGCATGCTCTCATATGTCAGCATGAGGCTGCCTGTTTGCAAGAGGGTTATACTACTGTTCCTCTGGGGTACCCTAAAACTATGTACAAACCTGGCTCAGTGACACAAACTTTGATACCTCCAAATCCCTACCTTTTTTTAACAACAGATTTTATTGAATTTTCAGCGTACCAGATGGGCAGAGCCCAACAAGAAAGGAAGTACATAAATTAACTCCCCCCCCCACCAATAGTCTGCAGAACATCAGACCGGGAAAAACATGTAACCCCCCACCCCCCTAATGCTCACCATACATACTTAGGAAACATTGCATGTAGAAGCCAAGGAAATTCCCAGCCACGTCTCATTGACTTCAATAGACTAGACAGGTAAAATATTCCCCACCAATTATTCAATGGGATCACGAGCGGCGGACTGCGACATTGGAGGCAGATCTATACCTCTGTACCCGGCTGCCAAGACCAAATCTTCCCCTGCTTCTGATGACACCCCCTCTCCTGAAATACCACATTCTCCGCAGAAATGCACCTGTCCAGTGCCTTTTTCCAGTTAGTGACGCTGGGTGGGGACGCGTCCTTCCAATGCTGCACTATGTCGCGCTTAGATAAGGTGAGGCCCAAAAATAAGATGTGTCTCTTGTACTGGTTCCCCCCAATGTCCTTCGTGCTATGTAAGAGCAGGACACAACCTAGGCAAGACAACACGCCGGACCAGAATCGCTACACCGCCCCACAGCCCCACACTGTCTGTATAAAGGACCCTTCATCTGCACTGCAGCAGAGA
This sequence comes from Triturus cristatus, assembly GCF_964204655.1. Lineage (NCBI taxonomy): Eukaryota > Metazoa > Chordata > Amphibia > Caudata > Salamandridae > Triturus > Triturus cristatus. The sequence continues at coordinate 1,862,573,147 of NC_140589.1, forward strand.
CAGACCGGGGACTGGATTGCCCCAATTCTCCAAAGCCGATGACTTTGGAGGTATTTGAATTGGATTAGTTTATATCTGGTAGATACGGCAGCATACCGAGGGCTAGCCAACGCCTCGGCCCAATCGTCATCTGTGAGTGCCGGCAGAGCAGCAGCCCACGCCTCCCGGGTTTTGTGGATAGTGGTCTTGGAATGCGTATTGAGCGTCTGGTAAATTTGCCAGATTCTGTGAGCCCCAAGATCCCCCATCTTTAGCGGCCCTCCAGCGGGTGGAACTCTGTTAAAGACTCCAGCTGCCAAGTCAGGGTGGTCAAGGCATGACAAAGCTGCACATAGCGATGGAAGTGCGATTTGTGACGGTCGAAATCAGACTGCAACCTTTGAAAGGATTTAAGAGTGGTCCCCTGCATAATGTCCCCAAGCGTAGATATACCAATAAGGTCCCACCTGCGGAATCGCGTGAGTGCTGAAACCGGCCGTAAATGAGTAACCTGCCAGAGGGGAGTGGCACCCGTCAGCTTACCCCACCAGCCCGTGGACCGAACCACCCACCTCCATGTCTGGATGACTATCTCGCAAGCCAGAGGAAGAGCATCCAGGGAAGAGCTGCTATATAAGAAATGCAGCAAAGGAGTACCTGCCATGGCAATCCGTTCCATGGCGTAGGCCGGGTTCGTCTGGGATCTGTACCACCACTCGTTAATCACCAGGAGGTGCAAGGCAGAGTAGTATGCGTGAACATTTGCAGCAGCGATACCCGAGCATTACGTGTACTGTGTACACGTTGAGAGCGCCACACAAACTGCGCCCACCTGCCAAAGGAATCTATTCAAAAGTGCGTTGAGTTGGGTAAACCACGACAGGGCGATGGGGTATGGATAATTCTGGAACCTATAGAGTAAGCGCGGTAGGGACACCATTTTAAAAATTGCAGATCTGCCGTACAATGATAGGGGTAGTTGGGACCAAATCGTCTTTCATCACAAACGGCCGGGAGTAGTGGAGCAATGTTGTGCGTCCAGGCAATGGTGGGACACTGCGAGATATAGACCCTCAGGTACTTAAAGCCCGTTTCTGCGATAGTCAACTCCGAAGCCCAGGCTTGACTCCTCTGTTCGCCGTGAATAGGAAACAGCGTAGATTTTGATTCCCCAAAGATAAGGAGAGCTTGGAGGACACAGGGCCCGAGGCCCATGGGTCTGACATGAAGAACAGGGCGTCATCCGCTCCAAATCCCTACTTTTACCGAATGCCAAGTCACTTGGATTTACCCTGGACACCTACCTCACCCTCAAGAAACACATTCCCAAAATGACAATAAATGTCTGGTACCTGCTCTCTTCAGACAAAATGTCAAGCCATTTCTTCCAGAAAGCGACTTCAAAATTGTTACCTTAGCTTTTGTACTCTTGCATTTGGACGGTCCTAATGCCCTACAATATATCCTCCCAGACTCCACACTGGCAGCCCTTTAGGGCATCTGACACACTGCAGCCCTTACCATCCAGTGCCTGAGGAAATATTATTGAATCACCCCTTATCTTGCAGACAAGCTGATCATCTCTGGGGGTTCTTTGCACTCCGACACCTGACTCAGCCGGCATGAGACTGCAGACGAAGAAGTCTAAAAAAGAAAAAAAAAGACAGCATGCCTTTTCCATCTATGCACCCAGAATCTGGTCAAATATCCCCATGTCTATCTGCGCCCACACTCCTAAAAGTTAGGAAACATTTGAAGACTTACCTCTTAAAAGAACACTACAACACAATCCATTAACCATCCACAATCCAGCTTCCCCTCCATTTACCTATTGATTTTATGCTTGTGCTTGACCATCTACTGCCTTTTGGCTAGGCTTATGCTGTAGAAATCACATATACAGGCATACATGTGTTCTTGTGTAATGCATTTATACGGTCCCAGGTTCTCTATCCTCCCCACCTATGAAGTGCTGATGTACACAATGAACAAGAATAGAGATGTGTTTTAGTTTGTGTCCGTCATTGACGAAAGCTTATATTCTTAAGCAGAAATCTGTTCAGTTCAATGCACAGTCATGGTAGTGGCAACAAAGCTTTCTTCTCATTGTAACTTTACTTTTAGAGACATGTAAGGTCCAAGGCTTCAACCAATGTTAGTCCTGTCTTAATAAGATGTTGAGCTTGGATCCCCATGACATCTAACGTTTCTGTCTAGTACTCAAGCATCACTGCATTTATTGAATTGTGGTTGTTTGCAGTCTCAGGAGATCAATTAGAGGAAAGCAATCTCTCCATGGCTAAGGACTGTAATCATCCGGCTTGTTCCCACACCAGCACTCCTTCCATACGTAAGTCATCTAAAATGGAACACTCTAAAGAAAAATCCTGCAAAAGACACACAAGAAACATCAGATTCCAGGGACAGGTATGAAAATCTGCTGCGTGATTAGAAAACTCCAGTCTCAATGTTGTCTTCTGAGCTGGTAGTGGCTATGGAGAAAATGTAATGTCTACCAATCAGTAGCAGGTTGAGACCTTCACTCATGCAATGTTCAAGGTCTATAATATCACAAAGGGGAGACAAGAGATGCCTGCCTTTACTAACTCAAACAAACACAAAAAGTGGCGTGATACCCTCAGAGAAATTATGTGTGCTTAAGCACCAAATCAGCAGGTTACTACTATAGACCCAATGAGTTCTCTGTGTGCTGCTAGTTGTTTGTTTCCTAAATTCAAGGCAATCTAGCAATCGGATGAGGATGGCACACTCACGTAATGTGACATGCTTCATCATTTGCCACCTCATCCCACCCTGGTAAGATGTTACTACCAGGGCAGACTCGACCTCAGAATGGAGCTTTCCTGAGGGAGATCTTAAATATTTCTTCTTTCAGGACAATGATTTAGGTCCAGTTTATGACTCTTAAAAACCATGGGACAATCCACTAAAGTATCCTTTAGTTTGGTGGTATCACTGGTTGACTAAAAGATTACCAAGGGGTAAATACAAGAGGCATGCTTAGGTGTATTGACCTGTATGCATCACTGTACAAATAATTATGACAACATGTTTTGCCTCTAATCAGCCGTGGGTTTAACGTATATGTTAGAGCCGTGTCTATGCCCCCTACACTGCAATTAGTAAGTGCTGGGGAGCTTAGATATAAACAGGACCTACCTCTCAACTGCTATCATAATTAGTGATAACCTATGAGGTAAATAGAAAAAGCAGAAAACATTGTGGTTCATGAAATAGGTGAACAAATAGTTACAGCTGGCTTAACACAATATTCGACCAGAGAGATGAGATGGTTGCTTTTACCAAGTCATTTAAAATCTGTAGCACTGTATGACACAAATTAATTAGCGACAGACGAGTGATTAGGATGAGTAGACTAACTCAAGCCTTTGGTGACATATATAAGGTTAGTCTTGTGCATAAATGACACAACAATGCAGTGATCAAAATGAAGAAGCAGACCAAATTAAAAACCTAGAACTTTTTAGCTAGGTGCTTCATGGTCTGTACGGGGTGGGTCTCTCCTGCAATCACACGCTTGAGTCATAAACAGATATATAAGATAAAGTTTAGACATATATCATCGCTATGGAAAACACCGAGGAATGTTTAAATAAAAAATATACATATCCCTACTGTGGTCAGAACAGGAAATGTAGGCAATATATTCATGCCCCACATGTAGTATAAGTTATATATGGAAGCACAACAATACTTCAGATACACTTAAAACATAAAACCACGCCCCTGACCTCCTTTGTAATAGGAGCGAATCATAAGGATACCAAGATATCCTGTTTCACTGCCTCTTGAAGGGCCTGCATTCTAACTTACTTCATCAAGGTCGAGAACCCACTTGTCACCTAACTTGCCCCATCGAACAGCCGTCTGGTACAGTGGTTTCTTACCTGGAAAATCCTGCTTTGAAGCTTCCAGATCACAGTTAAATTAGATAATCATTTGCACCTGTGTCTGCAGGCAGTAGCTGACGAGCATCTGAGAAAATCTGGACCGGATGGAATCCTCACCCAGCATGCTTCAGGATCCAAGGGTCCCGCCCCGCAGGCCGACATGCCTGCACCTTGCGCCTCGATCGTATGTCAATTTAGGGGCATTTCACCAAGGCCGATGGCACGTAAGTCTGTGTGCGGAAGGAGGCGATGTTACCGACAATCTGGTTTGTTTAACAAGGGATTGCCTTTTAGCCTCATGTGCTGCATTATTGGACATGAAGTCCCTCATTGTATTGATAGCTGGACAACCTGTAGTTTTTCTTAACAAAACATATATTTATAATGAGCCAAATAGACTATTAAGACATCATACCTCTGCTCATTGTCAAAATTACTGAGATCTAGAAATCCTCCAGAAAATTCTGGATGACATGTGGAAAAGAGCCCTCATTTCTAAAAGGAAAATTATGTATTTACCTGGATTTTTACATGTGCCACCAGCCTCTGTTTTTTAGATTTTTTTTAAAAAGAATGATTTTGTGTTGAGGACCGGTACTCACTAGCGAGTAATTGTGTATCAAATTTTAAATTCTGTGTAGAATTCATATTAAACTCACATAGTCTCCCATGGATAGGCTCAGCAGATGCATTAAGATTATCTACAGGTAGGCCCAGATGTTTACACAAAGGCCAGTGGTTAATTTGTAAAAAAATAAGTGGCGGGGCTCTTGTCAGGAGGCAGCTTACACCAGCCCATTTCCCTGTTAGCCCCTCCTAAAACAGAACCAACTACTACCCATAAAAAGTGGGTAGAGGATGTGGCATAGTGGTCAGAGCGGCTACCTTTGGAGCTTTGGAGCCAGGTTCGAGTCTCGGCTTCGGCTCCACATCCTGTGATTCTTGGCAAATGACTTATTCTCCCGTACCTACCATAAAGGAAAGTGTGTATATGAAAAGTGCCGGTGTTGATGATTAAATACAGATGCTGAGTACTGGAACCCACTGGCTCAAATTAAGCACTGCCTCCCTTCTATTCTGCTCAAACCTTGCTTATACTCATAATGAGTTACTTTGTATGACCTCTCCCTCTCCCACCCACCACCCCTGCAAGAGTAGCACTCTTCCTATCCATGGACCTCCCAGCTTGCTTTGTGCTCCAATACGTAGCCGTTCTTGTACAGTGCTACAAGGCTTTGTGTCTGGGTTCACACACTACAGGTCTCATACATTCTTAAATATCTCTTGGAAATGTAATCATTTTGTCCACAATCGTCAGCCTGTCATTTGATGGATATATGCAGATTTTCTACTGAATGCAAGATTTCTTTTTTGGATAAATAAACTTCTATTTTAAAAACGAAAAACGAATCTTGTTCTTGGCAAACGTTATGTTTTACTGAACTATTAGATTATAAGAACCCAGTTGGTGCCAAACTTCAATGTCATAAAGAATATTAGTCTTTTTGCCGTGCAGGTGCAGAAAATGCCTTCCATGTCGCCCTGGAAAGGTGCTATGATGCCACATTTATACCAGTTGGGTCCTTTACAATTGGCAGAAAGCATGAGATGCTCGGAATGCAGCGGCCATGGAAACCTGAGCAGTAGATTGATACAGAGAAGACTACATTCCTTCCCATCCCAAGGCTTTCCATTCAGTTATCCAATCGTTCATAGGCACAGGCTAGAGCCGTTTTTTATTAATGTGCACCAGTGATGGACAATTTAGGATATACATTTCTACAGATCGGCCAGAGGGATATTTATTTTTGTAGCAGTCGGTTGGTGAAAATGTTTTGGTGCATTTTTTAATTGTTGCAAATTGTGCGGCAAAATAGCCATTACTGCCTCAAATGGATGTAATTTGGCCCCACTATTGCAAGATGGCCTCTGCCAACTTAGGTCTGGTCACTCCAGAACTGTGGTCTGTGGGTGAGAAGTGAGCATGGACTGCAGCTTGTCAATAGAGCCCATGAGCTCCACTGCAAAGGCACGGAGTGCATTCTCCTGGACTCATGGGAGCAGATTTATGTTGCACTTGCGCCACTTTTGCGCCGCCGTTGCGTCACTTTTGTGACGCAGCAGCGGCGCAAATCCTGCGCCATGGTGCGGGGTATTTACAACGTGACGCATCTGGGAGATGCGTCACGTTGTAAAGCCCTGCGCCACATGTAGGCGTTCCAGGGCAGGTGGGGGCGTTCCGGCGCAGGAACGCCTCCTAAAAGTGGCTGAGTGAAATCTACAAGATTTCACTCAGTCACTTTTAGGCTGCGTCAAAACCCTGCGCCTGCTTGAAGCAGGCGTAAGGATTGACGCAGCATTGTACAGATAGGGCCCCTCAGAACATTGCTGGAGCTGCGTCGCGCTTGCGACGCAACTCCAGCAATGCGCCACTTTTACGGCACAGATGCGTCACGCATCTGTGCCGTTTTTGCCCCATGGTGCGCCGCATTATAAATGCGGCGCATCCATGGTGGCGTAGCTGTGGCGCATTATAACTGGCGCATCCCTGCTGATATGCAGGGATGCGCCAGTTATCATAAATCTGCCCCATGGATCTTTATTAAGAAACCAAAAGCGGTTACACCAGTACTGTGTATGTGTTGCATATATATTCCATCCATGCTCAGTCGCATGCGTGCAAACGTTTTGCAAGAAGTGCTTTCAGAACGACGGGGTGCCGGACTGCCGGTTTGTGTGTCGTGCGTGCACAAGGTTTGAACTTTAACGCCTGATGAATCAATGTGGAATATGGCATGTCAGGAGGACTGGTATAGGATGCCACAAAGCATTTGGGTGAGTAAGCCCAAACTCCTCCATAATGGAGCGCATACCACGCGCTCGATTTATTCATTCCAGTCAAGATTAGTGACGCCTCAGTAATTCAGAGTGTTATTTTTACAGGAAACGACCATCATCAGTTCATGATTTTAGGAACTCGCATACATAATTGTACCCTGATGGAACAAAGATGGAATGCAGCTTGCCTATCTTTTAGGCAAGGGGTTACTCGGAGCATGCCCGGCAGTACCCAGCCGTTTGTTGAGTGAGACCACACCTGAGAAAGTGAAACCAAACTGCGTTTCGTCGAGAACCAAATTCGTGCTCTGCTGCGCGCCATGTTTGGACAAGTCCGCGAGCCAGGTGCTGGGTGGGCAGGGCCTCCTTGGCTTTAACTTACTTAACCCCAGCTGAAGCCCCGGCAGGCCCTATCGAGATATCATAAGTGTACCTAATGCCGGCGGGCGCGACGGCTACTAGGCCAGGCACTGGTCTGGCAGTCAGTGAATCTGAATGAATCATTCAAATCGAATCTTGTGGAGCCAGAGGCGAGCTGCCTACCACCACCATGGTGATCTGACGACCGGACCATCAGGCCACCACGCTCAGAAAAAAAAAAGCAGTTTTGGCATAGCATATTATTGAAATGGCATGGTTAGTTGGCCCAGCTACTATAAGTAGGTTAGTACTTAACTTCTTACCGTTACTCGTGGTGGGCCGGCCTGCAGGGACACACACTGGATGCACTGCCTTTAATAACTGATTAAGCGGCCTGGTGCTGCTTGCTACCAGAGAGTCAGTACTGGCTGATCAATGCCTGCCCAGGCAGCCCTGCCCTCAACGTCATCGTCGGGTCGGGCTGACTTGAATGATGATGACTCGTGGTGAGCTGCAGTGGTTATGCTGGGGCGTGGCAATGTGATAAAAAATCTGCGCACGCTGCCGCACAGTCCCTACCCCGTCAGAACCAAAATCCAGCCCAAATTAATCAGAGTCCTGTACTGAGGGCTGCACTTTACACACACACATTGCTAAGTTAGCATAACCACGTTAGATGTTAGAGGGACATCTTGCCGCTTCTGCTGCTTTTGCACACGATACTGATACATGTTATTGTTTGAAAAGTGCTTGCTTGCCTTTTCTTCACGTGAGAACTGTCTGTGGTTCGCAGCCCTAGCCGTGAGCTGTGACCTTGGTCTGAACATTGTGTAAAAGAAACAGTCTGGCTCGCTAGACAATGTATGTTTTCGAGTTCAGGTTGATCGGCCCACTATTTAGCCATAACACGCATGCAGCTGCAAATACCTGAAAGGTGAGTGCTTTTAATATTGCAGGCTGCATGCTTAAACACACATTCTGGAGAAGAGCTTTCCTGAGAGAAGACTTCATCTGATCCTGTGATGTCATTTCACTAAGCTGATCTTTACGGTATTGGGTTCCCCATTCAAACCTAGAGACCTTTTATTAGCCTAATAATATTAGCTTATTAGTGAAGGGAAGGTGGTTGTACCCACTGTCATTTATAATATGATTGCTCCCTTTATTTTCTATGGTATTGTAACAATGCTGATGGTTTTGATAATAATCATTTGTCTGCTTGTGTTAGCCAAAGTACTGCATCTTAGGACACGAGGTTTATAAAATAAACTCTTTAAACGTTACCGTGACTTTGTTTACTCTTGTTGTGGACTGATATGAGAATAATTACGAACAGGTATTTCTGATTCCCACCATTCCTGAGAGTACTCTAAGTCGCTTGTTCTGGGTTGTCTATTCATTGGGACCTCCGTGATGATACGGATAACGAATGGGACACTGATGCTGGCCGGATAGGGGTTCTGGGTTCTGAGGTGAGTTTTTGGTACACCACAATTGACTGAGGTCCTGGTTTCCTGCGCATAGTTCTGTGTATGAGCAGAATCCCTGCAACATGGCGCACCTAACGTTTGGTCTTTTGATTTGAAACGCCTTAGTAGTACTTATATTAGTCCACAATACCCTCCCTCTTGTTTCCGGCTAACGAGATTGAGGGATTCTGACCTACCTATTACTATCGTGATAGGTTCATTCAAGCTTGATCATTAAAAAGGTTTCTGTACCCTTGTGCTACTCATAAAACTAAGTATAGTTTTGTTTTAATGGCGGTAGATATAGCAGCACATAGTCGTACACCTCTGCGACGTCATTTGACGCAGTATGGGGTGCCGAACGCTGGTATGGATGTTATTTTTGTGGTAGGTGCTGATGCGTCTTATCCTTATGAGTTGTTTTACTCTTGTGTGACTCTTTCGGCGGTGAGTGAGGACGATAATACGTTTCACTCCTACACTGCCATGCAGATACCAGCCAACTGTACACCGTATAGGACACAAGAAATTCCAATTTCTGCTTGGCAGCATAGTATTTGGTTTAATGGCGCCCTTCCTCATGCGGTTATACCGGCGAGAATGGGCCCTTTGTCTATTGCAGGGGCCATCTGGCCGGTACTAGCCGGATAGACACCTCATGCCCGCTACCTTCAAGTGCCGGTGGCTGAGTTGCGTGTACTACACACAGCTCTTATTACTGTTCATAGGGCTTTAGTGCAGTACGTGTCACGCTATGTGCAGGTAGGGGCACCTGCTGTTGCGGGACAACCGACGGACCACCACGCGGTGGTCATTAGTCCTGTTATGGTTAACTCAGTTGTGGGCAAGCGCCCCCAGAATAGGGATGATTTCCCTTATTGGCTTGCTGAGAAATTTGACCAACTGGAAGCAGTTTATCCGAATACAACTCCTGTGGAGAAACACAGGATACTTACCATTAGTTTGCCGAAAGACTTGGTCCCAGATATGGCAGATTGTGAAAACTGGGGCAAGGTCTTTGCTGCGATATATTCGAAGTGCTTCGGCACTCCGTCACTGTCGGTGCTGCCCTCCGTTATTAAACGTCTTCAGGAGAATCACAGTGCGGAGGCAGCCGTTGAATTGGGAATGCGGCTTGTCGGAGTATTCGATGTGGTTGCTACCATGATACTGGGCAACCTCAAAGGAGATGCTATGCAATTCCAAGTGCTTAATAAATTAGCCGAAGTGGAAGACGAAGACAAGCCGAGGGAGTTCGTGAAAATTATCGCGAATGCCTATAGACAGGTTGGTCGTAGCGCCTTAGGTGTTAAGCCAGCTGTGAAAACTCCTGATTCCAAACAGCAAACAAAGGCGGACTCGTCAGGTAAGGACGAACGCCCACATTTTCCAAAACAAAATTGGCGGGCAAAGAAACAGGGGAAGCAGCAACAGAAACAGGAGTCTCGCCCTGCCTCTCCCGTTCAGTCAGGTAGTGAACGCACTTATGATCTGCGCGATCGTGCTACTATTAAGTTACCTGATCGATTTCAGGTTTCTGAACAACGTTCTCCTCGTTCTTGACAGGAAACATCGGCTTCACAGTCCGGTGGCGGAGGCGGTGGCAAGGGTCGGGGTGCCCCAAAAGCACGTGAGCAGTCCCGGCAGACTGACGGCAAAGGCAAGCAAGACGAGTTTGCACGTCAAAGACCCCCGTTTCAAAAGAAGAAAGTTGCTGCACTAACAGCGAGGTATGCCACAGATAGCGAGGACACAGCTTCGGAACCAGACATGGACCCTAACGCTTCTAGACAGCGCAGCGGAAGTTACCATAGTGCGACAAGCTCTGCGTCCATATCTGGCGGCGACAGCAACTGACACGTTTGTTACTGTTGAAACTGCTGACACTAGAGTTGCTCCCCCTGACAGACTATATGACATAGTCCTCCTGATTGAAGGTGACATACAATGTACGATAAAAGGGATTTTTTGGGATAATCTGACCACTTCCTATGATATTCTCCTAGCGGAAGCAGATTGGCCCCCAGCTTTCATTTTAGATGCTCCTAGAGGGGAGGAGGTAATCCTCCCGTCCTTTACGCACACAGTGCCGAAGGACCAGGCTAAACAGTTCGCTGAGGAGTGGGCACTGGTGCTAGCACCAGCATTGTATCGTACTCAGGTGGGTTGGGATAAATTTTCCCCCACCCATAAGATTCCATTGCGGTCCATGCCCCAGACACAACCTCAATATCCCATGCGGCGTGAAGCACGACCTCACGTCGCGGCAATCCTTGAACAATTGGAATATCAAGGTGTTATTGAAACTTGTGTGTCCCCTATGAATAATCCTTTATTCACTGTGACGAAGCCTGACGGATCGTATCGCTTAGTTTTAGATTACCGTCACTTAAATTCACATTGCCGGACCTGCGCGGTACAGAATACACATAGTTCGGCTCTCGTCGACTTGACATTTCAAATGGCTTTTACAGCCATAACCTGTCTTCTATGAGCAGTCAGTGGACAGCATTTACTGCAGGCGGCAAACAAAATGTCGATGATATCTATCTCACGGACAACGAGTTGATGCCGCATCTATGTCGGGTTGACAATATAATTGCGAGATTTGCGGACTACGGTTACAAATTCAACTTTGCAAAGTCTCACATTGCAAAGTATACAGTGTTGTTTTTGGGCTACGAGCTCAACAATGAAGGTAGAGGATTGGCTCCTCCCTTTCTGGAGAAGTGCGCATGCCTGCGTGCTCCTACAACATTGAAAAAATTACAGTCTTTGCTGGGTTTTCTGAATTTCGGTCGAACGTACATTCCTGATTATGCCCAGCGTATCAAGCCGCTTTATGCCTTGGTACAACCTACTTTTTCCAAATTATGCTGGCTGCCAGAGCATTCAGCTATATTGCAATCTTTGCAAGCTGATCTTCTTGCTTCGAAATATTTACTGACATGTGATAACCACACTAACCTGGTAATAAGAATAGTGCCGGGCGCAGTGGGTTTCACGTACTTGATGTTCAATGAGGGCGATACTGTCCCCATTGCATACAAATCACATTTGTACACTTCTGCTGAATTGCGCTTTTCCACGGTCGAAAAAGTTCTGACGGCTGTGCAGATGGCGATTCTTAAAGAGCGAGCGCTGTCGCAAGGAAAACGCATTTTGGTTGTGACACCATATCCTGCCCTTGAGGCAGTAACTAAAGCAAGTGTACCTAATTCTAAAGCTTTGCATCCACGGTGGATACAATGGGCGATGACTTTGACATCGCCAGATGTCACATACATCTTTGATGCCTCTTTACAGACTCAGGAGTTCTTGCAGTATGAATTCGTTCATCCGGCTCCTCTGTCTTTGCGCCCGCTCGAAGATTACCATTGTGTCATTTACACTGACGGTTCGGCGCAACCGGCGGTTGGATCAAAGCATGCCTATTCAGCGGCCTGCGCAATTGTGGTTGGTACTTTCGTAAATGGTGAATTCCAATCTGATATCATGCATACGCAATCATTAGGTGATTGTACCGCACAGTTGGCAGAGCTTCGGGCTCTGGTGCTTGCACTGGAGTTTGCTGATCACAGGGTCACTACTCTTATAGTAAGTGACTCCTTTTATTGTGTACAGTCCTACAACGACAATCTACATTTTTGTTCTCAAAATGAATATCGTGATTCCAAAGGTAGCACAATGAAGCATAAAACGCTTTGGGTTCGAGTGGCAGATTTTAAAAAACGTCTGCCGCTCGTGAATGTTATTCACACTCTTGGTCACCAAAGACTTGGTGTCCATGCTGTCGGAAACAGCTTAGCTGACAAGGCAGCAAAAACAGCAGTGGCGACATATCTAGTAGCAGCAGTTACAAGATCCAAAAGTAAGATTGATGATGACATCTTGGCAGCTGTTGCTGCAACAGAGACGGGAGGTAATTTCCCAAAAGGATTCCCTTCTCGTTACCATTATCATTTAAGTCCTGATAACGTCCCGTTAGTGAGGATTAACGACGTTGGTGACAGATTGATTCCCAACGTGGACTGCAGACCATCTTTGATACTAGCGGCACACTAGGGGTTGGCATCTGCCCACGCCGGCGTTGCAGCTACTGTATCTCTGTTACAACAACGTTACTGGTGTTTCGGTTTATATAAACAAGCACGCACTTATGTTCTTAATTATGACATTTGTCAACAGATTAAACCTTCAACTGTTGCGCGTCCACCACAAACTCAGTTGTACATATCTAATAAACCACTTGGGTGCGTTTATTTAGATCACTGTGGTCCATTTTCCTCTGATACTGCGTACAAGTACATCTTGGTTGCAGTGGATTCGTGCACACGTTTTCTTTGGGTGTGGCCACAAAGGAGTGCTGATTCCCGGACTGTCATCAGGGATTTGCGTGTCTTTGGGGGAACTTTTGCATGTAATACCTTCCATTCTGATCAGGGCCCTGCATTCGCCTCTAAGGCGTACAAAGAAGCCATGAGAAGTTTGGGGGTCCAAGTCAAATTTTCGTCTCCTTACCGGCCTGAGTGCATAGTGTGGTGGAGCGAATGAACCGTGACTTAAAGCAATCTTTGACAGCACAGGTTTTAGGCACTGGCCGGAACTGGCTAGCCCATTTGTATAACGTCCTACGTGCACTTAATAATCTCCCTTGAAGGTCTCTGGGTGGTTGGACCCCATACATGATGCTCTTTGGAATAAGAATGTTTGTTCCAGACCTTGATGGTCTAGACATGGCGGCGTCAGCCGCACCTTTTGATATAGATGATCACTGTGCTGTATTGCAGACTCTACAAGAAGCCAGAGACACTCTAGCGAAGGAACATGTACCCTCTACATCTGATGCTGCGCTTCAGATTCCGGTAGCAGGCTGGCTACCTCGAGTTGGTGATCTGGTCCGTGAGAAAGTGGAGAACAAGAAGGAGTTCGGCCCCTCTTATCGTGCACCGGTTCCAGTGCTTGGCGTGCAGGGTACAAGAACAGTAATTTTACCTCCACTTCCTGGTCGCAAGGATAACAGGTACATCTCAATTGACAATGTCAAACTACAGCGAGTGGCCGATACTTCTTAGTATGACTCCAGCGGTTTCTTGCCCTGCGATGCTGAGAAATTCTGTTTTGGCTCCAGCTTCTACTACCTTGTCTGATGTTGCCATCGAGATGCATACAGTTACTGATCCTCTGTTATCACCACCCGCTGGTGGTCTGCCTGAAGAGACCGAGTATGCTTATCCTGCAGATGTACAATTGCCTGTTTTACAATCTACGGCGGTTGACCAGTCACGTTTCTCCTTTGACACTAACTCATTGACTTCCACTTCCCCCTCGAAAGTTTCTATTTTTGCTCTCTGGTTCAAAAGACATTTTTTGATTCCCCCTTGGACTTACATTTGGCTGGTGCTTATAAGTATTTTTTTGTTCATGTCCATTGGATTTGTAGTGGTATTTTTCCGTCTTGTGAATGGACACTATCTTAAAGAAATATCTACAATTAGACTAATTGATGGAACTTTGGCCCCCCACTCCTCTTCACACATCATGAAAAGGGACCAGACTTTTGTGAATATTATTGCCTGGCCCATGTTAGATGGAATTGCGTGGGATGCCGTTAAATTTCAAATTCATGGTCTGACTGAGGTCATCAATGTGCCGAATGTATTTCGTGTTTCTATGGGTGATGTAGTTAAACAAAACATCCGTTCTGATGATTGGGACGTAAATGCCATAGAAGCACTGTTTTCTGATTTGAAATATTATGCCGCATTTGATGCTGAGGATTTGTATTCAGATACTACTAACTATGCTGAACAATTTTGCTTTCAACATTATGGCAATCATTTCCTGCATAAGGCAAATACATTTTGAAATTTTGTGAATTTTACCCAGTGGGAACATTGCCCAACACCAGTTCCAGGTAGCTCCCCGACATTGGTAGATAAATACACTTATTTTTCTGAATTTAGTGTTTCCAATCCAGCCACCTTTTATTTTAAGGTGGCAGCGGAGCCTGCCTCGAAGGTTAGGCTGACACACACAAAATTATTATATTCTAAATCCTTTATGGATGAGTTGTCAATCAAGGGCTATGATCTGTGGAAGGCTACTATTGATCTTAAATCGGTTTGGGGTTCTAAACCGTGGTAGGTACAAGGAACAATAGCGTTGCATCGTGCCTGCCTTATACCAAATCACATGTTGTTTTTAAATTCAACAATCTTCCAAACCACCTGTCTTGGATTGGCTACTATGAAAAAACTAAATTTTCCCCCTATCCCTGATCTGGGCGCTTATCCAAACTGGGATAACCAAACAGATCTCTCACTTGATGCGTTGCAGTCATCTATCTCTAACACGTCCTTCAATATTTCTAAAATTGATCCAGAAGGATGGTTAATATGGCAGACGAGCTCAGATTCCTGTCAAAATCGATTTCTGGGTCTGAAACCTGGGTATACGCAGGTACGCGTAGATCCACGTTTCGAGGCCTCTCATTCTGTAACTACATATCTGTAGGGAAGTTATGCCAATCTTGGCTGCAACATTCCACCTTGGCATCTGTTAAACTTCATTTATCGAAATTGTATGACAAAATAGATTTAAATGATTTTGTTAAGGGCCCTGTGGGTGGCAGGTCCAAACGATGGGTGTATGCTGTTTATAACGAAATTTGGAAGTTATCACAAATTGAAGCTGCTTCCCGAATAAGGGCTATTGATCAAGCCAATATGGAGAAAGTACTAGCCGTTATAGATAACAGCATTAACACCCTTTCTTCCAGAATTTATACATTGGACAATATTGTTTCTTCTATTGTTGATATTGTGCAGGATGATGTGTCTGTGTTGTATGATGGTCAAAATCAATTGCGTTCTGTAATGCAGTTTGCATGGACATTGCAAACGTTAAAGGCAGGGAAAGTCCCATGGGACTATATGAATACGACATCTTTATTTCTTCCCTTTAATTTGACCACAAAAGAACAATTTATGTCCATGAAAGATGCAACATATTCCTTACTACATATTGAAAAGTTAGAACCTTTACCTTTCTCTGTAGCCGAATTAAATTCGGCCGTTTGGCTTATACACGGGTTAATCACGTTACCTTTTCCCCTGTTTAAATTCAGCTCTTGCATGAAACATTATGCCCTAGGCAGATATGAACAACTGGGTACCGCCTTCCTGCATGAAATTTGGTCACTCCCCTTTACATACAGATGTACGAGAGATGGTAAAGAAGTATACTTGAAAGGCGAAGAATGTACCTCCACTCCTGATCATTCAGTAGTATGTAGACACATTCAATTGCATGGCGCATGCAATGTACATGCTCCCAATTTGGCTTGCGTCCTGAAAGGGACTCCAGTGCCAGTTATTACACCATCATTCACGCTGCTTGCTAACGGTAGTTATTTGCTTTTAAATAATGAAGCTTGCTGCAGGATGCTAGTGGGAATTCCCTACATAGTGACTGTATCACAAAGAGTGGTTTGCTGTAAAAATGTCCTTTTCCCACCCCCGCATGGGCGGCTCGATGTATCCATCTGGCCTTCCATTCCAACCTTGAAAGCAGAGTTCAATAAGATGAGCAGAATAAGGGCTCTATTGTCTCAAAAAGAAGTCGCACTGACTTCTTCCCGGGAAACATTTGTCCTTCACGTAGCAAATACGCGCACCGAGGTGCAGGCGACCTCCCACTTCATTTCGGGGCTCTGATTCAAACTATCTTTAATGCCTCGTCAACAAGTGGCTTGGCTAATTTTTTCAAAATTGTGGGCTCCGGCCTCGTGACCTCCTTCCAAACTATTTTTGGTGTGATCCCGGCCTTTTTTCATTCTATTTTTTCCAGCGTCTTTGGCGGTCTCCCGTTGATTCTGGCCCTCGTGGCAGGAGTGCTGTTGTTGGTCTTCTTAATACGCAATGGCTGCACAATTTGTGTCACACGGCAGCCTGCCACGGCTGCTGCATCTTCGTAACCGGATGCTTGAATATTATGGTACCTTAAGCATAGCCTATGGATTGTCCTTCCGGTTTTCCTACTTTACATGCGTACAGCCTGTCTTTCATTGCCTAGACTGTCCCTTCCAATGGGCTCTGGATTTGTGCCTGTCAAACTCGGTGTCTCCTGACCCGGATTATGATCGACTAATGAGTCCCTTAGTGGCTCATGAGTTGGACTGTTCTGGTGTCAGGATTATGCCCTGTGGAGCGGCACATGGAGTCCTTGGGAATTGGGACATCGGAACGGCTGCATATGACTTTCTGGCAAGAGGTTATCTTGAAGAACATGCCGGTTGCCCTCTGATGGTACTAGAGGCTCCGATTGTCGAGGAACATGTATGCTCATTTCCCTTGTTAAACTGGATGGTAGAAACTTTTAGAGGACACTCCAACGATTTCCTGTTGGAAGCTGTGGCTACTTACTGTGCATATACTTTGATGGATTAACTGAGAGGTCGTCCGACTTTCTGGTGCACAGATTTTTTGTTGAATTTTCCCCTTTTATATTCTTTTCTCGTTCTTTCATTTCTTGGCGCACTATGTGCCTTGCCATAAATTATTCCATTCAACTTTTTTTCCAATTCTTGTTTTTTTGTCTTCGAACTTTCACTGCACCTTTATATGGATTTGACATTCATGCACTTAGTTCCGTTCTATCAAACTTGAACTCTACGTTCCCTGATTGTATCCCTATAGGCTAGTGGTCCGATCACCGGGGAGTGTAGTGAGGGCTGCAATTTACACACACACATTGCTAAGTTAGCATAACCACGTTAGATGTTAGAAGGCCATCTTGCCGCTTCTGCTGCTTTTGCACACGATACTGTAGGTACATGTTATCGTTTGAAAAGTGCTTACTTGTCTTTTCTTCATGTGAGAACTGTCTGTGGTTCGCAGCCCTAGCCGTGAGCTTGGTCTGAACATTGTGTAAAAGAAACAGTCTGGCTCGCTAGACAATGTATGTTTTCAAGTTCAGGTTGATCGGCCCACTATTTAGCCATAACACGCATGCAGCTGCAAATACCTGAAAGGTGAGTGCTTTTAATATTGCAGGCTGCATGCTTAAACACACATTCTGGAGAAGAGCTTTCCTGAGAGAAGACTTCATCTGATCCTGTGATGTGATTTCACTAAGCTGATCTTTACGGTATGGGGTTCCCCATTCAAACCTAGAGACCTTTTATTAGCCTAATAATATTAGCTTATTAGTGAAGGGAAGGTGGTTGTACCCACTGTCGTTTAGAATATGATTGCTCCCTTTATTTTCTATGGTATTGTAACAATGCTGATGGTTTTGATAATAATCATTTGTCTGCTTGTGTTAGCCAAAGTACTGCATCTTAGGACACGAGGTTTATAAAATAAACTCTTTAAACTTTACCGTGTCTTTGTTTAATCTTGTTGTGGACTGATATGAGAATAATTACGAACAGGTATTTCTGATTCCCACCATTCCTGAGAGTACTCTAAGTCGCTTGTTCTGGGTTGTCTATTCATTGGGACCTCCGTGATGATACGGATAACGAATGGGACACTGATGCTGGCCGGATAGGGGTTCTGGGTTCTGAGGTGAGTTATTGGTACATCACAATTCACTGAGGTCCTGGTTTCCTGCGCATAGTTCTGTGTATGAGCAGAATCCCTGCAACAGTCCTACGGCACGCCCACAGGCAAGTGGCAACACTGACTGAACAAAGGGCCGCGGCCGCCATGATCAACATAATATATTTATTAATTTATATGAATCTCCTCTTGGGCTCAGGGCAGGCTAAGTGACTAAGTCTCACAGCCGCAAAACTGTTAACCGCCGTGACTCACTCGGGAGACTTGAAAAACACGCTGCGGCTGCACCGAGTACAATAATAAGGTAAATTAAAAAATACGTCAGTATCATCAGTGCAATATGTGCAATATGTGAGGTGCACAGCAGATGCGTGTAGACCCAGCCCTGATAAGGAAGTGCCGGTGCTAAGCACCGGAAAGCACCAGCACAAATTAAGCACTCACAAAGGCATGCATAAAACCATATGTTGGAAAGACCATTGTTGCTACCTTCTGTTTAATGATCCCCATGGGATATCGTCGTCGTTTAGAGCCTGTGAATCAGTTCGGAATCAATACACCCATCGTTCTTTAAACCTGAACGGTGCTCTTGTGATGTCAGTGTTTCTTTGTTCGCGTTTTTCTAAAACATACCATTCTATGTCGTTTTCAGTATGTTGTCTTTCGATATAATGTTTGTCAGTTTGGTATTATCTTTCTTGCATCTGATAGTGCTTCGATGTTCTGTTATCCTTACCCTAACTTTTCGTGAGGTCATCCCTATATATAGGAGTCCACACGGGCATTTCAGCTTATAGATCACATTATTTTAGTTACAATTTGTTAGATGTTTTAATTTCCTGGGTGAGGAAAGGCCCACATCTACCTCAGTGCATTTCTTTGTGATTGTACATATTCAAGCAAGCCTGGCTGAAGACGGCTGAAATGCCAGAAACCGGTCCTAGGAAGCTTGTTTCCGGTCCAGGGAAGACATGGCTTGGCAGTTCGGGCTGGACTGTTCCCATGAGACACAGGGTCAGACTGATTTGCATATGGCCATGTCTGAACTGGGGTGGCAGAGTGGGCTAAAGAGCGGTGATGGATTAAACCCAGATCAGTTGACTGGGGGTGAGTGCTTGCAATGTTCAACACTCCGTCCGTCATTTCCTTTGGTTTTGCTTTGTTCACCATAAGTTGGCAGGGTATGCTCAGACGTGAGTCCCTTGCTCACTTTGCCACTGGATTCAAGCAAGCCTGGCTGAAGACGGCTGAAATGCCAGAAACCAGTCCTAGGAAGCTTGTTTCCGGTCCAGGAAAGACATGGCTTGGCAGTTTGGGCTGGACTGTTCCCATGAGGCACAGGGTCAGGCTGATTTGCATATGGTCATGTCTGAACTGGGGTGGCAGAGTGGGCTAAAGAACGTTGATGGATTAAACCCAGATCAGTTGACTGGGGGTGAGTGCTTGCAATGTTCAACACTCCGTCCGTCATTTCCTTTGGTTTTGCTTTGTTCGCCATAAGTTGGCAGGGTATGCTCAGACGTGAGTCCCTTGCTCACTTTGCCACTGGATTCAAGCAAGCCTGGCTAAAGACGGCTGAAATGCCAGAAAACGGTCCTAGGAAGCTTGTTTCCAGTCCACGGAAGACATGGCTTGGCAGTTCGGGCTGGACTGTTCCCATGAGGCACAGGGTCAGACTGATTTGCATATGGCCATGTCTGAACTGGGGTGGCAGAGTGGGCTAAAGAACGGTGATGGATTAAACCCAGATCAGTTGACTGGGGGTGAGTGCTTGCAATGTTCAACACTCCGTCCGTCATTTCCTTTGGTTTTGCTTTGTTCGCCATAAGTTGGCAGGGTATGCTCAGACGTGAGTCCCTTGCTCACTTTGCCACTGGATTCAAGCAAGCCTGGCTGAAGACGGCTGAAATGCCAGAAACCGGTCCTAGGAAGCTTGTTTCCGGTCCAGGGAAGACATGGCTTGGCAGTTCGGGCTGGACTGTTCCCATGAGGCACAGGGTCAGACTCATTTGCATATGGCCATGTCTGAACTGGGGTGGCAGAGTGGGCCAAAGAACGGTGATGGATTAAACCCAGATCAGTTGACTGGGGGTGAGTGCTTGCAATTTTCAACACTCCGTCCGTCATTTCCTTTGGTTTTGCTTTGTCCGCCATAAGTTGGCAGGGTATGCTCAGACATGAGTCCCTTGCTCACTTTGCCACTGGATTCAAGCAAGTGCATTGCGGGGGCGCGAGTTATAGTTAGCTGAACTAACTATAACGGGGGAATTTCTAGGGTTTTGTACGTGGGAAATGTCCAACTAACTATAATGCCCCTGAAACCTATGGTTTTTTAAGTGAATTTCTAAGGTTTTTTAAATGCCAATTCCTAACTATAACGGCCCTGAAACCTTTGGTTTTTTTTGTGAATATATATATATATATATTCACTGAAAAAACCATAGGTTTCAGGGGCGTTATAGTTAGCTGGACTTTTCACTCGTACAAAACCATTGAAATTCCCCCGTTATAGTTAGTTCAGCTAACTATAACTCGCGCGCCCGCAATGCACAGCTGATGACGTCACATATTACATCACTCATTACTTGGTCAGTGACATCACTCATGACATCACTGATGACATCTCAAATGACATCACTCATGACATCATCCTTGTGATACAGTGGCAGACCTCCTCTCCCCCTAATATAATCTTTGATACACACATTCAAAAATAGAAACTAAAATTTTCAAAACAATGGACATACCAATACCAGTTACAACAACCTATTCAGTAATTCTAAGATCCACATACACATCCACTCATTCACTAACAGTCCTATGCAGTCACTCATACATGTACTCACTCATCATATGTACTCATACACCTATACATCCTGTTACACAACGCCACTCATCCATAGAGTTACTCACACAAATAGTCACTCATGCTAATAAAGAATCAAACATCCATTTACTTGCATATACAGTTATACACACACCACCACACTTACTTCTACAGAAATTTACACATACTTAGTCTTTTAAACAATCACTTATAGAACACATACTTATTCATACAGGAACTCTTCCAATCTCTCACTCTCACATATACTCACTTATATACACCAATAGTCACATATACTAGTTTACAACATATGTAGTTACTCATAAAGACACTATTGAGACAGTCATTCACTCACTAACACACCCATGCACACACTCATCCACCCATACAGTCCTGCACACATGCTGTCTTCAACACATACAAACAGTGAGTCACTCATTCATGCACCTATGCACTACGTAATACCCCCCACCGAACCATACAGACACTCAGACACTCATATTGATACTCAAAAAAACAACTAATAACCTATATAGACACTCATGTAGCTACTCACCAACCCATGCAGCCACTTATACACAAAGTGAGAGACTGATACAGATACTTACATATTTAAACATTACTCACTAAGCCATGTATTAACTAAGATACACTTAATCAGTCAGTTATACAATCAATTTTTCAAAAACAAATCATCCATTTAGACACTTATATACCCATTTATTCTTCTATCGACCTTGAGATATACATATATAAAACATAAGTAATTTTCAGAAAAACACACATTCACTGGATGATGTCATCAGTGATGTCATTTGAGATGTCATCAGTGATGTCATCAGTGATGTCATGAGTGATGTCACTGACCATGTCATGAGTGATGTAATATGTGACGTCATCAGCAGTGCATTGCGGGCGCGCGAGTTATAGTTAGCTGAACTAACTATAACGGGGGAATTTCTATGGTTTTGTACGAGTGAAAAGTCCAGCCAACTATAACGCCCCTGAAACCTATGGTTTTTTCAGTGAATATATATATATAAATATATACATATATATATTCCCTGAAAAAACCATAGGTTTCAGGAACGTTATAGTTAGTTGGACATCTCACTCATACAAAACCATAGAAATTCCACCAGTATAGTTAGTTGAGCTAACTATATCTCGCACCCCGCAATGCACTGCTGAGGATATTACATCATTCATGACATGGTCAGTGATGTCACTGATGACATCACTGATGACATCTCGAATGACATCACTGATGACATCTCTGATGACATAATCCAGTGAATGTGTTTTTCTTTAAAATTTAAATATGTATTATATAAATACCAAGCTGTATTGAAGAATGAGTGAAGGTATAAGTGTTTGAATGGAGGATTTAGTAGGTGTGTGACTCACTGTTTAGGTGAGTGATTAAATGGGTCTCACTGAATACATGGGTTAGTGACTAAACTGTGTGAATGTCTGTATCAGTCTGTCTGTTGTTGTATAACCTGCTTCATCAGTTGGTCAGTAGCTCCACGGGTGTCTATATGGGTTATTGATTAGTTGCCTGAGTAATTGTATGGGAGACTGAGTGTGTGTGTGTTTGGGTGGGGGGGTGTGACTCTGTGCATAGATGTGTGAGTGGTTGATTGACTGGGTGTATGACTTTAAGAGTGCATGTAGAAACAGTTCTATGGGTGAGTGAGTGTGTGTATGGATGTGTTGGTGAGTGACTGGATGGCTCAGTGGTGATGTCCAAGTAAGTACAAAAGTGAAAGGTAGTGTATGTGAGAGTTGGAGTATATAAATGACTATATGTGAGAGTCAGTGATTTTGAGAGTGGCTGTATGGATGAGTGTATACTTGTATTAGTGATTATATAAGAGAGTAAGAATGTGTTAGTATCTGTATGATTAAAAGAGGTGGTGTGTGTATAACTGTGTAGGTGAGTAAATGGAACTGTGATTGATTATTTGCATGACTGACTAGGATAAGTGTTGGAGGGAGGACCACCGGGGAGTCGGGGGGACTACTCCGGGGCACCTTCCTACCGCAAAGTTATAGCCGAGCGCCGCTGAGAAGCCTCCTAGGAGAGGTCCTTCTCCTGTGATCGTACTAGGCCCAGTAACACCACCACACAGGACTTCGTATCAGTTGCTTATCTTGGTTCTTTATCAATGGTCGCACATTCAATATATTTACAGTGGGATCGGGTGATCCAGAAAGAGTCTCAATGTCTTTGGAGGGATAGGGTAGCGGGACAGTCTTAGTACCAGCCAGGTACAGGGAGGCTCTGCGCCAGACCTTGCGTGCTGGTCTCAAAGCAGCTCGGACATGGGGAGCCGTGACGGTGTCTGCAGGGCTCGGGTGGTAGTTCCGCTTGGGTCGAGCCGCGACACAGTCAGCAGGGCTCCGGTGGTAGGTCCGCTTCAGTCGAGCCGCGACGAGGTCAGCTGGGCTCTGATGGTACGTTCAACAAGGTCGGGCTGCGACAGCGTCAGCAGGGCCACAAAGGTTCGTGAAGGTCTTTAAGCACGGTGGAGCCGCGACTTCGTCAGCAGGGCTCAGAGTGTGGCTTCAGGATGAGTCTTTCTCCGTAGGGTCAGCCGCGATCCGATCAGCAGGGTTCTTGACTCCGGGATACAACTGCTCTCTTGTTGCCGGGTCGCCGCAGATATAGGTCTGGAGCCCTTTGATGTCCGGACCCTTGCGCCCGGGGGGCAGAGAGGCCGGGTTGGGAGCGGCCAGACGCCCAGCAGGAGAGGCGCCAGGCCCCAGAGAGCTGTGGGGCGATCGCACCTAGGTGTGGAAGGACGGTTGGGGGTCCCATCGATACTGCCCTCCGCCGGGAGTGGGGAAGTGTCCACGTGGTATCCCCCGGGCCAGGGGTTGGCGCCTCGATGTCGGGCCTCGCTGGGACCGAGGCCGGGTGGAGCGGGGTCACTTAGGCGGGTGCGTAGAGTCACGTACAATCCAAAATGGAGGATCCCTGAGGTGCATGGGACCTCGTGCGGCTTAGCGAGGGGGAACAGGACCACGCCACGAGGCCGGCTCCAACACGTGTCCCCCCCAGCTGAAGGCAGGGAGAGTCACCCATCTCCTTGGGGGTTCTCCTCGCCGAGGTGGAAGAATCTGGACAGGCCGTCGGCATTGGCGTGGTCGTTGCCGGGCCGGTGCTCCACGGTGAAGTCCATCCCTTGCAGCGAGATGGACCATCGCAACAACTTGGCGTTCTCGCCCCGCATTTGCATTAGCCACCGCAAGGGCCGGTGGTCAGTTTGGACTCTGAAGTGGGTGCCGAAAAGGTAGGGCCGGAGCTTCTTGAGAGCCCATACCACAGCGAAGGCCTCCCGCTCGATGGTGCTCCACCTCTGTTCTCGTGGCAGCAGTCGGCGGCTGATGAAGGCCACAGGTCGGTCGAGGCCCTCGGTGTCCATCTGGGAGAGGACCGCCCCAACCCCGTACTCCGAGGCATCGGTCTGAACCACAAATTCCTTGCTGTAGTCAGGGGCCTGTAGCACAGGGGCAGCGCACATGGCCGCCTTGAGGGCTTCAAAAGCGGTCTGACAGCGGGGCGTCCAGTGCACTGCCTTGGGCTGTTTCTTGGAAGTGAGCTCCGTGAGGGACCCCACAATACTGCCATAATCCTTAATAAATCGCCGGTAGTAGCCTGTGAGGCCTAAGAAGGCCCGGACAGCGGTTTGGGTTAAGGGGGGCTCCCTCGCCTGAATGGCATCGACCTTCAACTGGAGGGGCGCCACCTGGCCACTCCCCACCTGATGGCCCAGATAGGTCACAGATCCTTGACCGATCTGGCACTTGCTGGCCTTAATCGTGAGCCCGGCCCTTTGGAGAGCGGCCAGGACTTCTCCGAGGTGTCCTAGGTGCGCGGCCCAGTGGTTGCTGAAGACTGCAATGTCGTCGAGGTAGGCCGCGCTGAAGGCTTCTAGCCCGGCCAGGACCTTGTTCACCAGCCTCTGGAAGGTCGCTGGGGCGTTCTTCATACCGAAGGGCATCACCCGAAAGTGGTAGTGCCCATCGGGGGTGGAAAAAGCGGATCGTTCCTGGGCGCCGGGGGTGAGCTTGATCTGCCAGTACCCAGCGGTAAGATCAAAGGTGCTTAGGTAGCGGGCGGCCCCTAAGTGATCGATCAGCTCGTCTGCCCGTGGCAGGGGGAGGGCATCGGTCTTGGCGACTGCGTTCAGGCCCCAGTAGTCTACACAAAATCTGAGTTCCGGGGGGGTGCCGGGGGCGGCGACCTTCGGCACCAAGACCACAGGGCTGGCCCACGAGCTGTCGGATGGCTCGATGACTCCGAGGGCGAGCATCTTGGAGACCTCGGTCTGTATGCAGGCTCGGACTCGGTCGGGCACTCTGTAGGCGCGGTGTCGCACAGGGGGGCTGTCCCCGGTGTCCACGTTGTGGATGCACCAGGGGGTCACCCCGGGCGTGAGAGAGAAGAGGGCAGCGAAGGGTTGCAGCAGCTTCCGGCAGTCATGGCGCTGTTCTGGGGTCAGGGTGGCGGAGAGGTGGACGCCCTCCAAGGAGCCGTCTTGGCCCGAGGACCCCAGGAGGTCGGGTAGGGGCTCGGAGTCGCTTTCGCCCCCATCGTCGGTAGCCAGCAGCAGGCTTAGTTCGGTTCGGGCAAAGTGGGGCTTGAGCCGGTTAGCGTGTAGGACCCGGAGGGGGTTCCTTGGGGACTCCATGTCGACCAGGTAGGTGACGGGGCTCTTCCTCTCAACCACCTTGAAGGGCCCGGTCCACTTGTCCTGCAGGGCGCAGGGGTCCACGGGCGACATGACCCAGACTTGCTGGCCCGGCTCGAACTCGATGGTCGAGGCATTTTCGTCATACCAGCGTTTCATGTCTACTTGGCTGGCTTCGAGGTTGGCTTCTGCCAGGGCCCGGAACTTCCGAGTTTGGTTCCGCAGGGCCAGGAGGTACCGGTAGACGTCGGGGGGGGGCATCTTGGACGTTCGCCTCCCAGCCCTCCTTGACCAGGCTGAGGGGCCCTCGGACGGGGTGCCCATACAACAGTTCGAAGGGGCTGAAGCCCAGGGATTTCTGTGGTACCTCTCGATAGGCGAACAGGAGGCAGGGCAGCAGGACGTCCCATCTCCTCCTCAGGGGCTCTTCCAGACCCTTGATCATCCCCTTCAAGGTTCTGTTGAACCGCTCGACCAGTCCGTTCCCCTGGGGGTGGTAAGGGGTGGTGAATTTGTAGGTGACCCCACATTGTTGCCAGAGGGATCTCATGTACTTCGAAATAAAGTTCGTACCCCTGTCGCTCACCACTTCTCGGGGGAACCCCACCCTGGAGAAGATGCCCATCAGGGCCCGGCCCACCACTGGAGCTGTCACAGTGCGGAGTGGGATGGCCTCGGGGTATCGGGTGGCGTGGTCGACCAGTACCAGGATGAAGCGGTGTCCCAGGGCGGTTCGGGGGTCGAGGGGCCCCACGATGTTGATCCCTACTCATTCGAACGGGGTGTGGACGGCTGGAAACGGTTGGAGGGGGGCCTTGACTCGACCCCCAGTCTTTCCGCTAGCCTGGCAGGTCTGGCAGGACCGGCAGTGGTGGTCCACGTCTCTCCGCATTCGGGGCCAATAGAAATGGGTCACTAGGCGGCTGTAAGTTTTGTCTCGCCCGAGGTGTCCGGCGAGAGGCACGTCATGCGCCAGGTTCAGGAGGAACTCTCGGAATCGGAGGGGAACCACCAACACCCGGCCGGCTCCCAGTTCGGCGACTTTCTGCTCGCTATACAACAAGTCATTGTCCCAATAGATCCAGTGGGTTCCCGTGGGGTCCCCCGAGGCCTGGGCGGCCGCTTGCTGTCGGGCCCCCTCGAGGGACGGGCAGGCCTTCTGCTCTTGCTGGAATTGTTCGCGGGTGGGGCCCCCGTCGTGGCGCCACTGGGCCAGCTCGGGGATCTCGCTGAGGGAGGCGGCCTCGTCGGGGGAAAGTTCGGATGGCCCGGCCTCATCGTCAGGCTCCTCCGTGCCAGAGGAGGGTGGCAGTTCTTGCCCCGTAGGCTCGTCGGGGGCCGCTGCAGCGGCTGGTTGGGCGGTCATGGACCGGTTGGTGGCGCAGGCCCACTCGGGCAGCCCTAGCATCCCCAGATGCTCTCGGCGCTCCACCTGGGCCCAGGGGGAGCTCTCTAGGTCGTTCCCCAGGAGGCAGTCCACTGGGGCGTCGTCGCGGACAGTCACTTTTAGGGTGCCTGACACTCCTCCCCACTCGAAGGGGATCCTGGCCATCCGGCACATGCTTTCGGTGTTGTCCGCGGTCCGGACAGGGCATAGGACATGCGGCAGGATTTGTTCGGGGGTCACCAGGTGGCAGCGGACAGCGGTCACACTGGCCCCAGTGTCCCGGAGGGCTTCGGCCCGTCGTCCATTGATGGTGACCCACTGCTGGTACTTCTGGGTGTTGCTTGGGATGGCAGCTCGGGGCACCATTTCTCGGGAGCCCAGGCATACGAGTGACATGGCAGCTGGTTCCCACTCGGGGGACCCGTCGTCGCGGTTTTCCTCCTCGTCCTCTCCTTCCCCCAGGGCTGCGGCGGCTATTTGTCGGGGAGGGGGCTCCGCGGTCCCGTTCTGTCGGTTCACGGGGCAGGCCGGGTCGCTCGCATAGTGGCCTGTCTGTTGGCAGCCAAAACAGGTCACTGTTGGTCGGGGTCCAGGCCTGGCGATGGGGGTCCCCCTTCAGCCCAGGGTCAGGGACGTGTGGTTGGCAGCTTGGCCTCGTGGCGGGCTTCTGGGCGGCCCGGCCGGGAATTCTCGACTGCGGTGGGACCCCCCTCCTCCGCCCCGCTGGCGAGGAGGTCCCGTGGTACTCCGTTGGTAGTCCCCCACGGGGTTCCGGGGGACCCGGGTGTTGACCCATCAGTCGGCTTCGGCGGCGAGCTTCCTGGGCTTGGTCAGCTTACTGTCCAGGAGGTGTTGCCTTAGTTCAACAAAGCAGTTGTTGGCGAGGTGCTCCCAGACAATGAGGTCGAACAGTTCATTGTACGAGGTGACCTTGCTCCCTTTTATCCACCCTTCAAAGGCCCGGCTGAAGAAGTCCACGTATTCGACCCATGTGGTACCGGGGAGCTTCTTGCAGTCCCGGAAGCGCTGCCGGTACATCTCGGCTGATAGTCCGTAACGGGTGAGTAGGGCTTCTTTCATGTGGTCGTATGATGTCATCACCGCGTCGGGGAGTTGCAGCAGGGTATCCCGGCCCTCGCTGAGGAACCTCCCCCATAGGCCGGCACCCCAATCCTTCCGGGGTACCCGATGGGAGGTCATGGCTACCTCGTAGGTTCGGAACCACTGCTGGATGTCGTCGTTTTTGTAGTATTCCTTGACGACATCCTTGGGGATATGAACCTTTGGCTCGGTCAGTGGCAGAGCGTCCCGGGCCCCGGGGGTGCTGGTCTCCCCCGTTTTGGATTTCAGTTCGAGTTCCTTGAGGCTCCTCTCGTGCTCGAGGGTTAGCCGTCTCTCTTCTAGTTCCCGATGCCGTTTCTTTTCTTCTATTTCCTCTTGCAGCCGTAGTTGCTCCAAGGCTAGTTTCTTCTCCGCCAGCAGGAGTTCACCGTCCAGCCGGAGTCGTGCGAGGTCCATTTCGTGTGTCCGGACCCTCTCCCGTTCTCGCATTTCTTCGTGGGATAGGCCGGCTTCCGGGATGCTTCGCCCCCCATCTGTCGGGGTTATGGTCGGTGGCAGGTTTCCGTCCCGGGCCGAGATCCCTTCGGCTCGGGGTGGAGTGGCCTCGGATTCTGCCCAGGCTTTCAGGGCTTTCTGCATTTCTTCCTTGGTGCCCAATCCTGTGGTTGGGATCCCTTTGTCCTTGCAGAATTGTTTCAGTTCTTTGTGGGTGTATTCTTCCAGCCTTTCCGGCTGGAAGGTTGCGGCCACGGTTGCTTCTTGGCCGTCCATGGTTCCCTTTCTTTCCGTTTGGTTAGGTAGTGGGTGCGTTACTTGCCTGTACGATTGCGTCTGGCTCGGATCCCGTCGCTGGCCACCCAATGTTGGAGGGAGGACCACCGGGGAGTCGGGGGGACTACTCCGGGGCACCTTCCTACCGCAAAGTTATAGCCGAGCGCCGCTGAGAAGCCTCCTAGGAGAGGTCCTTCTCCTGTGATCGTACTAGGCCCAGTAACACCACCACACAGGACTCCGTATCAGTTGCTTATCTTGGTTCTTTATCAATGGTCGCACATTCAATATATTTACAGTGGGATCGGGTGATCCAGAAAGAGTCTCAATGTCTTTGGAGGGATAGGGTAGCGGGACAGTCTTAGTACCAGCCAGGTACGGGGAGGCTCTGCGCCAAACCTTGCGTGCTGGTCTCAAAGCAGCTCGGACGTGGGGAGCCGCGACGGTGTCTGCAGGGCTCGGGTGGTAGTTCCGCTTGGGTCGAGCCGCGACACAGTCAGTAGGGCTCCGGTGGTAGGTCCGCTTCAGTCGAGCCGCGACGAGGTCAGCTGGGCTCTGATGGTACGTTCAACAAGGTCGGGCCGCGACAGCGTCAGCAGGGCCCCAAAGGTTCGTGAAGGTCTTTAAGCACGGTGGAGCCGCGACTTCGTCAGCAGGGCTCAGAGTGTGGCTTCAGGATGAGTCTTTCTCCGTAGGGTCAGCCGCGATCCGATCAGCAGGGTTCTTGACTCCGGGATACAACTGCTCTCTTGTTGCCGGGTCGCCCCAGATATAGGTCTGGAGCCCTTTGATGTCCGGACCCTTGCGCCCGGGGGGCAGAGAGGCCGGGTTGGGAGCGGCCAGACGCCCATCAGGAGAGGCACCAGGCCCCAGAGAGCTGTGGGGCGATCGCACCTAGGTGTGGAAGGACGGTTGGGGGTCCCATCGATACTGCCCTCCGCCGGGAGTGGGGAAGTGTCCACGTGGTATCCCCCGGGCCAGGGGTTGGCACCTCGATGTCGGGCCTCGCTGGGACCGAGGCCGGGTGGAGCGGGGTCACTTAGGCGGGTGCGTAGAGTCACTTACAATCCAAAATGGAGGAGCCCCGAGGTGCATGGGACCTCGTGCGGCTTAGCGAGGGGGAACAGGACCACACCACGAGGCCGGCTCCAACAATAAGTGCATGCCTGACTAGGATGAGTGGGTGTGTATTAGTGTCCGTATAGGTGTATGAGTGCATATGATAGTGTTGTGTTGATCAGTGACTACATGTATGAATGGTTGTATGGATGAATGAGTGCATGTGTCTGTAGACTTAGGAATTAGTGAGTGTGTTTGTAGTAACTGGTATTGGTGTGTCGATGGTTTTGAAAATGGTATTCTTTATTTTACAGGGGGTGTATCAAAGTTTATATTAGGGTGTGAGGAGGTGCATCAGATTGTCACGTGGATGATGTCATCAGTGATGTCACCAGTGATGTCATTTGAGATGTCATCAGTGATGCCACTGACCATGTCATGGATGATGTAATATGTGACCTCATCAGCAGTGCATTGCGGAGGCGCGAGTTATAGTTAGCTCAAGTAACTATAACGGTGGAATTTCTATGGTTTTGCATGAGTGAAATGCTCAACTAACTATAACGTCCCTGAAACCTATGTTTTTTCAGTGAATATATCTATATACATACATATAAAAACATATATAATCTGCATATCTATATAAATACAAATATAAATGCATGCATACATATACATATATGCATACATATACATATTATGTACATGAAAGTTTGAAAAACAATAATAAAAGCAAAGCTAAAAAGCCACCTAATTACAAACAGAATTGCTTTAACTTAAACGAGGGCGAGACCTATTGCTTTTTCAATGCTTGTTTACTTTGGTTCCATCAAGAAGGCATTCAGATGTGTCATACATTTGCCATAAATTCTGAACGTTAGCCCTCTAGTTGCTCATTAGATCACTGTAGTAAACCTACTGCTCACCAGGGAAGTCTGCTGCTGGTATTCAAAGTGCATGTTTCAGTCTGCATGTCAGAATTTTTTAATGAAATAGAAGAGAATTTGAGAAGTTAAAATGTGCCCTAATTTTTCTTTCTGCAGCACTAATCATAATTTCTATGGCAAAATGAACCCCCTCATTTTGTTTCTTTTAAATTAAACTACTCACTCTCTACTACTCACTCTCTACTACTCTCTACTACTCACTCTCTACTACTCACTCTCTACTACTCTCTACTACTCACTCTACTACTCTCTGCTACTCTCTAAAACTCACTCTCTACTACTCTACTACTCACTCTCTACTACTCTCTCTCTACTACTCTCTACTACTCACTCTCTACTACTCACTCTCTACTACTCACTCTCTACTAATCTCTATGTGACGGGGCCCCTCGGGTAGCACCAGGGACGCAGGAGGGTACGGACTGGTGGACACCGGTGACGAGGGTCCCTAACGTTCTTCCTTCTCCACAGAATGAGTGGGCAACGGACATAGAAGAACAGTCTCAGCCGCCCGGGACCGGGCCCTTTAACTGGATCGAGATCGGCGCTCAAGCCCCGCCCTGGGACGACGTCACGAGGCCGGGAGATTCAAAAGGAGGCGGAACCAGGAAGTGGAGGGACGGCGATTCCCGGAGGAAGGACGAAGGCGAGTCAGAGTACAACGGTGACGGGGAGAATAGCGGAACGAGAGAGAGGACATCCGAGGAAACAGAAGGAAGGAGAGACGAGAGACCCGGCGGCTACGGACTCCGTGAAGCGCCCTGCCACGTTCCCAGGGGAGGAGCGTGGCTCGGACAGGTACGGGACCGGGTAGCGGGTTGGATGGGAAGGCGGGAGAACCCGCGTCACTCGAGCAACCCGTAAAAATCCCTTCACGGCGTAGCTTGGAAAAACCCCTCCCCTTTTCTACCACTTCCCTATTAGTCACTCACAACTACGGTGAATCCTCACTCCCCGGTCCTTGGTGCTAGGGCTGCGCGCCTCTACCTCACAAAGCTAATATCGTCCCTTATCTCTCTCTCCCTTGGGGCATCCGGAGAACCCACCTCGGAACCGCTGACGACATCCTAGAGGGAAGGAAGAGAGAACCACCCCTGCGCTCCTCGGATACCACCACCATCACGGATCCAGCAACCTTTGCCAGGGAAAGGCTAACCAGCCGGACAAAAAGAAAACTTATTTCAATAAAACCCCGTTTACCGAGAGTTCGTGTCGTGTCCCTCCTTGACGCCCAATCACAACTGGTGTCAGAAGTGGGATTGTCATCTCACTCCGTCGGGGAACTAAAGATGGAGGCCCTCGTGCAACACCTCGTCCAGACGTAAGAGAAGCTTGGTTGGGCCGTGGAGAGACAGATGACGTCCGCGCAAGCGGACAGGGAGGTATTCCAAAATACCATGAAAGCGCACCTGGAGTCCCTACCAAAGGCCGCAGCTGATCCGGGAGTACCGATACCCGTAGAAAGACGGCTTCCTCATTCCCCCGCGTCCGGAATGTCCTTACAAAAATACGTTGCGGGAGAAGACCCGGATGCGTTTTTGACCAACTTCGAGCGAGCCGCTCGGGCTTGCGGGTGGCCGGAAGAAAAATGGCCTTTCTTCCTAGCACCGCTACTGTCAGGGGAAGCTCAGGCTGCTTATCAGGTGGCCAACCCCCGAGGATTGACAGGCTATCAAGACATTAAAGAGGTCATCCTGGAACACCTGGGGCTCGATGCAGAGGCGTACAGGAGCAAGTTCAGGAAAGAGAGAGGGGTGCAGGGGGAAAACCCTAAAACTTTGTATTTCCGTCTTAAAATGGCTGCGGACAAATGGCTCAAACCCGAGACTAGTACCAAAGAGGAAATAATGACGCGAATATACATGGAACAATTTCTGGAAGCTTTACCCTTCGGGACTCAGAGATGGCTGAAACAACACCCCCATTTATCCCCCGAACAAGCGGTCGACATGGCCATGTATTTCGCGAGGGCCCAACCACGGTCTTACCCCCTGGAACAGGAGAAATCGTTCAAAACCCCAGTGGGAGCCAGAAGCGAGAGAAAACCGGCCCTTCCTCCAGCCATTCCCCGCCCCAAGTCCACACGTTTCGATGGGCCCCCTCCTAAAGGAACTCAATGCTTTGAGTGTGGCGAATGGGGCCACATCGCCAGACTATGCCCGCGGAAAAGGATAGATGAGCCCATGGATGTGGGGTATCTTCCACGGAGTGTCCTATACTCAGCTGAGATGGGTGCCTCATTTTACGTACGTGTGGGGATGAATGGTTTCACAGTGAACGCCCTTTTAGACTCAGGGTGCCGACAGTCGGTGGTACAGAAAAGGCTAGTGTTGAGCCACCAATACCTGTCCCAACAAATAGTACACATAAGATGCATACACGGGGAGGTCAGGCCCTATCCCGTGGCCCTCGTTCCCTTGACCCCCATCAACGGACCCACATGTACGGTGAAGGTGGGGGTGGTGGAGTCCCTGCCGGAAGACTTGATTTTGGGTGTAGATAACCCCGACTTTCTCACAATGTTCAAGCATTCCCTATCCCAAGTGAAAGGGGACCGCGAGGAACCTGCCTCGGGGTTAGTCACCGCTGAGCCCTGGATAATAGACCGAAGCTTCCGCTTCGCCCAGTCCAACGATCGCACTCTGTTTAATGCCTGGGAAAATGCGCACCTCAACCAAACATCCTCTGGAGACACCTATCCCCGGTTTATCATAAAAGAGGGGCTGTTATACAGGGAAGGGACTAAAGACAGTACTCCCCAGCTATTAGTACCCCAGCCATTTAGGGACCAGATCCTCTTCTTCTTGCATACACATCTCACGGCGGGACATGCAGGGAGGGAGAAAACCACTAGCGGGGTACTACGATTCTTCTATTGGCCAGGGGTGTATAGAGACATCGAAACGTATTGTCAAACATGCGAAATCTGTCAGAAGAAAACCTCCTATAAGCCCCTAGCCGCCCCGTTACAACCCATGCCCATCATCGGGGTTCCCTTTGAGAGGGTGGGCATGGATTTGATAGGTCCCCTCCCTCGCACCAAGAGAGGTCACCTCCACGCTCTCGTCATCGTGGATTATGCCACCAGGTTCGTCGAGGCATTTCCCCTAACCACCCCTACCACCAAGAACGTGGCGGACAAGTTGATTGAATTGTTTTCCCGCGTAGGGTTCCCTAAAGAGGTGGTGACGGACCAAGGGACGCCTTTTACATCCCGCCTCATGAAAGAAGTATGTACGACCTTGGACATCCACCAGTTACATACCTCCGTGTACCATCCCCAGACGGATGGGCTGGTGGAGAGACACAACCGCACCTTAAAGTCCACCCTACGGAAGATGCTGACAGCAGAAAGGGGAGAGTGGGACAGGCTACTTCCATTGGCCCTATATGTTCTAAGGGCCCAAGTCCAAAGCAGCACAGGATATTCGGCTTTTGAGTTGCTGTATGGGAGACTGCCTCGGTCCTTGTTGGAGATGACCCGAGATGCCTGGATTAACGAAGACAACCAAGACCATCGGTCTTTGTTAGACTATACCTTCCAACTCAAGTCCAAAATGGGAAAGCTGAGAGAACTCGCCCATTCCAACTTGGAAAAAAGTCAAGCGAAGCAAAAGAAATATTACGACCACGGAAAGAAACTGCGAACGCTGCAAGTGGGGGAATGGGCCCTCGTATTACTTCCTTCCAGCACTAGTAAATTCCAAAGTGAGTGGCAGGGTCCCTACCAGGTAACGGATACCATCGGAAATACCACCTACAAGCTACAGGTGACCCCCTCCAGAACTCAAAGCTACCACATTAACTTGCTTAAGAAGTGGCTTGGTACCCCACCGACAACCGCCCACTTCTTAATACCGACTAACTGCCCGGATGCCTCCTCGGTGGGCTCCTTGGTCATAAACCCTGATCTAAGGGACCAGCAGAAGGAACAACTGAGAGAGACCCTTCGACCCTTTGAAGATATTTTCTCGGACTCCCCGGGAAGAACCAACCTCGCAGAACACTCAATTGAAACCCCCCCCGGACAAATAGTGAGACAAAAGGCCTACAGAGTCCCTGCTGCAAAACAAGAAGCCATCCGGAATGAAGTGAAGGATATGTTACGGTTAGGGGTCATCCGGCCTTCCACCAGTCCATGGTCCTCTCCCATCGTGATGATTCCCAAACCCGACGGGTCATCCCGGTTCTGTATGGATTTCCGAGCGCTGAATAACATATCTGCGTTTGATGCCTACCCGATCCCCCGAGTTGACGATCTAATCGAGAAAATCGGAGATGCCGTATACATAACCACGTTGGACCTCACCAAGGGGTACTGGCAGGTGCCCCTTAAGGAAGAAGACCGAAAAAAAAACGCCTTTTCTACCGATCTTGGGCTTTTCGAGTTTACGGTTCTGCCTTTTGGGCTCCACGGGGCCCCGGCAACCTTCCAAAGACAGATGAACCGAGTGCTGATGCCCTACTCCGCCTTTTGCTCAGCCTACTTAGATGACATTGTGGTGTTCAGCCGTTCCTGGAGGGAACACCTACACCATCTCACCACCATTCTCACGGCTCTCCGCCGAGCGGGACTGCACATTAACGCTAGGAAATCCCGAGCGGCATTCCAAAAGGTACAATATTTAGGATATGTCCTGGGGGATGGAGTCATATCACCACAGGAAAAAAAGGTCACGGCTATAGTAGACACCCCCTTCCCGTCCACCAGAAAGGAGTTGAGGGGCTTTCTGGGGTTGATTGGCTACTACAGACGCTTTATACCTTCTTTTGCTGACCTAGCCTCACCTTTGACTGATCTTCTCCGTAAAGATTGCCCCCTGCATTTCCTCAGGCATCCCTCAGCTGACACTATGCAGGCATTCACGAAGCTAAAAGAAGCCATCACTTCGGCGCCCGTGCTCATATCCCCCAATTTCCTGAAGCAGTTCATTCTCACTACTGACGCTTCGGACACCGGGATAGGGGCGGTCTTATCACAAATGGCTGACGATGGGCTTGAACACCCTGTTCTCTTCGTCAGCTGCAAGCTCTTCCCTAGGGAATGCTCCTACCCCACTATTGAGAAGGAGTGTTTGGCAGTTAAGTGGGCGGTGGAAAAGCTGAGGTATTACCTGGAGGGGAGGCCATTCATCCTGTACACGGACCATGCCCCATTGCAGTGGATGTATAGGAACAAGAGCAATAATGCCCGGGTCCTCCGCTGGTTCCTCTCCCTGCAGCCCTTTACCTTCTCGGTGCTACACCGCAAGGGGAGGGACAACTGTGCCGCTGACTTTCTCTCACGGTCCACGCCTCTCCCCGAGCGGGAGCGGCCAGGGGGGGGTGGTATGTGACGGGGCCCCTCGGGTAGCACCAGGGACGCAGGAGGGTACGGACTGGTGGACACCGGTGACGAGGGTCCCTAACGTTCTTCCTTCTCCACAGAATGAGTGGGCAACGGACATAGAAGAACAGTCTCAGCCGGCCGGGACCGGGCCCTTTAACTGGATCGAG
The DNA here is from genome assembly GCF_964204655.1 of Triturus cristatus. Taxonomy (NCBI): domain Eukaryota; kingdom Metazoa; phylum Chordata; class Amphibia; order Caudata; family Salamandridae; genus Triturus; species Triturus cristatus. Next base: position 1,862,609,540 of record NC_140589.1, read on the forward strand.
CTCGGCGCTCAAGCCCCGCCCTGGGACGACGTCACGAGGCCGGGAGATTCAAAAGGAGGCGGAACCAGGAAGTGGAGGGACGGCGATTCCCGCAGGAAGGACGAAGGCGAGTCAGAGTACAACGGTGACGGGGAGAATAGCGGAACGAGAGAGAGGACATCCGAGGAAACAGAAGGAAGGAGAGACGAGAGACCCGGCGGCTACGGACTCCGTGAAGCGCCCTGCCACGTTCCCAGGGGAGGAGCGTGGCTCGGACAGGTACGGGACCGGGTAGCGGGTTGGATGGGAAGGCGGGAGAACCCGCGTCACTCGAGCAACCCGTAAAAATCCCTTCACGGCGTAGCTTGGAAAAACCCCTCACCTTTTCTACCACTTCCCTATTAGTCACTCACAACTACGGTGAATCCTCACTCCCCCGTCCTTGGTGCTAGGGCTGCGCGCCTCTACCTCACAAAGCTAATATCGTCCCTTATCTCTCTCTCCCTTGGGGCATCCGGAGAACCCACCTCGGAACCGCTGACGACATCCTAGAGGGAAGGAAGAGAGAACCACCCCTGCGCTCCTCGGATACCACCACCATCACGGATCCAGCAACCTTTGCCAGTAGTCTGTTTTTCCTGCGTGTATTTGTTTGGCACTCGGTCCTTTTCGTTTTGTTTTTTTTAACGGTGTTATGTTATTGTGTTGCAGCCCTCCTTTTCCAAAAGCGCCGGGACACTCTTTTTGAGTAGCCGTGCGCTATACAAAAGAATAAATAACATAACATAACATAACATAACAAAGGCTAACCAGCCGGACAAAAAGAAAACTTATTTCAATAAAACCCCGTTTACCGAGAGTTTGTGTCGTGTCCCTCCTTGACGCCCAATCACACTCTACTACTCACTCTCCACTACTCTCTCTCTACTACTCTCTACTACTCACTCTGTACTGCTCTCTACTACTCTCTCTACTACTCACTCTACTATTCTCAACTACTCACTCTCTACTACTCTCTACTACTCACTCTACTACTCACTCTCTACTACTCTCTCTACTACTCACTCTCTACTACTCTCTACTACTCACTCTCTACTACACACTCTTTACTACTCTCTACTACTCTCTCTACTACTCACTCTCTACTACTCTCTCTACTACTCACTCTCTACTACTCTCTACTACTCACTCTCTACTGCACACTCTCTACTACTTGCTCTCTACTACTCACTCTCTACTATTCCCTACTACTCACTCTACTACTCACTCTCTACTACTCTCTAATAATCATTATCTACTACTCCAGTACTCTCTACTACTCACTCTCTACTACTCACTCTCTAATACTCAACTACTTCCTACTACTCTCTCTCTCTGCTACTCACTCTCTACTACTCACACCCTACTACTCTCTACTACTCACTCTCTACTACTCACTCTCCACTACTCTCACTACTACTCACTCCCTACTACTCACTCTCTACTACTCTCTACTACTCACTCTCTACTACTGTCTCTCTACTACTCTCTACAACTTTCTATTACTCACTCTACTACTCACTCTCTACTACTCACACTCCACTACTCTCTACTACTCACTCTCTACTACTCTCTCTCTCTCTCTACTACTCTCTACTACTCACTCTACTACTCATTCTCTACTACTCTCTACTACTCTCTATACTACTCACTCTCCACTACTCACTCTACTACTCTCTACTACTCACTCTCTACTACTCACTCTCTACTACTCACTCTCTACTACTCACTCTACTACTCTCTACTACTCTCTACTACTCACTCTCTATTACCCACTCTCTACTGCTCTCTACTACTCACTCTCTACTACTCTCTACTACTCACTCTATACTTCTCACTCTACTACTCTCTCCTACTCACTCTCTGCTACTCTCTCTACTACTCTCTACTACTCACTCTCTACTCTCTATTACTCATCCTCTTCTCTCTACCTCTCTACACCTCTCTCTCAACTACTCTCTACCTCTCTACCTCTACCTCTCTACCTCTACCTCTCAACCTCTACACCTCTACCTCTACACATCTACCTCTCTCTACCTTTCTCTACACGCACACATATGCACATATATATATAAATATGCATTTATATATATGCATGTGTATATATATACATACATATATCAACATATATATAATCTGCATATCTATATAAATACAAATATAAATGCATGCATACATATAAATATATGCATGTTATGTACATGAAAGTTAAAAAAACACTGATAAAAGCAAAGCTAAAAAGCCACCTAATTAATTACAAACAGAATTGCTTTAACTTAAACGAGGGCGAGACCTATTGCATTTTCAATGCTTGTTTACTTTGGTTCCATCAAGAAGGCATTCAGATGTGTCACACATTTGCCATAAATTCTGAATGGTAGCACTCTAGTTCCTCATTAGATCACTGTAGTAAAGCTACTGCTCACCAGGGAAGTCTGCTGCTGGCATTGAAAGTGCATGTTTCAGTCTGCATGTCAGAATGTTTTAATGAAATGTGCCCTAAGTTTTCTGCAGCACTAATCATACTTTCTATGGCAAAATGAACCCCCTCATGTTGTTCCTTTTTACATTAAATGTTTTAAGAGTTGCCACTTTATTCCAATCAAGATGGCTTCAGGTGTGCAATATGTTTGTCATAAGTAGGACTGTTAGCGCTCTAGTTGTTCTTTAGAACACTCTGGGAGGCTGCAGTAGAACACAAAGGAATCGACTGACAGTCTCTGCCCTTGTTGGATGTACATGTTTTACTGAGAATGTCAGACTTCATTCTCACATGACTGAGAAAGATAATATGAATTTGCAGAAAATATGCTCCCAGTGTAGCTTATAGATCACCTTCCAAAAATCTATAGGAAAAGCATGAGAAAATAGTTTTCTCTCAAACATGATTCATGATATCCCAGCAGAAGGCTTTTTCACATGGTAAAATCACCTTAGAACATACCACAATTCCTAAAATGAGTGTGGTACCATCAACAAATGATTTATAATGTAACTAAAGTCTTAAAACCTTCTGTTAACTGCAATGCTTCTTAATGAGGTGCTATCATGTATATTGGTCCCAAGATGGCTGCCAACACTTCTTGGATGAACTGCTGACAGCCAATCACATCTCACGATGAGATGTGTGGTTAGGCTCCGCCCAGATATATATGTGAACTACTGAACGGATTTACACCATTTAAGCAAAAGGCACGACTCTGAACCAAGGTCTACCTTTCTGCCAAATTTGGTGTAATTCCATTCAGCAGTTCAGGCTGTAGCTGCGGCTAAAGGTCGCATGGGGAAAACATGTTTTGGGACCCCCCCTTTTTTCTCAGCCCCCGCTACACGAATCATCCCGAGACTTTCAGGATAGGAGCGGACCGGAGCTGGCCAAAAGTTTTGAATATTTAGCGAAGATTTGTCAGCGGGCACCAAAGTTATTCCGAATAGAATGTTGCGGATTTCCTATGGAAAATAGGTCCTAACTATAAGTACCTACTGGCGACCGCCAGTAGGATATATATATATATATATATATATATATATATATATTTACCCACCACATTAGTAATTCCCATTTGGAATTTCTTGATGTTAAGCTATATATAGCCAATGGCAGAATAGAAAGTACATTATTCAGAAAGCCCACGGCTGGAAATGTCACACTTCATGCCACCAGTGCCCATCCCAGACACTTGATAGCCAGTATCCCCTATGGGGAAATGCTACGCCTGAAGCGGATATGCAGCACGGAAGCTGAATTCAATATCTGTGCAGCAGAATCCATGCGTCGCATGAAGGCTAGAGGCTACTCGGACAAAATGGTAACATCTGCCTTAGCTAAGGCTTCCATTAGATCTAGAGATAGCTTGCTACCTGATCCTGACAACACAGAACCTGCATCACATGATCTTGCGGTTCTATCTAGAACATCGGGGGTAGCTGAACAGGTCCAATGTCCAAGACTAATCACAGCCTTTAGTGAGAACGAGCGCAAAATTAGATCCATCATTAACAAGAACTGGAGAATAGTTCTTACTGATCCAGTTCTAAAAACCAGCTTACCTTCCAGCCCTACTATAACATTCAGTAGAGGTAGAACCATGGGAGCGGAATTAGATCCAACGAGCCCCGAAATCAAAACTAGCTCTATTTGGTTAAAACCCAAAGATGGCTTTTTCAAATGCTCCTCGTGCCGGGCGTGTAAGTTTGGGATCAGCACCACTGAATATAACACCCCATTTAGCCCCACACCTCACAAGATAATAGGTAACTATAACTGCAAAACCGATTTTGCAGTATATGTTCTTACCTGTACTTGTGGGCTAAATTACATTGGGAGCACGAAGTTACAGGTACACGAGAGAATACTCCAACATCTCCGTGCCATCCTTCATAGTGATCCTAATTACCCAGTGGCACGCCACTTCAAACAAGTACATAATAACAACTTATCTTGTTTGAAATACTTCGTGGTATCAGCAGTTCCCAAACCACGTAGAGGGGGTAACCGAGAAGCCTCGCTGAGAAGATTAGAGACCAAATTTATACTAAACTTCGATAGCAAGTGCCCTAACGGTTTGAACAACACCGAAGACATGTACACATGCCTGTAAATCGATACTCTGTGTGCAGCCCCCATACGTTGTGTGTAATATACTGTGCATCATTTGGATTGGAAATTGAATGTATTTCTTAAAGTAAATCGTGTTAATATCTTCCGATTTATTAAATGTGTCTAGTCATATTCATGACCATATTACAGACATAAATTGTCTTTGGGTATATGAATTATGATAACCTATTTTTTATATATTCTTTTCACCTCACTTTTTGTCACTATGGTAGAGATATTGTATCATGTCTCGTATTAGTCGAGGTTATGGTGATGGATACTATTGTATCTTTTCACTTGGTTTAACACATTTTTCACGTAACTTATTATTTACACTGGGTATCTATGTTCTGCAGAGAAATCTAATCATGCAGCTTCTTCATGCACTTAGCCTTGTATATATCCCTTCTTCCCTTTTTGTCACAGAAGTCACTACTCGAAGTACAACAACATGCATTTAAGCAGTTATAAGTGAACTATAGCAGTGTTTTTTGGTGTATTTGGATTTATCCTGGAATGCTGGTTTAATGCTATTGTTGCATTAAGTACTTTTGAAATTATACTAATTATAATTTCATAACCACTAACGCCCTAATATTACAAATGAATTCCTCAATGTATATATTTTGTAGTTTCAGCATCAAAACTTTTTTTGAACAATGAATTTAGTTCTGATGGAACAGCGTTAGTACAGTGATGCATAACACACCATTAAGTCTTTCTGCTATGTCCGTTGGTTTGTTCTGTGAACATGTGACCTTAGTGGGAAGGGCATTTTATTTAAAAATGGCATCTATTACACACAGCCTTTATGTGAACAAGGGCGCCTGAGCCCGAAACGCGTCATCTGTCGACTGCTGTTTGGTGAATTAAAACATCTTGCCTGAAATCAGAAGTGGTTCGTGTCTCTCTCTTCGCCGCCGGGGGTTCTCTGGTGGAAGTGGAAGGAGTACTGGTTCGAAATATATATATATATATATATAATCTACTGGCGGTCGCCAGTAGATAGTTATAGTTAGGACCGTGTTTCCATAGGAAATCCGCAACATTCTATTTGGAATAACTTTGGCGCCGGTTGACAAATCCTCGCGAAATATTCAAAATAGGTGGGGCGCTCCGCTCCGCTCCTACCCTGAAAGTCTCGGGGGGATTCGTCAAGCGGGGGCTGAGAAAAAAAGGGGGGTCCCAAAACGCATTTTCCCCATGCAATTTTCCATAGGGACCTTTAGTCCAAGGTACAGCCCGAACGGCTGAACAGAATTACTTGAAATTTGGTAAAGAGGTAGTCCTCATGTCAGGCCTGTGCATATATGGTGTCAATCTGTTCAGTAGTTCCTGGGAAAATCAAAAGTAAAATCACATACATATCTGGGAGGAGCCTAACCACACATCTCATCGTGAGATCTGATTGGCTGTCAGTACTTCATCCAAGAAGTGTTGGCAGCCATCTTGGGACCAATATACATGATAGCACCTCATTAAAAAGCATTGCAGTTAATAGAAGGTTTTAAGACTTTAGTTACATTATAAATCATTTGTTGATGGTACCATACTCATTTTAGGAATTGTGGTGTGTTCTATAATAGACCATTGTGGGCAGAAGGAAGAGGCAGTGGTCATACAACCATACATGCCATACAGACAATGGCAAAATGAACCCCCTCATTTTGTTCCTTTTAAATTAAATGTTTTAAGAGTTACCACTTTAATCCAAGCAAGATGGCTTCAGGTGTGCCATACGTTTGTCATAAGTAGTACTGTTAGCGCTCTAGTTGTTCTTTGGAACACTCTGGAAAGCTGCAGTATAACACAAAGGAATCAACTGACAGTCTCTGCCCTTGTTGGATGAACATGTTTTACTTAGAATGTCAGACTTCATTCTCACATGATTGAGAAAGATAATGTGAATTTACAGAAAATATGCTCTCAGGTTAGCTTATAGATCACCTTCCAAACCTCTGTGGGAAAAGCATGAGAAAATATTTTTCTCTCAATCATGATATCCCAGCAGAAGGCTTTTTCACATGGTGAAATCACCTTAGAACATACCACAATTCCTAATATGAGTATGGTACCATCAACAAATAATTTATAATGTAACTAAAGTCTTAAAACCTTCTATTAACTGCAATGCTTTTTAATGAGGTGCTATCATGTATATTGGTCCCAAGATGGCTGCCAACACTTCTTGGATGAAGTGCTGACAGCCAATCAGATCTCAGGATTAGATGTGTGGTTAGGCTCCGCCCACATATATATATGATTTTACTTTTGATTTTCTCAGGAACTACTGAACAGATTGACTCCATATATGCAAAAGGCACATCCCTGAGCTGAGGACTACCTCTCTGCCAAATTTCAAGTAATTTTGTTCAGCCGTTCGGGTTGTACCTTGGACTAAAGGTCCCTAAGGAAAATTGCATGGGGAAAACGCGTTTTGGGACCCCCCTCTTTTCTCAGCCCCCGCTTGACGAATCCCCCCGAGACTTTCAGGGTAGGAACGGAGCGGAGCGCCCCACCTATTTTGAAAAATTTGCGAGGATTCGTCAACCGGCGCCAAAGTTATTCCAAATAGAATGTTGCGGATTTCCTATGGAAACACGGTCCTAACTATAACTATCTACTGGCGACCGCCAGTAGATAATATATATATATATATATATATATATATATTCACTGAAAAAACCATAGGTTTCAGGGGCGTTATAGTTAGTTGGACATTTCACTCGTACAAAACCATAGAAATTCCCCCGTTATAGTTAATTCAGCTAACTATAACTCACACGCCCGCAATGCACTGCTGATGACGTCACATATTACATCACTCATGACATGGTCAGTGACATTACTCATGACATCACTGATGACGTCTCAAATGACATCACTGATGACATCATCCAGTGAATGTGTGTTTTTCTGAAAATTAAATATGTTTTATATATGTATATCTCAAGGTCGATGGAAAAATAAATGGGTATATAAGTGTCTAAATGGATAATTTGTTTTTGTAAAATTGATTGTATAACTGCCTGATTAAGTGTATCTTAGTGAATACATGGGTTAGTGAGTAATGTTTAAATATGTAAATATCTGTATCAGTCTCTCACTTTGTGTATAAGTGGCTGCATGGGTTGGTGAGTAGCTACATGAGTGTCTATATGGGTTATTAGTTGGTTTTTTGAGTATCAGTATGAGTGTCTGAGTGTCTGTATGGGTCGGTGGTAGGTATTACTTAGTGCATAGATGCATGAATGAGTGACTCACTGTTTGTATGTGTTGAAGACAGCATGTGTGCAGGACTGTATAGGTGGATGAGTGTGCGTATGGGTGTGTTAGTGAGTGAATGACTGTCTCAATAGTGTCTTTATGAGTAACTACATATGTTTTAAAACTAGTATATGTGAGTATTGGTGTATATAAGTGAGTATATGTGAGAGTGAGAGATTGGAAGAGTTCCTGTACAAATAAGTAGGTGTTTCTATAAGTGATTGTTTAAGGGAGTAAGTATGTGTAAGTTTCTGTAGAAGTAAGTGTGGTAGTGTGTGTATAACTGTATATGCAAGTAAATGGATGTTTGATACTTTGTTTGCATGTGTGACTATGTGTGTGAGTAACTCTATGGATGAGTGGCGGTGTGTAACAGGATGTATAGGTGTATGAGTACATATGATGAGTGAGTACATGTATGAGTGACTGTATAGGGACTGTTGGTGAATGAGTGGATGTGTGTGTAGATCTTGGAATTACTGAATAGGTGTGTTGTAACTGGTATTGGTATGTCCATTGTTTTGAAAATGTTAGTTTGTTTTTTGAGTGTGTGTATCAAAGGTTATATTAGGGTGAGAGGAGGTCTGCCACTCTATCACAAGGATGATGTCATCAGTGATGTAATCAGTGATGTCATTTGAGATGTCATGAGTGATGTCATGAGTGATGTCACTGTCTATGTAATGAGTGATGTAATATGTGACATCATCAGCAGTGCATTGCGGGCGCGCGAGTTATAGTTAGCTGAACTAACTATAATGGTGGAATTTCTATGGTTTTGTACGAGTGAAATGTCCAACTAACTATAACACCCCTGAAACTTATGTTTTTTTCAGTGAATATATATATATATATATAATTCACTGAAAAAACCATAGGTTTCAGGGGTGTTATAGTTAGCTGGACTTTTCACTTGTACAAAACCATTGAAATTCCCCCGTTATAGTTAGTTCAGCTAACTATAACTCGCGCGCCCGCAATGCACTGCTGATGACGTCACATATTACATCACTCATGACATGGTCAGTGACATCACTCATGACATCACTGATGACATCTCAAATGACATCACTGATGACATCACTGATGACATCATCCAGTGAATGTGTGTTTTTCTGAAAATTAAATATGTTTTATATATGTATATCTCAAGGTCGATGGAAGAATAAATGGGTATATAAGTGTCTAAATGGATGATTTGTTTTTGAAAAATGGATTGTGTAACTGACTGATTAAGTGTATCATAGTGAATACATGGCTTAGTGAGTAATGTTTAAATATGTAAATATCTGTATCAGTCTCTCACTTTGTGTATAAGTGGCTGCATGGGTTGGTGAGTAGCTACATGGGTGTCTATATAGGTTATTAGTTGGTTTTTTGAGTATCAGTCTGAGTGTCTGCATGGTTCGGTGGGGGGTATTACGTAGTGCATAGGTGCATGAATGAGTGACTCACTGTTTGTATGTGTTGAACACAGCATGTGTGCAGGACTGTATGGGTGGATGAGTGTGTGTATGGGTGTGTTAGTGAGTGAATGAATGTCTCAATAGTGTCTTTATGAGTAACTACATATGTTTTAAACTAGTATATGTGACTATTGGTGTATATATGTGAGTATATGTGAGAGTGAGAGATTGAAAGAGTTCCTGTATGAATAAGTATGTGTTTCTATAAGTGATTGTTTAAAAGACTAAGTATGTGTAAGTTTCCGTAGAAGTAAGTGTGGTGGTGTGTGTATAACTGTATATGCAAGTAAATGTATGTTTGATTCTTTATTAGCATGAGTGACTATGTGTGTGAGTAACTCTATGGATGAGTGGCATTGTGTAACAGGATGTATAGGTGTATGAGTACATATGATGAGTGAGTACATGTATGAGTGACTGTATAGGACTGTTGGTGAATGAGTGGATGTGTATGTGGATCTTAGAATTACTGAAGAGGTTGTTGTAACTGGTATTGGTATGTCCATTGTTTTGAAAATTTTAGTCTCTATTTCTGAATGTGTGTATCAAAGGTTATATTAGGGTGAGAGGAGGTCTGCCACTCTATCACAAGGATGATGTCATCAGTGATGTCATCAGTGATGTCATTTGAGATGTCATCAGTGATGTCATGAGTGATGTCACTGACCATGTCATGAGTGATGTAATATGTGACGTCATCAGCAGTGCATTGCGGGCGCGCGAGTTATAGTTAGCTGAACTAACTATAACGGGGGAATTTCAATGGTTTTGTACAAGTGAAAAGTCCAGCTAACTATAACACCCCTGAAACCTATGGTTTTTTCAGTGAATTTCTGAGGTTTTTTAAATGCTAATTCCTAACTATGACGTGCCTGAAACCTATGGTTTTTTCTGTGAATTTCAAAGGTTTTTTAAATGCTAATTTCTAACTATGCCTACAGAGATAGGACATGTGAAGAAAGAAGAAAAAATGCACAGAAAGAAACAAAAGAAGTGCAGAAAGAAGCAACAGAAGTCCTCAAATACGAAGATAAGTGCAGGAAGAAGGATAACGTGCAGAAAGAACAAAAAGAAGAGCAGAAAGAAGCCTTGTTGCAAAATCATCCTGTACCCTCAACTTTTTCAGACGGATACTGGTGGTAACTGAGTCTGACTAACCAGTCCTAGAGCCAGTGCTATGTTAAAAGACACTTAGAATACAGTGAAAACACCTACATACACTAGGGAACATTATGCGTTGGGGTCCCCCTGTGATTAGCATGACCTCCTCTGTAAGCCCCTAGTATATAATAGGGCATGGGGATTAAAACTACCTCTTAAAACAGGCCACAGGGCGTTTTTGTACACGTTAACTCAGGCCCCGTCCCCTCCCTTCACCACTGTGTAAACACGCCCTGTGTCCAATTTTAGTTGGGAGATTAAGTTCATTTGAATCCTGAGGGTCCCTAGGGTCCAACTAGCCCACTAGGTACCTCCAGTAAGTGCCACAGAGCTGCGTTGCAGAGAGGTGTAAAAAGTGGCACGGCCTGGACCACCTCTCTGCAATGCAGCTCAGTGGCGCTTACTGGAAGCACTTGGTGGGCTAGTTAGCCCCCAGGGGCCCTCAGTATTGAAGGGAAATTATATCCCCAATTTAAAACGTGCCATAGTGCGTGTTTGCACACGTCACCTCAGGCCCCGTCCCCTCCCTTCACCACTGTGTAAACGTGCCCTGTGGCTGTTCTAAGTTGAGAGATTAAGTCCCCTTGAATCCTAAGGGTCCCTAGGGTCAAACTAGACCACTAGGTACCTCCAGTAAGCGCCACAGAGCTGCGTTGCAGAGAGGTGTAAATAGGGGCTTGGCTCCCTGGCGCATACTGGAGATGCCTATTGGGGGCGCGTTTGCAGAGTGCTGCACGGAGGGGGTATGGCCTCCGGCACAACGCCAGTCTTTTATTTATTTTAATTTTTTAAGAAGGGGGCTGTGTGGTTCCCCTTCTTATTCTAATTTATAGGCCCTGATGACCCCATCCCCCAGGGCCTGTCTCCTAATTATATTTTTTTGACCCCAATCCCCAGGGCCGGCCACTGTTTTTTATTATTTTTAAAAAATATATATTTATAGACACACCTAGGACATGATGGACAAACCGTACGTACCTATCACCATGACGATTTGCGTGATATTCATTAAAAGGCGACTATGCATGCAATGAATCCCCGTGGAATGTATTTACACCACTAGTAAAGCTCTGACATGTCTGATGCCCTACCGTGCCTAATGCCGGTAGACACCCTTGTCGTTTATTTATACAAACATGGGTAGCTATTGATGGGCACATTTAATACACATGCACACCAAGCCATTCAAAGAGGATTCGACAAAAATTCGACCAAAACTATGTAAGAAACCCCCCTCACGGTTAATAAAACACACATCCACTGCCGGATGTGTAATACTTTTTATTTTACTCTCTGGAAAGGGGATGAACATCACTTGAGAGTCACAGCGCGCTCCTGACAGAGCCCAATGCTGTGTTACACCCACCATTGCCTGCCGAGTGCCACACACCTCTGTGTTGTATTCCACTAGCTAGTGCATATGCTATGACACTCTCTAGCCCATGTGCACTGTAACACCACCCCGTGAATATGTCATGCCACACTTGTCTTCGCACGGGTTATATTGCCCCATCTAACGTGCCTTCCTCGATGCCTATGTTATAACGCACAGTGCTATGTCATACATATTATAATCTGGGATCCATATCTTTGTCACAGTGCATATGCAACGTTACACTCCCCAGCACATATTTTATATTACAACTTTAGAGACTAGTTAGGTTACACAACACTGCCCTGTGCATATTACGCTCCAAGGCGCATATCGCATAGCACGCGCTAGTGCCTGTGCTATCTCGCGCTCTCCAATGAATCTGTCATTGCGCACAATGTATTGCATATTATATTTCACGCCCGGTTCATCTTATATCACACTTTTTGGTGCATAGTTTATACCATACACTATATCTAGTTTTCATTTTCAATCGTGCTCTCAGGACTATGTTCTATATAACACTGTGTTCACCTACCCTTTTCACGGGCATTACATTTTGCGATAGGGGGTGGAGGGTCAGGGGATGTTTCTGCCAAGTGAGCCCGGAGTCACAGTCACAAACGTCCTCTTCTTCCTGAATAAAAGTGAGATTATGCTGCATACTTGTTCATATTTTAAGTAGTTCGCACAGACACAATGTTTTAAAACCAATAAAGTTCCTAATACCCGCCTTCTCTGAACAGTTAGCTTGCTGCCCCATCCCCCTCCTCCCTATCCTCTGTTGTGTGAATCCATGAACTAGCCTCCTCCCTCCTGCCATGCATGGTCTGATGTGCTGCCACTGCCCTCAATTTAGTATGATGTACCAGTCCACTCCTCCTGCCCTCCATTGCCCAATTCTATGCCCCATCATTGACCTCCTGCTTAAACTCTGTGCTTAGCTTGCTGCCCCTATTCTCCTTCCCCCTGCCCTCCGATGTCTTTGTGCATGCCCCTGCTCCATCCTTTTTGCCCACCATGTTCCATGGACCTGCCACTCCTATCTACTCTGAGTGTTCTGTTGAGCTGCCACTCCCCTCCCACCTGCCTAGCATTGTCAGATGACTGTAACCTGTCCCTGCCACCTCCACCCTGCCTGTCCACATGCCATGCCCCTATCCTCTTCCTCCTGTCCTACATGGTCCATTGCACTGCCACACCCTTCTGCCCTCCCTGGTCTGTTGTGCTGCAACTGCTCCTCCTGCCTGCCCCGTGTGGTCTGTTGTGAGGTCCCTTCCCCTGAACTTTCTTGTCTGTGCACAGGTCCTGACCCTCCCTTCTATCCTCCATCGTCTTTTGTGCATGCCCCTGCACCCTCCTTCTTGCCCATCATAGCCATTGTGCTGCCACTAACCCTCCCACTTGCCATGCATGGTCTTCTGTGCTGCCATGGCCCCTCCCACCTTCCCTGGGTGGTCAGTTAGCTGCCCCTGACCCCCTCCCACCTTCCCTCCATGGTCTGTGTGAATGCCATCACAGTCTCACTGTTGCTCTTCATGGTGTGTCTTGCTTCTAGTGCCCATCCTGCCTGACCTCCATGGCTATCTTGCTGCTCCTGCCCTGCCCCCTTGCCCCCAGCCCTCTGTTTACATGTGCAGACCCCTACTCCCTCCCTCCTGGCTTGTCTGTTCCATTGTAATGCCCCTGATCCGTCCCTCCTGCCCTTTATGTTCTGTTATGCTGCAGCTTTCTCTCCTGTCTGTCCATTATGGTCAGCTAGCTACCATTGCCTCTTGCCCCTCTGTTCTCTGTTGTCCATGTGCATGGTCCTGTCCCCTCCCTCTTGCTTTCTATGGATTGTTGTGCTGCACTCCCGTCCTGCATGCCCTGTGTGGTGTATTGTGCTGCTGCAAACCCTGATGCCTGCCCTGCAGGATCAGTTTGGTGCACCTCTCCATGTCCCTCCTGTCCTCTGTTATCCAAGTCCATGTCCCTATCCCATTTCCTTCCATGATCCAATGTACCATACTTGCAAACATTTTGAACTTGGTAAGAGGGAGATTTTGAAAAAAATCTGGGGTATTGATTTTCCCCTTTGAGTTACATTGAAAAAGAGGATATTGTAGACAGGAGACAGTCAAATAAAGCCCATTTGAGCTTAAAAACATTGGACGTTTCCTGGCTGAATCGGGTCTGTTGGCATGTATGGTTGTACTACCATTGCCTCTTCCTTCTGCCCACAATGGTCTATTACATTGCCACAGCCTTGAAGGAGGGTAGATTTTGTATCACAGGGGGCCCCTGGCCCGTTCTGTCCACACCTGAAGTATGAGACCCTTGTCCTTGCCCTGCCAGCCGCATTTGTAGGCCGTATTAAATTGACCAGCGGGTCCTGTGTTGCTATATAATTATCCTGAGACATCCTTACCACTCAGCCAGCATAAAACCCCTGTGTAGGCCCTTCTGTTCAATATGTAGGCCTCTTTGTTAAATTGACCATAGCTCTGCAATTTTAGTGTATAGCAGTCTGAAGGCAGGTCAGCGAGGCCTTCTGCTCCAAACTAGTAGCCCCCACCCTACCCGAGTGCTCCGTGCTCAGTATCAAAGTTCAACATCCCCCTGAAGCTGTCGATATACAGTAGGCTGCATCCTGGACTGGTACTTGCTTCCTGGGCAGGTTTCCCGCTTTTAAGGAAGTGGCAACCGCAGAGCGTCAAGTTAGGAGAACTGAGAAGATTTTATACATGAATATATTGAATTCCCGTACAATACCCATTATTTTCTGCTTGCTCTATGGAACTTACGATAAGCGATTGGCCTGAGAGACTGACCTTTTCACCCAGTCCATTGTCAGCATTAAGTGGGTAAATGACGAAATGTCTGGTAAAATCTGCAGACGAAGCTTTTGGGTAGCATACGTAGGTAGATGTAGCGTGCAAAGGAGCCCACAAAATGATATAAAAAGGGAGCACCCACAGATATCGAGGGACTACCTCGCCGTCTGTATGTAGGTTAACAGGCTGTGCAGGTTTTCCCCAAGAGCTGGGAGCTCTTGTCTTCCTCTGCTTAAAATGTCTTGCTCTGCTTTGCTTGAAGTATCTTATTCTATTTTACCTATATGAAATGTCATGTTATGTTTAACCATTGTTCTCTTTACTTTTGCATTTAAAAGATTTTGTATTGTAATTGCAGGAATGCTTGCTCTAAGAGTAAACGTGAGTGTTCCTAGGTAACATTTTCCTTGGTGTAACTTGTTTCTCATGATGCATTTATAGATGTGTTTTCTCTCTCTCTCTGTCAGTACATTAATTGAGATACAGAGAATATCATGACAGCTGTATGATTATCTGGATTCTGTATTTTGTACTTTATGTCTCTATTCTGCGGTTTCTTTGAAGTTGCATCTTCTCATTAAACTGCCATTGTCTTCTGCCTCCAATTCCATGTCTCATATGTCTGTTTTCTTCATTTTTGGAGCAAGCGTTCCTAGGCACCCCGGCTCAAATTAAGGTGCCCCTTTTGTCCCTGACTCACTCTCCTGCTCAGCTCTGTGGTGGCTCCCGGGGCTCTGGGGACCGCCCCTAGCTTCCTTGACCCGTAATAGATCTTCCCTCCAACAGCCTCTCTTGCAAGTCCTGTATTGTTGGTTTGTTGCCCCTGCCCCCCTTTCCACTGCCCTCCATAGTCTGTTGTGCTTCCACGGCCCTTCCTGCCTGCTCAGTGTGGTTAAATTGTTGCCTTTGCACCCTCCTACCTGCCTTCAATTTTCAGAGTCCGTGCCCCTGGCCTCTGCCTCTCAACAGTATCCTAATGAACAACTGGATTGCTAACATTCTATATTTATTACAAAAGTGTGGAACGCCTGACATCATCTTGATGTAATCAAAACTGTAATACCTAGAGCATTTCATTTAGAAATTACATATATGAGAAGGTCTTATTGGCATCAAAATTATGGTTAGTGCTCTAAAAGACTAAAATAAGGACATATTTTCTGAGTTTTCAAATAGCGACAAAGCACTTTTAAATTATTTGTTATCTTTATGTTTTTTTATCCAGTTGACCACTTGATTAAATGTTGCACTTAGGGGAGAGGATGTGGTGTTACTTCCAGAACTGCAGACTTTGCAACTGGGGAACCAGGTTGATGTTTCTGCTTCAGCTCGACATTCTGTGATTCTGGTCAAATCACTTAGTTTCCCCATGTCTACAACCAAAATGAATTTGTTCTTGTGTGATGTAACCAATGCTCATGTAAAGCACTCCAATACCTGACAAGTCTGCACTATATAACACTGCAAAAACACAAAATAATAAGTGTTTTGCACACTTCTGTCATTGGGCTATATTTGGGCTACATCTGGGTGATTTTGGGCTACATTTGGGCTCTTTTGTCTCCGGTGGCCATCTTGGGAGATTTATTTGTTATGAAGTTTCCTAATTTCCTCATGTACTGCAGTCTCCTCAGTAGGAAATGCTTTCAGTTTTTTACTTTGATTCCATCATGAAGGTATTCAGATATGTCACACATTTGCCATACATTCTGAATGTTAGCACTCTAGTTGCTCATTAGATCACTGTAGTAAAACTACTGTTCACCATGGAAGACTGCTCCTGGTATTAAATGTGCATGTTTCAGTCTGCATGTCAGAATTTTTTAATGAAATAGAAGAGGATTTGAGAAGTCACTCTAAATGTGCCCTCATTTTCTTTCTTCAGCATTAATCATAATTTCTATGGCAAAATGAACCCCCTCATTGTGTTCCTTTTTAAATTAAATGTTTTAAGTGTTACCAGTTTATTCCAATCAAGATGGCTTCAGGTGTGCCATACTTTTGTCATAATGAAGACAGTAAGCACTCTAGTTGTTTTTAAGAACATTCTGGGACATTCTGTCATTGGGCTATACTTGGGCTACATCTGGGTGATATTTGGGCTACATTTGGGCTCTTTTGTCTCTGGTGGTCATCTTGGGAGACTTCTTTGTTATGAAGTTTCCTAATTTCCTCATTTACTGCAGTCTCCTCAGTAGGAAATACTTTCAGTTTTTTACTTTGATTCCATCAAGAAGGCATTCAGATGTGTCACACATTTGCCATAAATTCAGAATGTTAGCACTCTTTTTGCTCATTAGATCACTGTAGTAAAGCTACTGCTCACCAGGGAAAACTGCTGCTGGTATTGAAAATGCATGTTTCAGTCTGCATATCAGAATTTTTTAATGAAATAGAAGAGGATTTGAGAAGTCACTCAAAATGTGCCCTAATTTTTCTTTCTGCAGCACTAATCATACTTTTTATGGAAAAATGAACCCCCTCATTTTGTTCCTTTTTAAATTAAATGTTTTAAGAGTTACCACTTTAATCCAAGCAAGATGGCTTCAGGTGTGCCATACGTTTATCATAAGTAGGGCTGTTAGCGCTCTAGTAGTTCTTTGGAACACTCTGGGAAGCTGCAGTAGAACACAAAGGAATCAACTGACAGTCTCTGCCCTTGTTGGATGTACATGTTTTACTGAGAATGTCAGACTTCATTCTCACATGACTGAGAAAGATAATGTGAATTTACAGAAAATAAGCTCTCAGTTTAGCTTATAGATCACCTTCCAAACCTCTGTGGTAAAAGCATGAGTAAATATTTTTCTCTCAATCATGATATCCCAGCAGAAGGCTTTTTCACATGGTGAAATCACCTTAGAACATACCACAATTCCTAAAATGAGTATGGTACCATCAACAAATGATTTATAATGTAACTAAAGTCTTAAAACCTTCTATTAACTGCAATGCTTTTTAATGAGGTGCTATCATGTATATCGGTCCCAAGATGGCTGCCAACACTTCTTGGATGAAGTGCTGACAGCCAATCAGATCTCAGGACGAGATGTGTGGTTAGGCTCCGCCCACATATATATATGCTTTTAAATGCTATTTTCTCAGGAAATACTGAACAGATTTACACCAGACCTGCAAAAGGCACTTCCTTGACCTTATGGCTACCTCTCTGCCAAATTTCAAGGAATTCTGTTCAGCCGTTCGGGCTGTAGCTGTGTCTAAAGGTCCTATGGAAAAATGCATGGGAAAAACGCGTTTTGGGACCCCCCTTTTATCTCAGCCCCCGCTTGACGAATCACCCCGAGACTTTCAGGGTAGGAGCGGAGCGCAGCGCCCCAGCTATTTTGAAAATTTTGCGAGGATTCGTCGACCGGCGCCAAAGTTATTCAAAATAGAATGTTGCGGTTTTCCTATGGAAACAGGGTCCTAACTATAACTACCAACTGGCGACCGCCAGTAGGTAATATATATATATATATATATATATGGTCTGTGGGGGGGATCTCTTTATTACCTCCTGGGGGTCACCCGGCCTAATCGGGGCTGAACAGAACTTTGCTCATTATTTTTAATCTGTACCACCGTTTTTATTTCAATTGTAATAGATTTTAGTGTAGACACACATTTGCTGCCTGCCTGCAGGGGCGGGAACTAACATTGCCGATTAGTAATATTGCAGGCATTACCTGTATTGCACCTTTGCATATCTGCACACACTGGCTTACCGGGAAAGTTCCTTCGCCCATTTCTCTAAGCTTGCTGACGGTCGACCCAAGCGGACCCGGCTGTAGGCGGGCCTGCATTGCACCTGGGTTCGACGCGACAGCTGGGGGCGTGACGATTCGCACACGTAAAAATGGCGCTGGGACGGCCGCGCAGCGGTCTGTAGAGGGAATCTCTTTATTACCTCTTGGGGGTCACCCGGCCTAATCGCGGCTGAACAGAACTTTGCTCATTATTTTTAATCTGTACCACCGTTTTTATTTCAATTATAATAGATTTTAGTGTAGACACACATTTGCTGCCTGCCTGCAGGGGCGGGAACTAACATTGCCGATTAGTAATATTGCAGGCATTAGCTGTATTGCACCTTTGCATATCTGCACACACTGGCTTACCGGGAAAGTTCCTTCGCCCATTTTTCTAAGCTTGCTGACGGTCGACCCAAGCGGACCCGGCTGTAGGCGGGCCCGCATTGCACCTGGGTTCGACGCGACAGCTGGGGGCGTGACGATTCGCACACGTAAAAATGGCGCTGGGACGGCCGCGGCCCCAAGATTCCTGTCAAACAAGGAACACCCGCCAACCTCCTTACGGTGCTCTCGGAGCTGGGCAGCACAGTCCCTACAAGCTCTTGTCCCCGACAACTTCCCACAGGGATCCCAATCATGGGGCCTTCAAAGGGAACTGTTCAGGGCTAATAACTCCACTCTACTATATGCGTATCGACACAGAGGGGCAGGGGTCCTGGCGCTGGGCGTGGAGCGGGCGCGGACGGGCGCGCCAAAGGCAAGCCCGTCTGCGCCCGTCCGCGCCCGCTCCACGCCCAGCGCCAGGACAGTCCCTACAAGCTCTTGTCCCCGAGAACTTCCCACAGGGATCCCAATCATGGGGCCTGCAAAGGGGACTGTTCAGGGCTAATAATTCCACTCTACTATATGCGTATCGACACAGAGGGGCAGGGGTCCTGGCGCTGGGCGTGGAGCGGGCGCGTCCGAAGGCGCGCCAAAGGCAAGCCCGTCTGCGCCCGCTCCACGCCCAGCGCCAGGACCCCTGCCCCTCTGTGTCGATACGCATATAGTAGAGTGGAGGTATTAGCCCTGAACAGTTCCCTTTGCAGGCCCCATGATTGGAATCCCTGTGGGAAGTTCTCGGGGACAAGAGCTTGTAGGGACTGTGCTGCCCAGCTCCGAGAGCACCGTAAGGAGGTTGGCGGGTGTTCCTTGTTTGACAGGAATCTTAGGGGACAGGTAGCTAATGGAGCAACGCCCCCTCCTACGAGGAGGGCTTTGCAGCCCCAAACATTAAGTTGTGTGTTGTTGAATGTCCGGTCGCTTCACAAACATAGTTATCAGGTTTATCATTTAATTGAGAATGGGGCGTATGATGTAATTTTTTTAACAGAAACCTGGACAGACCATACTTCTGGCCCGGACTGGAACATTGCCCTTCCCAGTGGATACGTTGTCTCTCCACAGGATAGACTGGACAAGAGAGGGGGGGGGAATAGCAGTGGTCCATTCTACATGGCTGAAAATACGTGTGGAGACACATCTGGACCTCCCCGCAGAAGCAATGTCCTTTACTATCTATGTAGGCAATACATATAAATTCCAGGGAATATTAGTCTATCGTCCACCGGGCCCGAAATCTACGTTTCCGGCAATGCTTATGCTCCTTTTGGAATCACGGATGGATCACCATCCTTTTATGATCCTTGGGGATTTTAATTACCACTTAGAAAGCGTGGAGCAGCCAGAGGTGGCGGGGCTAATTGAGAGCTTAGCTGCACTTGATTTTAATCAAGTAGTGGTGAGCCCCACTCATAGTGGTGGACATACCTTAGATGGTATTTTTATTAATAATATGCTCCTGGAGGCGGCTACCATTATGCCATTGCCTTGGTCAGATCACATGGCAGTGAGTTTCACGGTCATGACCGGTATATCGGTCACTCCCCTTGGTTACAGGGCAGAAAAACATATGATCAGACCATGGTCTCAGGTGACCACTGATAATCTTCTCCCTATCCTGAGAGGCTCACGACCCTCCTTCACTGATGACAGCTCGGAGGCGGCATTGCGCTTCAAGGACTGGTTAGCGTCCGCGATACAGATGGTGGCCCCTCTGAAGCCGTTGGTTTCTAGGAGGACTAAGCCATCTGCGCCGTGGTACAGCAATGAACTAAAGATCCTGAAGTGTACTTGTCGGAGAGCTGAGCGGCTGTGGAGGAGACACTACACAGCTGAGGGTAAAGCCCATTATAACTGCACTCTCACAGCATACAGACAAGCAATAGTGGTAGCCAAAAGGGCCAATTTTGCTACCGAAATTAGTGAGGCGGGCAACTCGGCCAAGGAGCTATTTAAGATCATTACAGCGCTGGCCAAAACTCCTCAGGATGATACCTATCGACCGGACCTGGAAACATACCAAAGGTTAGCGCTGTATTTCCAGGAGAAGGTGCAAGACATTTACAATCAGTTCAGTAGTGTGTCTCCTAGTTTAGAGCTGAGTGGTCAGAGGCAAGAACTCGGCACTAGGGGCTCTATTGGTCTTACTGAGTTTGCCCCTATCACGGTGGAGGAAACCCGTAGGTTGATCAACTCAGTCACCTCAGGATCACCCTTAGATCCGTGCCCACCTTCAGTTTTTCATCTCGCTGCCGAGGTGATTGCGGAGGAGCTATCCCAGCTAATCAACACAGCTAATAAATCGGGTTGTTATCCCTCAAGCTGGAAGAGAGCAATAATTAAGCCTCTATTAAAAAAGCCATCATTAGACCCGCTTGTTTTAAAAAATTATCGGCCAATTGCTGCTTTGCCCATGGCGGCTAAGATTCTGGAGAGGGAGCTAAATCGCTCCCTGACAGCATACCTGGGGGCTCATGACCTGCTGGATGTGTCACAGCACGGATTTCGTGCCCAGCACTCCACAGAGTCAGCACTGTTATTGGCTGCAGAAAATGTCCGCACTATAGTAGATCAGTGCGACCGGGCGGTCCTGGTGATGCTGGACCTCTCGGCCGCCTTCGACACCGTGAATCACACTATATTGTGTCAGAGGCTCCAGGAGTTTGGTGTCCAAGGAACTGCACTGGCCCTACTAGCCTCCTTTTTGGAGGGTAGGGAGCAGAATCTGTCCTGGGTGGGTCTACAGTCTGACCCCTTTACCCTTCCATGTGGAGTGCCGCAGGGTTCTGCCTTATCACTCACGCTCTTTAACATCTATGTAGCCCCCTTGGCCAAGCTGGTAAGGGCGCACGGATTCATAATCATCTCATACGCCGATGATTCCCAGCTTATTGTATCTACTAGTCACCAAATCAATGACTCGGCCACTGAGTTCCATAGCTGTTTGTCAGGAATCATGAACTGGATGCGGGCGAATTATCTCAAAATTAACACGGAGAAAACTGAGATAATAGAGTTTGGCCAGGGAAATTCTGTGTGGAGTGGTATTTGGTGGCCAGAAGAGGCCGGTGAATGCCCCTGTCCCGTGCGTAAGGTCAGAAACCTGGGAATGGTGTTCGACAACCAGCTTAATTTTTCTGCACATATAAGTAATCTTGCCTCATCCTGCTCCTATCTAATAAGGACATTGCGGAAGATCTTCCCTTTTATTAACTATGAGCTTCGCAGGAATGTAGTGGTGGCCTTAGTGCTGTCCAGAATGGACTATTGCAATGCTCTATTATTAGGAGTAAACAAGACTCTGATGGGGAGATTACAGGTTTTGCAGAATGCTGCTGACAGACTCTTGTTGGACGTTCCCAGAGACCAGTCGGTTAAGGAAGGAATCAGGGCACTTCACTGGCTCCCAGTCCAGCAGCGCATAGAGTTCAAGGCACTGTGCCTAGTACACAAGGCAGTGTTTGGTGGAGGAGCAAAGGGGGTCCAAAAGCTCTTTGTTCCATACTCCCCGGGTCGGGTACTCAGGTCTTCCTTTCAAGGTCTTCTTAAGTTACACCGTGTTAGGAAGGCTAGATGGGGCGGTAGATCTTTTTCATTTCATGCTGTCACTCTCTGGAATAAGCTTCCTGGTTCTCTGAGACTTGCACACAATCATCAAGTTTTCAGAAAACTGTTAAAAACGCTGTTGTTTGATGTGACCAGGTGGTAAGATGGGTGTTTCCTCTCTACGTTCCAGCGCGAAGACGCTTTGGCGCCGGTTGACGAATCTTCGCGAAATTTTCAAAACTAATGGGGCGCTCCGCTCAGCTCCTACCCTGAAAGTCTCGGGGTGATTCGTCAAGCGGGGGCCTAGAAAAAAGGGGGGCCCCAAAACGCGTTTTCCCCATGCATTTTCCCATAGGACCTTTAGTCGAAGGTACAGCCCGAACGGCTGAACAGAATTACTTGAAATTTGGCAAGGAGGTAGTCCTCAGGTCAGGGAAGTGCCTTTTGCATATATAGAGTCAATCTGTTCAATAGTTCCTGAGAAAATTGAGTTAAAAGCACATAAATATCTATAGCCGCGCACCGTGCGCGCACCGTGAGCGGACCGTGTGCGCACCGTGCGTGCACCCTAACGTGCGCGAGCGTAATTCTGATTGGTGGTTAAATGTTAGCCAACGTTCGAATCGATCGAAATCAGGAAGTGTCGGCCGCCATTTTGTTTGTTTTGAGTGCGAGAGTGAAAAAGGAAGGTGGCGAACGTGAAAAGGGGGCAGGGTAGAGAGTTCCTGACCCCCTAGCCTTTGTCAGGGGGTCCCTGAAGGACCCCGAAGGCAGAAAAAAACATTGTCATTTTTTTCAAAAAATCGCGGGGTGCGCCCACGGTGCGCGCACGGTGCGCGCACCGTGAAAAACCCTAAAAAAAAAAAAACTTTTAATACGTAGTTTATTGTAAAATAAATATATAAAAAATATAATAATACACACATAACTTAGCATTTAAAAAACCGTACAAATTCACTGAAAAAAAACATAGGTTTCACACACGTTATAGTTAGGAATTAGCATTTAAAAAACCTTGCAAATTCACTTAAAAAACCATAGGTTTCACACATGTTATAGTTAGGTGGACATTTCACTCGTAAAAAATCAATGAAATTCCCCCGTTATAGTTAGTTCAGATAACTATAACTCGCGCGACCTCCACTCTATCACAAGGATGATGTCATCAGTGATGTCATGAGTGATACCTCTGACCAAGTCATGAGCAGTGGATTGCGGGCGCGCGAGTTATAGTTATCTGAACTAACTATAACGGGGGAATTTCATTGGTTTTTTACGAGTGAAATGTCCACCTAACTATAACATGTGTGAAACCTATGGTTTTTTAAGTGAATATATATATATATATATATATATATTTTATTTAAAAAAACATTCCCCTGTGTTTTCCATAGCGATGATATCTGTCTAAACTCTATCTTATATATCTATTTGTGACTCAAGTGTGTGACTACAGGAGAGACTCACCCCGAATTTCATTGTGTCTGCTTTCTTCATTTTAATCACTGCACTGTTATATGATATGCACAAGCATAACCTTATATATGTCACCAAAGGCTAGAGTTAGTCTGCTCACCCTAATCAATCTTCTGTTGTTAATTCATTTGTGTCATACAGTGCTATATATTTTAAATGTTTTGATAAAAGCAACCACCTCCGTGCTTGAACATTGTGCTAAGTTAAGCCAGCTGTAACTATTTGTTCACCTATTTCATGAACCACAATTTTTTCTGCTTTTTGTATTTATCTCGTAGGTTATCACTAATTATGAAACCAGTTGAGAGGTAGGTCCTCTGTTTATATCGAAGCTCCCAGCACTTACCAATTGCAGTGTAGGGGGCATAGACACAGCGTTGACGAATGCCTTAGACCCATGGCTGATTCATGGCAGAAACATGTGGGCATAATTATTTGTATAGTGACGCATACAGGTCGTTACATGCCTCCTGTATGTACTCCTTAGTAATCTTTTAATCAACCAGTGATACCACCAAATTAAAGGATATTTTAGTGGACTATCCCATGGTTTGTAAAAGTCATAAACTGGACCTAAATCATTGTCATGAGAGAAGAAATATCTAAGAACTCCCTCAGAAAAGCCCCATTCTGAGGTCGAGTCAGGCCTGGTAGTAACATTTTACCAGGGTGGGACGAGGTGGCAAATGATGAAGCATTTAACATTCCGTGAGTGAGCCACACTCCGCCGATTCTTGGAATTGCCTTGAATTTAGGTAACAAACACCTAGCAACACACAGAGAACTCATTGGGTCTGTAGTAGTAACCTGCTGATTTGCTGATTAAGCAAACAGCATTTCTCTGAGGGTATCACACCAATTTGTGTGTTTGTTTAATGTTCAAGCTCTTCCACTCCTCTCTGACGCTCTCTGGTGGACCTTCTTATCCTAAGATAACTTCTGGTCCACCAAAACAAGCTTTCAACAACGGTGCTGCTTCAACATCAGTCCCACGACCACTTTGGCACTGAGGCCACCTCCTATTGCTCTGCTAAAAGTTGACATGAAACTAGCACAAGTGTTGCAGACAACTGAATATATTCCCTCGAAGCCTTCACACTTTCAAAAAGATCAAGTAATTATTAATTTAACTCATCTATTAATACACAATAGTGACCAAAGACATGAATGATTTCATTGATTTATTATTTTCATTTACTTCATTATTTTTCATGACATTACAATTTCATCTTTTGTATATATTTTTCATTTTACTTTTTTAGCTTTTCTAACAAAAAATGATCACAATTTATACATAATACAATAAACAGACATATTTATTTGCATAACGTTATTATTCCATATCCACAATTATTTCCAAAATTGAAAAAGTGTCCCTATAAATGACTCAAATAAATACAAACATACTACATTCATTCAAAACATTCATACTCTCACAAAAATCATGCAATCAATATCTTGTAATTTAGGAGAAGATAAAGGATGACAAGTAACACTTCTACGACCAATCAGCCTCCAAGCTCAATAAGAGGTTGACGCGCGTTTCGGTGGTATAGCAAGATGATACGACCACCTTCATCAGGACCTACTCAGAGTTCAATTCCATCCGTGATATAGTAGTCAAGGGACCTAAAAAGAATATTATATATACAAAATAGTCACCATCGTGAATATTCAAAAATATTACACAATATGCAATTAATAAGATGGGCCAAACATGCATGTACAAATGATCCGTCAATAAAGGGACCTCCCAAAACCCTAGTACCTATCAACCCAAGAAAGTTACAACTAAATGAGTTTGCATTTTTCATTTTCATTCTTTGTGGTTTATATTCTATTTTCTATTTACCCCACAAACATCTTTTAGAGCTAAATGTAAATGCTATAATAGACATCTCTCTTCCTACCAAACTGTATCAAGAATAGAGTCATAGTAAACATTGAATCATTAAAGAGGGGTAGAGAAGAGAGAAGAAAAGGAATGAAAAAATGAGGGAGAAGAAATTTCAAAGTTTGCCAATCTTATTATATTCTTAAGAAGAAACTTATTTTTACTTACACGATCTAATGGTAAAAGATATATTCCAAAGGTATGTGCGGCAAAAGCTTCAAATGGCGTGCCTCCACTATGTTCAACCAAAAGGACCCCTGTATTTATCTAAATAGTAAGATAATTCGATTGAAAAGTGTACTGTGTGCAGATAGAATTTACACACATTATCTACATATAGTCCAAGTACTTCTATATCCTTACCAGAGGTAAATTCTCATAGTACGAGTATATCAATTCGTATTCTTGTTTAAGGACTCCAGAGTGATCAATAGAGAGTCAGATTTGTTCCAAAAAATAGGATACGTGAATCTCTTCCAATCCCTCTTCAATATTTCTTGGTGTTCAGGCTGAGCCTCATTACAATACCATATTTTGGCTTGAATGTTGTAAATATTCGAAAAGAAAATATTGAGATATTCACTTAATCTTCAATATAACATTCTCAAAGTGGTTCAATCTCATCTACCCCAATAACTTATTATGGCACTGTCTACCTTCACATAAATCTCTGTGTTCAAAGCTTGTATAGAGCTTGTGCACATAAAATGACCCCATATAATTTAAATCACATGAGGTTATGGTTGACAATGCCAACACCAGCAGACTCTTTCGGTTTTAAAGACTTTCTAGTCTGAAAAAATTAATAGAGCAGGTGTGGAAATGTGGATTTTCCTGGTCAGTTATGTCCCCTATCTTGGACCCCAACGGTTCTATGTGCATGTCACAAGTACATGTATGTTTCCCTCCAGTTCCAGTTATGAAGACGCAAATACATGTGCGTCCACCGTCAACATGTCCTCTGTCAGATCCGCCATGAATGGGCTGGATATTCGCTTCCTAAGTATGAAAGGCCACCGACTTTATATGGCTCAGTTACTCCATTTTTACAGTTCAGGCGAGTAGGCCCGATTCTGTCCTCAAGCCTTTCCCTGCTCTCTGCCTCTGACAGCTTCAGCTTGAGCTCGCATCTGTATCCATGAACTTTGTCCTACTCCCTGTGCGGCTAACGGTGCCTGCCTCGGCCAGTTTTGCCTGCCTGCCAAGAAACCGTATTTCACCTTCGAATTATCTACTTTGCTCCTCAGCCGATGCATTCCTGTCTAGTAGTTTAAGTAAACATTCTTCCAGCTACCGAGCAAAAGGGCCCGGCCTCGCTGTCTTCATGCAAGTAATTCATAGCCCTGTTACCATGGAAAGTTTCTGCCCCTTGCATCTCATATAGACACTTAGACGCTTGTACACGCACTCACAGTCAGTATAGAATAGATTTTGTCCGAGAGCCCTTCCCTTGTGGATAACACAGTTCTTTAAACATAGGATATTAGATATGATTTGGGATTAGGTTGACATAACCCCAGACTTTTGTCTCCACATGTAGAGCTAAATGTCAAGTCCCTTTCTCCCTCTAGTTGCACGTCTATCACACGTCATGCTGCTGCGCGCGCATCTCTGCCAAGTATTTCTGCTGACATTGCGAAATCATCTCCAGGTATCCACCCACACATGACAAATTACCCATTATCATCAAGTGGACGCCCACATGGACGCCCACCTTCACGCCTACTTACACGCCCACATGCTCTTATCTCATTCTCTCTTGCTCTCTTGCTTACGTACAATTGAGAAATGTATATATACTGTACTCTGTGAATAATGTTTTGAGAATATTGAGAATACTTTTCAGTCCCTTCCAGATCCTTTTTTTGGTGATGGAAATATTCTCCCTTTGACTCGAGTTATTGGAATAAAGCCCTTTATGAATCTGATACCACAGACTCAGCCTCTTGCTTTATGCATGATCTTATTGATATCTGAAAAATTATGACAGCGTGATATTTTATTTACCACATAATGGCGCCCGAATAGTTTAATCTCTTTCCCCACACGCCGGAGATGAAGGTCCAGTTTTGCCCCCTTCCATGGCCGTGATGGACTTCAAGCGCGCACGTCGCGGGTTTTCCCGCCAACTCCCTCAGGCCAATGAAGGGGACAGACTGCGACCAGGCATCCATACGAGGCGGTGAGGAACGCAGATTGTCTACCCAGAGCCCACCTGCGAGAGAGCTGTGTCCGAGGTATACAGAGGCCCACCAGGTTTTCGAAGTCCCGATGTCCAGAGGGTCCGATGTCCGCAGTCGTCGAGTCCAGTCCATTCTCCGAGGCCTTCCGTTTCAAGGAGCTACCCGGTGAGTACCATCGCCGGGGAGGCGTGTTGACGCGCACATAGGTTGTGCCGGTCAAGACGGATTTGGGTACACAAATCCGGTCTGCACTGTTTAGCAGTGTATATGTACTGTTTAGCAGTATATCAAGTATTCCGAAGTATCTAGTTATTGTCAAGAATTCTGCTTGGTGATTAGTTATGCAGACTGTCATCATTGTTGGTCATTTTTAAAGGTTAAAAAAATGTTTTAATGTTTAATGTTTAATGTGTTAAACGTCCTGCATATTGTGGTATGAATGATTGTTCATTATTGTGCTTTTTGTATTAAGTGTGTTCAAGACCAGGTGTCAGATCAGTTGTCAATATGCCGCTCTTTTCGAAGTTAAGACAGATTACTACTAGAAAAGGGGTGCTTGAAGAAGCAGTTCCTATTCCTCCTAGGGACACTCCAGGGCACTTTATGTATCACAAGCATGGCTTAGACGCCATATTATTCCTTGATCTATGGGTGGACTACACCAAAGAGTTACCAGAAAGTCAGAGATGGCCCGTAGCTGGGACCTGGGATGCCGAATGTATCATGAAAGTCGAAGAAGAGTTGTGGAAGAGGAAAGCTAGACAGTCACAGAAAGACGCTGTTGAATTATGGCGTAAAGAATAGCATAGACGCACAGAGTAAGCGCTCAGAAAAATAGAGAAAAAGTAGGGAGGATTCAGACAAAGCCCGAGAAAGCGTATTAGTTGAGGAAGGTATCTGAGTAAAAGCAGAACAAGTAGACAGACAACGAAACACTCTTATGAAAGAGGAAATGTAGACCAGCTTGGAAGGATGCCATTGAGTTTTTGGCGCAAGGAGTGACATAGAAGGACAGAGTAAGTGTTTCACGAAGCAGAGAGAAGTGGACTGGTGTCTGGAAAAGCCAAGGATGAGATGTTACAGGAGGAATTAGAGCTGGTAAAATGAGCGTAGGCTGACAGAAAAAGAAATACTGACGTTGCTGGTATTTATCCCGTCCTTTCAGAGGACCTAGCAAGAGTGGCCCCAGTAGAAAGACCAGTTATAATACATATAATAATTACATAGTAGCCCAAAGGTTCTTGAGCCACCCACCAAATGAACAGCGCATAGCTGGTGTTTACATGGTCCAACATTTGACTACGTTGTCAATAGGAAATTGAGAGGGGTGCAGCTAGAGAAGGAGCAACTCCTGTGATTTGATGACACCCCTAATGTACAAAGTGTTAACGGAAAAATAATTAGTGAAAAGTTTAGCTTGAAAAAAGAATTGTGGGTATTGCGAATTTGCAAATTGTTCATGAATACAGGTTTGTGTTCTTGGTGGTCCAGTGAGCCAATGTGCTGGGTCAAGTCGGTAAGATTATGACCCTCTGAGTGCAAATTGTATGTAAAAATAATTTTCAATTGAGCGAATTATTGCAGTTTTTATGGAATTGAGTAGTCTTTTTGTCTTTGACAGCTTCAGAGTGAGGAGAAGGTGGGGGCCGTGTAGAGCAGAATGTGATACAGAAATCGGAGTCAGATTCTGACCTTGTAGCCAGTGTAGGTGGGGGCCGGTGAGAGGAGCAGAACAGAGGCACTGCTTAGAAGGCTTCTCTGACATCGCATCTGTGTAATGCCTGCAGCTGGAGAGCCTTGGGGCCAGGAGTAGGAAAAACAAAAAAAAAGATGGCTGGCAGCCCAGGCTCAGGCCGCGCTGAGGGGCTATTTTTAGCTTCTCTGATAAGACAGGGCAGCTGAGAAATGTAAGTCGAGAAAGATTCCCTTGTTCTATTCTGTGCAAAACAAGTGCCCCGAGGAAATGTCTATGGAGAAGATTTGTTTTATTTTTTAGCAATTGTTATATTGCTTCTGGCCAGAAAGTAAAATGTTGCTCTTGTTTGGAATTTTAAGGGCTATGTGCCTATATAAAAACGATTTTCAAATTCAGACATTTTTGAATTGTGGCCACAAGCTGCCACCAGTTGCATTGGATAAATGATCCAGTGGTTACGGGTCTGTGAGGAAAGATGTGAGATGCATCTTCGACTAGGACATGAGGGTACATTGTGTACAAAGAAGCATAGCACATTTTTATAAAAAAAAAAAAAAAAAAAAAAGAGACAGGTTCGTGTGTTCGTCATTTTTTGATTATTATTGCTGATCCTGTGTGTCAGACTTGACGCGGTCATCATTGGGATGACCCACTGTCAGATGGAGGTGTATAGGGCAGGTAAATCAGTTATTGATTATAAACCTGACAAATTAAGCAGGCCAGAATGTTCGCATCTGAGCTGTAGGTACTGTAATTGCGCATCGCTGCTCATTTATATATGTTAGTGTAATTATCTATGCTTTCTGTGCCTGGTATACTGATGGCTTGGCATATGTATTTTATATATGTTTTGTTTTTGTGTTGTATTGACCAGTCTGTTTAGCGTTTAATACCAAGTTCTCCTGTGCAAGTACAGAGATAGTCGTGACGACGGCGATCTTTGCACAGCGCTTGGCTGGAACTTGTTCACAATTACTAAATTTCACAGACGTGATATTACCTTTATCATGCTGTCAAAATAGCAGACAACACGTTATCAGTGTATGTCTAATTGGTATTGGAGATGAATAAAAGAAGGAAAAGTTATGCAAGACTAAAATATGTATCACATGACTGCCTTTCTCTTATAGACAGGCAGCCTCGGTCATATGTTTCCAGATTGGACATTAAGGAACAATTATGATCTGTGCACTTGCATCTTAACTCTTGAAGGCCTGTTTTAAATAAGGACTGCCACCACAGAGTGACAAATGAGGCCCGGTATTTAGGGTAATGAGAAAATATCTGACAGAATTTCCTTTTTAAAGTTTGCTTTAGTAAGCTCATTCTTGTGAGTGGTGGCCCCAAAAGTTGACTTGTTTTTGAATTAGGCTATTTATTGTATAGGTGGAAATTATTGCACAATGACTGATTTCTTTAGCAGATAAATTATTAATTATCAACATTAACAACTGTTCTTAAACTTGGTTTTCCGAATATTTAGGTAATTTAGCATTCCTATTAGGGCCTCCTAGCATTAATATTGACTTCAGGTTGGTGTAGGTTCATGTAATAGGGACATTTGCATATGAGATGTCATTTGGCCAGCTTATGAGCTAACACAATGAGGTTTGTACATTAATTTGAAGGATTTCTCGCCATTTCAAATACACTGTGTATCTCCTATAATTTTGCTTACGCCCAGTAGCTACACACAGGGATTAATAGTGTTGACAAGACACAGGGTTTGATAGTGTTTGACAGCAGTGAAATCTGTTTCAGATTTCCTCCTGTCAAAAAGGGGGGGGAAGGAGGAGAATATTGGCTTTCTGCTGGCCCCTGAGGAGGTTCGCTTCCCGCTAGCCCCTTAAGAAATTAAGCCCCTTAGAAATTAGCCCCCTTAGAAATTAAGCCAAGGAAATAGGTATGGTGTTTTCCCCTTTTTCTTATGTTTTATTGTGATCTTTCAGGGGAATTAGTCCAAGCCCCTAATACAGCTTCTACTAAAGTCCTCCCTTGGACACAAGAACACACTGTGGCATTTGAAGAATTAAAGAGAGCTTTATGTCAAGCACCAGTTTTAGCAAACCCTGATTACAACAAATCGTTTATGTTTTTGTGACAGAGCGGGATGGAACAGCACTATCTGTCCTAACACAAGATCATGCAGGAAAACACGAGCCCTGTGCTTATTTTTCTAGTACATTAGACCCAGTAGCACAGGCTTTGCCTGCGTGCCTAAAATCAGTTGCAGCAACGGCCTTAGCCATAAGACAAAGTGACTTGATAGTGCTGGGCCACCCTCTGACAGTACAAGTACCACACGCAGTAGAGGTTCTCTTGAACCGGACACAAACACGACACCTGACTGTAGCTAGACTGACAGGCTATGAGCCAACGTTATTTCAACCACACATAGAGATCAGACGATGCAACATACTGAATCCTGCTACCCTTTTGCCCTCCAGTACAGAAAGCGTTTCACCACACAACTGTGTTGAAGTAATACATACCGTGACTAAACCAAGACAAGACTTGACAGATGTTGCACTCCCAGACCCCGACCTAACACTATATGTTGACGGCTCATGCATGAGGACAGGGGCGGGAGAATTAGTGGCAGCATATGCAGTGACTGCTGATACTGTAATAATAGAGACTAAAAGAATAGACATATTGTCAGCACAAGCAGCAGAGCTCATCGCCCTGACACAAGCGTGCATAAGAGCTAAGCACCTGAGAGTAAACATTTACACCGATTCTCTGGCGAGAAAGAGGTTTCTTGACCTCTCATGGGGCCAAGATACAGCATGGCCCCCATATTCAAGCCCTTCTGGAAGCGATACATTTACTAACAGCCATAGCTATCCTAAAATATAAAGCACATACTAGAGCCACAGATCCCATTTCCCAAGGCAATGATCTGGCAGACCGAACTGCTAAACAGACAGCTCAGACCCCACTAGACATGACAAAATCACAGATACTACCACTGTCCAAAGCCATGACAGTTAGGGATCCTTCCAGGGATGTACAAGACATTCAGACACATGCTACTCTAGACGAATTAAAGAAATGGTCGGAACAAGGAGGGGTGCTGACTGATCAGGGTTGGATGAATAAGGGCAAATCCACATAGTTTCTTTCTGATTCAAGGGTACAAGTGATTATAAATACCACACATAGTCCTGCACACTTAGGAGAGAAAGCAATGATAGATAGCTTACAGAATATATGGTTCAACAAGCACCTGCGTGCAGCAGCGAAACAAAAGGTCAGAACATGTATGATCTGTTGCCAATTCAATGCAGGTAAAGGCATTCCGATGGAACAAGGTGGATTCCATCCACCTGACCCCCCTTTTGAAGTGCTCCAAATGGATTATATCCAAATAAACAGATGTAGAGGTTACAAATATGTCCTGGTACTAATGAAGCAGGTGTCCCTTCTGTTAGGGTATACCTGGAAATTCCATTGTGTGCGACATCCTGAAGCAGCAGGCCTTGTAGAAAGACATAAACAGACATTAAAAATTTGCGCAGACAAAGGTGTAGATTAGATGGTAGCCCTGCCGGTTGCCCTCTTTTACATGCGAATGGTAGCTCATTCTAGAACAGGCTTATCTCCCTATGAAGTGGTCTTTGGTAGACCACCAAATATGTGGGGCACTCCAATGCCTAAAAGATTACTTATGTTGACAGTAACATGCTGACAGATTACCTGGCTTCCTTGATGTCTGCACTACTCTCTTGTTGTTCGCAGGTTGCTGCCGCCTTCCCTGACAACACCCAGGTCAAAGAATACTCCATCGCTCCTGGATGGAAGGCGCCAAAGTCAGTGCTCTGGACCACGGGGACGGCCGTTAAAGTCAAAAGGCGGAAAGGATGATTGCACCTTCACCACTCTTTTACAAAGGAAAAAAAAACTTTGAACTTGGATTTTGGATTTTGAACAACATTTTCTAGAGGAGAATGCCCAGAAGTTTCCACAAAGCTAAATTGTGATCCAAGAAGTCAGAACCCGTTTGATCAATTAAGTCCACTAGGTGGTGAAGCGGTTGAACATGTATTCTGGCTCGCATAAGATCTTGGACAATAACATAAAGCAAAAATAAGAGAGCTAGATAAGAAGCAAATAGATGTATAGTGACTGTAATTTTTCAATCTCTTATGTACATCACGATAATATGTATCAGCTTAATACTACATGCTATTTTTCCTCCTATTGCCTCACTTTTACACTCCTCCACTAATGATACCATAAAGCACACATTTAGTGATCTGCCATCCTATGAGCTATCATATCGACTTGCCTTACGCAACAATACCTTTATTCAGATGCTGCACCATTCATATCAGACTAGCAATGCTACAGACTGCTGGGTCTGTGGCCGACTCCCCCCCTATCAGAACTATAAGGGAGTTTTGCCCCTTTATTCTCTATCCGTTCACACACAATGGCTCCTGTGGAGCATGGTTTAGTTTGATTAATTCCCTAGATTCGAATTCCGCAGTTTATCAAGACAACTGGGTATGGGGAAACCTGAACTTAGTTTTGCTTAAAGTCTGCTACCCTAACAAGGAGGGACTTTCCAAAAAGAACAGGAACTGATCTAAGAAATGAAGTATATGGATTAGGTAATTTTACACTTAACCTCATGATCCTGAACGTTGAATCTGAAGCTACACCAATATTGCCCGCCATGTCCGTATTCCCAGTAAAAGGGGAATTATGTATAAGAAAGAATGGCTCCATACACATGGGCCATAGTAAATGCACCACTGTAATAAAATTCAGTGATCAAGGCAAGTCTACATTTAGAGCTTCTCGTCATTCCTACTTTATATGTGGCCAGACCGCATATATACGCCTACCTCTAGATTGGGATGGTACCTGTTACATAGCATTCCTCCTACCACCTGTTTTCCTAGCTCCTCCTGATTATCATAGAAATACTCATTTAGTACACAATAGACAGCAGAGAGATCTCCCAATTGTCGATTACACTGAAACAGCATGGGAAAAATACACAGATTTCAATAAAGGTTTCTTTCCCTATATAGGTACAGTTACCAATAGTAAGCTGATACGTAGATTAACCAGAACCCTTGAAGCAGTAGTGAACAAAACTATTTCCGCCTTAGGCAATTTAACAGAAGAGCAGTCTGCTATGCGGATTGTTGTGCTTCAAAATAGTCTTGTCCTTGACGTTATCCTGGCCGATAGGGGCGGAGCTTGTAGGGTCATCAAATCAAGCTGTTGCATTTTTCATACCAGAAAATTCGCCATCTGTATATAAAGCCATAACTCGCCTTCATAAGATTGTAAACCAGATACACCAGAACCCAGGCACTTGGACTTGGTCCAGTTGGTTTTGGAGTGTGATATCAGCCTGGGGATGGAGAGTTTTATCCTTCCTAGGTATTGGCCTTCTCATACTATTCAGTTGCTGTCTATGTCTACAATGTGGATCAGCGATCTGTGGTCTGTGTGCCACATCGTGTATTCCACCACCAAGATTTCATTCAAGATCACGGAAGAAGAAAGAAGAACAAATGATGCTATATGAACAGATCAATGGATTGATGAAGATTGATATCTTTTGAAGAGCAAGTAGGGGACAAGGAGGGAATGTGGAAATGTGGATTTTCCTGGTCAGTTATGTCCCCTATCTTGGACCCCAACGGTTCTATGTGCATGTCACAAGTACATGTATGTTTCCCTCCAGTTCCAGTTATGAAGACGCAAATACATGTGCGTCCACCGTCAACATGTCCTCTGTCAGATCCGCCATGAATGGGCTGGATATTCGCTTCCTAAGTATGAAAGGCCACCGACTTTATATGGCTCAGTTACTCCATTTTTACAGTTCAGGCGAGTAGGCCCGATTCTGTCCTCAAGCCTTTCCCTGCTCTCTGCCTCTGACAGCTTCAGCTTGAGCTTGCATCTGTATCCATGAACTTTGTCCTACTCCCTGTGCGGCTAACGGTGCCTGCCTCGGCCAGTTTTGCCTGCCTGCCAAGAAACCGTATTTCACCTTCGAATTATCTACTTTGCTCCTCAGCCGATGCATTCCTGTCTAGTAGTTTAAGTAAACATTCTTCCAGCTACCGAGCAAAAGGGCCCGGCCTCGCTGTCTTCATGCAAGTAATTCATAGCCCTGTTACCATGGAAAGTTTCTGCCCCTTGCATCTCATATAGACACTTAGACGCTTGTACACGCACTCACAGTCAGTATAGAATAGATTTTGTCCGAGAGCCCTTCCCTTGTGGATAACACAGTTCTTTAAACATAGGATATTAGATATGATTTGGGATTAGGTTGACATAACCCCAGACTTTTGTCTCCACATGTAGAGCTAAATGTCAAGTCCCTTTCTCCCTCTAGTTGCACGTCTATCACACGTCATGCTGCTGCGCGCGCATCTCTGCCAAGTATTTCTGCTGACATTGCGAAATCATCTCCAGGTATCCACCCACACATGACAAATTACCCATTATCATCAAGTGGACGCCCACATGGACGCCCACCTTCACGCCTACTTACACGCCCACATGCTCTTATCTCATTCTCTCTTGCTCTCTTGCTTACGTACAATTGAGAAATGTATATATACTGTACTCTGTGAATAATGTTTTGAGAATATTGAGAATACTTTTCAGTCCCTTCCAGATCCTTTTTTTGGTGATGGAAATATTCTCCCTTTGACTCGAGTTATTGGAATAAAGCCCTTTATGAATCTGATACCACAGACTCAGCCTCTTGCTTTATGCATGATCTTATTGATATCTGAAAAATTATGACAGCGTGATATTTTATTTACCACACAGGTCAAATACTCCTTTGAGGGTGATAGCTTGCGCAAACCATATAACCCTTTCCCAATTGTTAACCAGGTTAAATTCCTTATTTGGCTCCAATTCCTGTGCAATTGAGATGCTTACACGTGTGCCTCAAACTGATGATAATTATAGCAAGGCCAATAACCTATTTCCTCCTTTTTTTCCCCACTTTTTTTATTGTCCTTCTAAACAACAACTTGGATACTCTCAGCTCTGTTTGAGTTTATACTTATTTTTTTTTGCCAATTTTGAAAGCTTTTTAGGTCACAATAAGTACATTATGCAATAGAATCGAGTAAGAATGTTTGTACATGACGCGCAATGCATTAGCTATCCAACTGTGACAAGAGTACATGGTTCAATGTGAAATAATATTGGTATCAAACAAAGTAAACCAAGTAGCAGATCACAATAACAGTCTGTATATTGATAATGTCCGCATTCAAAATAGCTTAACGCCCATCCATTGGGTGCATCTAGCAATATCAAGCATATAAACGTAATCAGAATCCAACTTACACCATCACATAGCCCCAGAGCCCCCTGCTTTCCCCCCACACATGAGAAGTAGGAACAGCAGTCCACCAACCCATCAGGCATAATGAGAGAATTAAGCCAACTTGTATTCACCAGACTCTGCTAAGGTCCCCCGGTGGGGGTCAGGACACCCCATGTTCTAATAACCATTGCACTTTCGAGGAAACATCTAAATCAATCAATCAATCACATAATTTGTAAAGCGCACTACATACCCGGTAGGGTTTCAAGGCGCTAGGGGTGGGGGGTGAGGGGGGAGGAGCTGTTACTGGTCGAAGAGCCAGGTCTTGAGTTATCTCCTGAAAGTCAGCAGGTCTTCGGTTTGTCGCAGGTCGAGGGGGAGGGTGTTCCAGGTCTTGGTGGCGCGATGGGAGAAGGACCTGCCTCCGGAAGTGGTTCTCCGGATGAGTGGGACCGTGGCCAGGGCGTGGTCAGCAGAGCGGCGATTCCTGTTGGGTACGTAGAAGGAGAGTCGACTGTTGAGATAGGCTGGGCCGGTTTTGTGGAGTGCTTTGTGTGCTTGAATCAGGAGCTTGAAGGAGATTCTTTTGTCGACGGGGAGCCAGTGAAGATTCCTCAGGTGGGGGGTGATGTGGTCGCGCCGCGGGACGTCGAAGATCAGGCGTGCGGAGGCATTCTGGATTCTCTGTAGTCTGCTGATGATCTTGGACGGGGCTCCGGCGTATAGGGCGTTTCCGTAGTCGAGTCTGCTGCTGACTAGGGTCTGGGTGACTGTTTTCCTTGTGTTGGTCGGAAACCATCTGTAGATCTTGAGGAGCATGCGGAGGGTGTTGAAACAGGTGGAGGAGACTGCGTTGACTTGTTTGGTCATGGAGAGTTTTGAGTCGAGGATGATTCCCAGGTTACGTGCGTGGTTGGTGGGGGCTGGGGGGACCCCAGGGACGTGGCCCACCAGGAGTCGTCTCATGCGGAGGGATTGGATCCGAGGATGAGGATTTCCGTCTTCTCTGTGTTCAGTTTGAGACGGCTGTCCTCCATCCAGTCGGCGACGGCCTTGGTGGAGGTTGGATTTGGCGGTGAGGGGTTCCTTTGTGGGGGAGAGGATCAGCTGAGTGTTGTCGGGGTAGGAGATTATGTTGAGGTCGTGCTGTCAGGCGATGCGTGCTAGTGGTGCCATGTAGACGTTGAACAGTGTCGGGCTGAGGGAGGATCCTTGAGGGATGCCACAGATGATCTCGGAGGCCTCGGATCGAAACGGGGGGAGGCCGACTCTCTGCGTTCTGCCGGAGAGGAAGGAGGTGGTCCAGTCCAGGGCCTTGTTATGGATCCCTGCGTCGTGGAGGCGGGTGCGTAGTGTGAGGTGGCGGCGGAGAGGTCCAGGAGGATGAGGGCTACCGTCTCGCCGTTGTCCAGCAGGATCCTGATGTCGTCTGTGGCGGCGATGAGGGCGGTCTCGGTGCTGTGGTTGCTGCGGAATCCTGATTGAGATGGGTCTGGGATGTTGTTGTCTTCGAGGTGCTGGGTGAGCTGGGTGTTTACTATCTTCTCGATTACCTTAGCTGGGAACGGAAGCAAGGAGATGGGCTGGAAGTTCTTGAGGTCGCACGGGTCCGCCTTCGGTTTCTTCAGTAGGGCGTTGATCTCTGCGTGCTTCCAGACCTCAGGGAAGGAGGCGGTCTTGAAGGAGATGATGATTTTGGGCAGGTGGGGAGCGATGGACTTGCTGGCTTATTTGAAGATGTGGTGCGGGAGAGGGTCCGATGGGGATCCGGAGTGGATTGTTCCCATGGTCTTGATTGTGTCCTCGATGCTCACGTTGGCCCAGGTTGTCAGGGTGTCGTGGGCGGTGGGTTCGGTGCGGTGTGGTCAGTAGGGGTCGTCCGGGGTCTGAAGCTGTCATGGATGTTGGTGATTTTCCGGTGAAAGAAGGTGGCGAGGGTGTCGCACAGGGCTTGCGATGGTGGGATGTCGTTGGCGTTGGAGCTGGGGTTGGAGAGTTCCTTCCCGATGGTGAAGAGCTCCTTGCTGTTGTGTGCGTAGTTGTCAAGCCGGTCCGTGAAGGAGGTTCTTTTGGCGGTCCTGATGAGGTGGTGGTGGTTGCGGATGGCTTCTTTGTGGGCAGTGCGGCTGTCTGGTGTCTTTTCATTGTGCCGTATGTTTTCCAGTTTTCGGCAGGTGCGTTTGGAGTTGAGGAGTTTTGGGGTGAACCAGCTGACTCTTCTGCTGGTGTCTGTGTTGGTGGGGTTTTTCAGTGGAGCGACGGTGTTGGCGCCGTCTTTCATCCAGTGTTTGAGGGCGAGTGCCCCTTCATCCGGGTTTGTTGGGGTCGTCGGGGGGTTGAGTGCGAGGTTTGTCTGTAGTTGTTCTTCAGTGATTTTGCCCCAGCGGCGGCGGGTGGTCTGTAGGGTGCGGTGGTGTGTGGGTGGTTTTCAGATGGAGAAGTGGATGCAGTGGTGGTCTGTCCAGGTGAGTTCGGAGGTGTGGCTGAAGGTGACGTGGGGGCTTGAGGAGAAGATGACATCTAGCGTGTGGCCGGCGTTGTGGGTCGGCC
Organism: Triturus cristatus; assembly: GCF_964204655.1. NCBI lineage: Eukaryota > Metazoa > Chordata > Amphibia > Caudata > Salamandridae > Triturus > Triturus cristatus. Next base: position 1,862,649,039 of record NC_140589.1, read on the forward strand.
TTGTGACGAGCTGTTTCAGTCCGAGGTTGGCGAGATTGTCGGTCAGGGTGGAGGAGTTGCTGTCGTTGTTGTTCTCCAGGTGAAAGTTCAGGTCTCCGAGGAGGATGTAGTCGGTGGAGGTTAGCGCGTGCGTGCTGATGAGGTCGGCGATGGAGTCGCAGAATTGAGGCCGGGGTCCTGGAGGTCTGTAGACGAGGGTGCCTCTTAAGGTGGTCTTTGGGTTCGTGTGGATCTGGAAGTGCATGTGTTCAGTGGTGCTGAGGGTGTCGTTGGTGTTTGTTGAGATACTTCTTACACCAGTCTGCATGATGAGATACTTACATACAATTGTCCGGAAATACATTCAAGGCAATTAACTTGTATAAGTCTAACCCCCCCACCCACAAAAAGAGAACCACTAAAAAAAAATGCTAAGGTCTGAACTCCCGGTTTGTATAGAACATCCTTATGGGGTGACGGTGCAAGAGCACAAAAGGTGGGGGTGGAGGGGAGTGGGAAGGAAGTGAGAGGGTCCAGGTCGGGAAGGGGCATACCAACAATTCAGCAAACGACGCCCATTTTTTAACATGTTCCTATGGTCAAATTCTTCTGAATCAGCTGCAGTATATTCTGAACTGTTCTACCATATGGGCCCATTCCATTGAAATCAGCTTTTTCCTAAGCCCCCTGTTCTCCTCGCGCTGCAGTGCCTCTCTCTCTGCAGTAGCCCACTTGAAGACTTCTTCTCTCCACATTCCCTTGTGTGGCGCTGCGCGAGATTTCCAGCGCTGTGTGAATAATGTCTTGGCCAGTATTAAGGAAAGCCCTGTAAAGCAGTGCAGCATTACCGCCTTTTTGGGGAGTGGGGAAAGATCCAGGAGGCAGGCCTCAATAGTAGTTCAAGAGGAGGGCTCAGGTATTTGGGTGAGGCCCAGCGTGATTTCAGTCCAAAACCCCTTCAGTGAGGAAAAAGCCCACATCATGTGAATGAAGTCAGCATCCGGTCAGCAACACCTAGGGCAGTCTGAGGAAGCAGTTGGGTACACGGCTTGTATCGTTATTTAAGCCCTGTGCAGGATTAGTAGCAATATGGATTTAAGTTGGGCATTGTGAGAGACTCACCTGGGATGTTCTATGACCTGCACTCATTCTCTGTCAGTGAATTCTCTGGCTAAAGCAGTTTCCTACTTCTGGCGAAGGGATAATATTGAAGCGCGAAGGTGTCCCCTTAGCTCCCGATATAACCATCAAACGAGATGGCTTCCGTTGCCCATTATGTGAAGAGCCTGCAATAATTGGAAGGTAGGGGGCTCCTTCTGGTCCTCCAACCAGGGACGGCGTATAAATTGTGTAATTGCAGCATGGGTCAAGAACAGCGTATTTGGTACAGCATTAACTTGTACAAACTCCTCATGGGGCATCAGGTTACCGTCTAAGAATAAGTCATTCACTGTCTCAACTCCAGCCTCTGCCCAACTCCGTAACGTACCAGCTGACAGTATCCCCCGCAAGGTTGGCAGGCCACAAAGTGGAAGGTTTGGGGAGTGTGGAGTGGGTATTTTTTGCATATTTTATTGCCAATTTCCAATAGTGAAGTGCTATTTGGAGAAGGAAGGGGGGGTCCCTCACCCATCCGGCGCAGGGGCATAGCAATGCCTGTAATGAACCAAGTGTTAGCCGCTCGGAAGGTAACCAATTTCAACAATGAAGTATGCCTTAAAATCGGCAGCTGCATTTTGGCAAGGGCTAATCTATGTCGACCCAGCCCCCAGAGCAATGTTGTTAATAATGTGTCAATAGCCTTGAAGATCCATGCCGGAAGGGCCACAGGACGGTTCACAAACTGGTACAGGAGCGTAGGTAGCATGACCATCTTAGATACAGCCAGCTGTTGTTAGTGGCAGGCTGTTCCAGAACGCCACCTGTGATTTTAGGGAGTTAAGCGTTTAACTACATTTCCATCTATTGTATCAGTAGTGGTCCTATAGGTATGGATTTCCAGATATTTAAAAGTAATTGGAAGAGCTTCCCCAGCTCCCGAGGCCCCCCCCCCTCCCCCTTTCACTGTAATAACGATCGGCGCGCACGTCGCGCCGATGTCATTACAGTGAAAGTGAAACTGAAATGAGCCAAGAGGCTCATTTCAGTTTCACTTTCTACGTGCTCAGGGGGCTATCTCAGCCCCCTGAGCACGTAGAAAGACGGGAGAGGTATCGTTGGAAAGGGGAGAATCTCCCCTTTCCAATGGTACCCCTCCCCAGTGGATCCCTGCTTGGGGATTGCCACAGGAGGGTGATCCCCAAGCAGGGATCCACCCACTAGACACCAGGGAGGGGGAGCGGCCCCTTGGGCAAGGGCCTGTGCTCCCCCCAAATAATTTGGGCATTATTTAGTCTTTTTGCCCCCCCTGGGGGCAGATGGGGGCAGTATCCCCCAATCTGCCCCCCGGGGGGGCAAAAAGCCCACTAGACACCAGGGAATTTTATAAAAAATAACAAGAGGGGTGGGGGCGGCCCAAAACGGGCAGGCCCATGCCCCCACCCCACCCCCAATTATCACAGTCTTTCTGCCCCCCCGGGGGGCAGATGGGGCATTGGCCCCTAATCTGCCCCTTCGGGGGGGGGGCAGAAAGCCCACTATACACCAGGGATTTGTTTTCAGTTTTTTTTTAGGGTGGGGGCTGCCCGAAACGGGCACACCAATGCCCCCACCCACCCGCCACCATTACAGCCTTTCTGCCCCCCCTGGGGGGCAGATGGGGCATTGGCCCCCAATCTGCCCCCCCCGGGGGGGGCAAAAAGACCACTAGACACCAGGGGTGGGGGCTTCCCAAAACGGGCAGGCACATGCCCCCCAATTATTACTGTCCTTCTGCCCCCCCGCAATTGTTTTTGGGGTGTGGGCTACCCGAAACAGGCACGCCAATGCCCCCACCCTCACCCCCACAAAAATGACAGTCTTTCTGCCCCCCAGGAGGCAGATGGGAGCTGTAGCCCCCAATCTGGCCCCCCCTGGGGGCGCAGAATACCCACTAGAATCCATGGATTTTTTTGTTTGATTAGTGTAGGGATAGGGGCTCCCCAAATGGGCATGACAATACCCCACCCCACACGAGTGAGGCACCGTTTTTATCAGGAGAACCGGGGAAACGCTGGGTGGTAGGAAATTTGTGTCAGCCCGCTGATGCCACAACTTTCCCACACAAAAATGTGTGAAAAACTTGATCTTTTTAGCTAAATTTGAGGTTTGCAGGCCATTCTGGGTAGGGAAACGTTGGGGGATCCACGCAAGCCATACCTACCTGGAATCTCCCGGGTGTGAAGTTTTCAGAAATGTGTGGGTTTGGTAGATTCCCCTAGGTGGCCGCCGAGCACCGGGCCAAAAACCCAGGTGACCCCCCTTGCAAAACCAGGTCGATTTGAGGTAGGCAATTTTCATGTCGCCTTAATACGTTTTGGGCCCTTGCCTGTCGCGGGTACTTGGGCCTCCCACACGAGTGAGGCACTGTTTTTATCGGGAGACCTGGGGGAATGCTGGGTGGTAGGAAATTTGTGTCAGCCCGGTGATGCCAAAACTTTCCCACACAAAAATGTGTGAAAAAGGTGATTTCTTCAGCTAAATTTGAGGTTTGCAGGGCATTCTGGGTAAGGAAACGTTGGAGGATCCACGCAAGCCATACCTCCCTGGAATCCCCCGGGTGTCTAGTTTTCAGAAATGTGTGGGTTTGGTAGGGTCCCTTAGGTGGCCGCCGAGCACCGGGCCAAAAACCCAGGTGACCCCCCTAGCAAAACCAGGTCGATTTGAGGTAGGCAATTTTCATGTCGCCTTAATACGTTTTGGGCCCTTGCCTGTCGCGGGTACTTGGGCCTCCCACACGAGTGAGGCACTGTTTTTATCGGGAGACCCGGGGGAACGCTGGGTGGTAGGAAATTTGTGTCAGCCCGGTGATGCCAAAACTTTTCCACACAAAAATGTGTGAAAAAGGTGATTTTTTCAGCTGAATTTGAGGTTTGCAGGGCATTCTGGGTAAGGAAACGTTGGGGGATCCACGCAAGCCATACTTCCCTGGAATCCCCTGGGTGTCTAGTTTTCAGAAATGTGTGGGTTTGGTAGGTTTCCCTAGGTGCCGGCAGAGCTAGGGTTCAAAAACTACAGCTAGGCACTTTGCCAAAAAAGGTTCATTTTTCACTGCAAAATTGAGGTGTGTCCACGATGCGTTTTGCGCTGTTTCCTGTTGCGGGCACTAGGCCAACCCACACAAGTGAGGTACCATTTTTCTCTGAAAACTTTGGGGAACACGGGGTGGGTGGGAATTTGTGGATCCACGCAGATTCCAAAACTTTCCGCCACAGAAATGTGGGGAAAATGTGGTTTTTTGGGCAATTTTTTAGGTTTGCAAGGGATTCTGGGTAGCAGAACCTGGTGGGGGGCAGTCAAGTCACCCCATCCTGGATTCCCCTGGGTGTCTAGTTTTAAAAAATGTATAGGTTTGCTAGGTTTCCCTAGGTGCCGGCAGAGCTATGGTTCAAAAACTACAGCTAGGCACTTTGCCAAAAAAGGGTAATTTTTCACAGCGAAATTGAGGTGTGTCCACGTTGTGTTTTGCGCCGTTTCCTGACACGGGCACTAGGCTGACCCACACAAGTGAGGTACCATTTTTCTCGTAAATCTTTGGGGAACGCGGGGTGCGTGGAAATTTGTGGATCCATGTAGATTCCAGAACTTTCCACCAGAGAAATGTGGGGGAAAAGTGTTTTTTTTGGCAATTTTTTAGGTTTGCAAGGGATTCTGGGTAACAGAACCTGGTGGGAGGCAGTCAAGTCACCCCATCCTGGATTCCCCTGGGTGTCTAGTTTTCAAAAATGTATAGATTTGCTAGGTTTCCCTAGGTGCCGGCAGAGCTAGGGTTAAAAAACTACAGCTAGGCACTTTGCTAAAAAAGGGTAATTTTGCATTGTGAAAATGTGGTGTGTTCACGTTGGGTTTTGAGCCATTTCCTGTCGTGGGCACTATGCCTACCCCTACAAGTGAGGTACCATTTTTATCGGTAGACTTTGGGTAATTCAGATTTGTAAAGGAACTGTTATTACCTATTGACTTTCGATGCATTTCTGCCTTCCAAATGAAAGACATTGTGAAAAAAAGAAGTCATTCTAAAAAATGACTGATAATTCTCATGCTAGTATGAGTATTCCCAATTTCTGAAATGTGCAAATATCTACTGTTTCTAAACTCTATATTTTGTTCCATTTCAGAAATACATAGGTGTCTTTCATACCGATTTTTCCATGTACACATTTTTACAGAATAATTACTATATACCCGGTGCATAATAAAAAACCGTTGCTGCTCAGTTTTTGGCTATGGGTTCGTCGGGTTCTTGGTGAACCTACAAGTCCTATATATCCCCACAACCAGTAATGTCCAGCGGATTTAACAGTATATTGATTTCAAAGAGCTGTCAAAATTAGAAGAAGTTACAGGTGAAAACGTTGACACAAAAGGCGCTTTTTTCCAACAAATTTTCAATTTTTCCTATATTTAACTGTTAGTTTCTATAAAGAAACCTTGATGGATCTACACAAATGACCCCTTGCTGAATTCAGAATTTTGTCTACTTCTCTAAAATGTATAGCTTTCCAGGATCCATTATTGCTTTTGTACCCATTTCTACCATTAACTGGAAGGAGGTTGAAAGCACAAAAAATAGCAAAAATAGGCTATGTCCCAGAAAAATGCCAAAACAGTGAAAAAATGTTGGGTTCCTCACAAAAGTCTGGTATGCCCTAAAAGCTGGGAAAATTGTGATTTCAGCCCCACAAACCCTTTTTTGATAAAATTTGCAGGGAAAAACCCAGATGCTTTCATTTGCAGCCCGTTTTTCCCATTTTCCCCCCAAAAAACTAAATTTTGCTGTATTTTGGCTCATTTATGTGACCCCTCCAGGGGAATCCACAAACCCTGAGTACCTTCAGAATCCCCATGACGTTGGAAGAAAAGGACGCAAATTTGGCGTGGATACCTTATGTGGTCAAAAAGTTACAGGGGCCTCAGCGCGGACTACCCCAAATAGCCAAAAAAGGGCGTGGCACAGGAGGGGAAAAGGCCTGGCAGCGAGCGAAGGGGTTAATAGAGATCTGTGTATTAGTCCTGAAACACCCTATTAATTTATGCCTGTGTGGTAACCAATGTGTGATGTCTATCATGTACGGCCAGGATTGGTGTAGGTAAGGGTTGTGGTCATATCAGACAAGCTAATAATGTACTAGACCTGTCTGCTTCTGCCTGTGTGCGTAGGGTATATGCATTCAGATCAATTACTTGCAGTCCTTCCAGCAACTCTGCATATTTTATTCTAGCCTCTTGTAATTTCTCCACCCCCTCTACACCCATCTGGGCCACCACCTCCAGCGCCTGCAATGTCCCTTCCAGCTCTGTGATGTCTTGAGCTACCTCCCGTCTGGCACCCACTAATGCCCCCATAGAAACACCACAAATCATCACTTTAAGGGCTTCCCACTCTATGGATCTAGTTGTAGTCGTGACCTCATTATCCAAAAAGAATGTAGTGATGGCATTTGCTAATGTGCTACTAAACACTGGGTCCTCTAATAGTAGGGGGTGTAAGTGCCAGGTTGGAATTGGCACGGGGATCCAGCCCCAGTTAAACCTCAATTCTGTTGGATTATGGTCTGAAATGGTTTTTCCTAAATAAGTGCTCTGTGTAAAATAGATGGGAATACGTCTGGTGTGCAAAGGAAGTGGTTTAGTCAGGTATGAAAGTAGTGTGGGTGGAAATAATAGGAATATTCACACATACTGACGTGTTATAGTCTCCATACATCCAGCAGGCCCCACCGTTTGCCCATCTAGCCAAGTTCTTGGCCTGCACTGTTGATACTGTTTTTGACAAAGGAGGATGGGAGCGGTCCAACTCTACATCAAGTACCGCATTAAAATCTCCCCCCACCACCCATATATATTGCGTTCAGTCTGAGAGGGCATGTGACAGGCGGAATAAAAATGCCTCCTGTTTGCCATCCAGAGCACCCTGCAATGACACATATCCACCCTGGTCGTCTATTTTACTCTCATTGAGAGAAAAAGGAACTCCAGCACGTAACCAGATTGCTGCCCCTCGCAAAAAGGCAGAAAAGGCAGAAAAGGCAGTCGCATAAACCTGACCCCTCCATCTTGTCTGCAACTTACAGGTTTCAGAAGATATTAAATGTGTCTCCTGTAAGTATACTATTTGAGCACGACAACGATGTAATTGAGCCCCAATTCTATGCTGCTTGTAAATCGAGCTCATCCCCCGTATATTCCAGAACATGATAGTATATGATTTAGATACAGACACAATTTATGTAACACAGTAGCATGTTCAGCTCCCCCCACCCTTCTCCCGGATGTTAGCAAACAGACCAGCAGCAAATCAAACAAAGTAACATAGTCCCAATACTGGGTCAAACGATTGAACTTCGGTCGACCAAACTGCATGTTAAACTAAAATATGACATACTATACTGTGTTGTGTTTCAATTATGATAACCGTATATAGGTATCCCTGCATCATGTCCTTATACAGGCACAACTCGCTTTGCCCTTACATAGGCATAGAATCTCTGTCCTTATTTAGGCATTAGCCATGCTAACCAAATACAGGCATGGTCACCTACATCCGTCCATCTCACGTCACAACGAGTTCTTAGAAACCAGACCCTGAAGCCGAACGGGACTTTCCATAGCTAGGATTATTGATTTCTCCAAGAACTCATCTATTATGCATGAACTACTATTCCTTAAGGGTACATCCATGATGTCTTCCTCTGCCCGACTTTACGTCAATGCTAGCATTCCTAAGCACCCTCCAGGTATAAATATGCCTTCCCTTACCATGGCAAATCACGGAACGACTCAGCACGACTTGACTGCACAGTTCGCCACGGCAAGTTCAGAAGAGACCATATCCCGGCCTGACACACTGACCAGACGCGGTCATCCCTGCTTGCAGAGAATCCAGCTTTCAGTGTTCTGACTCCCTTCGCGGGGTGTTTGAGACCCGGCTAGAGATTCCCACCTCGCTCATTCTGAAGGTATGGAGCTGACTAGAACCTAGAGGGACTTTTGGCATACTAAACTTAGTATATACCATACTATAGAAAACAGCACCTACTTTTACCTCGCACTACAATTAAGTTAGGTACACCGGGGTAGAACTATTTTAGAAGCATCAGACGAGTATTCACATTTTAGCCTGTGTTATTTATGTATGTATATATGAATATATGTCATAGCTATAAGACAATGCTATTGCAGTATTATTTCTTCTTACTTCTTACGCTGTGCATTTTACATCTTGCTTACTGTCTAATGATTGTAACAGTTCACATCTCTTACACGAGAAACACAACTGTTCAATAAATCCTTTTATTGAAATGCTTGTCTATGTATTTCTGTGTAGCTCTGAAGATACTAAACATGCACGATTGACTGAGTGAAACTGTTATCTATTGTTTCCACGATTCTGAGACTGTTCCGATTCTAAGGGAAACAAAGTTGTCATGTTTATGTGGTTCTCACAAACTACTCCCTTCTTGTATATTCGAGAAGTTTCTAGTGACCTCTGAGTTAGCTGGCACACACAAGTAATTAAGTTTAAAGTACTCGATAGGAGCATACTGACCTTAGTCCTATGCAAAAGCTATAGTGTATATTATTCCAATGCGCAGAGCCTATAAGGGAAATAGGAACTACACTACATGGCGTCCAACGGTTTGGGAAGGCACTAATTTAACGCTAGATACTGAAGTAACTCAGTCGTGCTTTTCTCAGAGACCCGTACTCATAAAACTCCATAAGACGTCTGGAGTGGGTAGGGATAATAACCGCCATAGCCGTATAGGACAAAAATCCTATGTATTAGCTGTTTGATTTGTTCAACGTTGAAGGATACAGTGTTCAAAAATATTGTACACCTTATCTTTGTTTCCTTGAAACTTGTTCTACATTTTGCATTAAACAAAAATGTCTGATATAGAGGCTACGGCTGATCCAGTCGTAACAGGTTTAAATACAGCAGGTATAAATGAAACCGATGAGGGTGTTATAAACATCCATCCAAATTTAAGGAAAGCCATCACTCTAAAACTTATAAAACAAGAGGTGGTAGAGCAGTTTTTGTGATAGAGGCACATGAATCTTTTCAGACAGAGGTATTCTATTCGTGGATTACATTCCCAGAATCAAATCCAGTAACAAAAATGTTTCACTTCTTTAAAGAAGATGAATTACCTGAGGAACACATTCCCTTCGAGGATATTGAAATTCCACTCACATACCAGGAGCATCAGCTCTGGTTTAAAGGCGCCCTAAAACATTGCAATCACATTACCAGGCTCGTTCCACTAGGTAAACCAGGAGCAACATGGCCGATTTTAGCCGGTTACATATCTCATCCTGACATTGAAACAATGTCAGACGATGAATTTCTCACTCAACTAAAAGAGTTAATAAAATTTACAGACAGTTAGTACAATATGTGATGCAGACTTTAACAGTCCAACCACCAATAACCATTCCAAATCAGACCCCTCATCAGGCGAATACACAAAAAATTACTCCACAGACGTTACACGCAGTCATGGGTAAAATGCCCACAAAACGTGAACAAATTCCGTTCTGGATAGCTCAAAAAATGACTCAAATCGAAGCAGTATTTCCTAATACTAGCCCTTATGAGAAACGCAGAATCCTAACAATCTGTTTACCAATGGGGATCACACCACATCTGAAGGCTCCACCAATTGGGGCACAGTCTTTGCTGCCATCTATACTAGAAACACATGGTGTTCCGTCTATTGCAGTAATACCTGATGTCCTGAAACAAATTCAAAACTAATACGGGGCAGAGCCTGCTTTGAACTTAGGTATGAAATTACTGAAAAACTTTGACTAGGTCTCAACAATAATATTATCTAATATTAACCTCTTGAGTGCCCATGACGAGATGGTCTCGTCATGGGCCGCGGTTGCGCTGTGCCCATGACGAGACTATCTCGTCATGAACCCCGCCCGCTAATGAAAGGGCCGGCACAGGGCGGGGAAAGGGCGGGGCACTCAAGGGGTTAAAGGGGAAGCAGCATCAGTGGCGATCCGACAGAAATTAAGGGAATTTGATGTAACAGAACATCAACTACACAGAATAATAGAAAAATCCTATGACGAATTAGGCAGAGACAGTTTAAGTGGAAAACCAGTTAAACCACAACTGTCTGTTCAACAGACAATTAAACAATTAAACAAAATCCTACATCTTCTAAAAAGAAATGGGAAAACAAAAAACAAGATTAAAAAGAGAAACATTCTCAATCACGAGGTAGGTCTCCTCAAAAGGAGCCGTCTGACAGGAAGTAAAACCTCAGGTATAGGGATAATTTGAAAAAACCCAGACAGGTATCAAGATACTGATACACGTTCCTCTCATATCTTTCAGACATCTTCACAGACATCCGAAAGAAGAGGACGGTCAGATCACAAGGAAGAACGCGTGAAGTCCAGAGACGATCAACACATTCATAAAAACAAACCAAAACCTCAATTCAACAAGAAAAGGGTAGCAGGTCTGAAGATCAGACATGCCGTAAATCCTGAGGACACAACTAAAGAACGGAGAATGGGCTCAGACAATGCTGGACAGTGCAGCAGAAGTAACAATAGCTCGCCAGAACCTGAAGGAATTTCTGGATACAGTGGACTTGAATGAATACATAACAATTGAAACTGTAGACACCAGGGTTAGTTTTCCACAAAGGTTTTATGAAATAATGCTCCGGATGGAGGGAGACATACCAAGAAAAGTAAAAGCACTCTTTTGGGAAAAACTTTCAAGGGGTTATGCCAGGACATGGGCAGTAGTCCAGACCCCTGCATTATACAAAAATCATGTAGGATGGGATGAGGACTCACCACACCATAAAATCCAATTAAAATGTCAACCTACTCCACAAAGGCAGTACCCAATTAGGCAAGAAGCTAAAAAACAGGTCAGGGAGATCTTAGATCAACTTGAATACCAAGGGGTGATTGAAATATGCACCTCATCAATGAACAATCCTTTGTTTCCTGTTTCCAAACCAGACAACACATATCGTCTAGTTTGGATTACAGACACCTGAACACTTGTTCAAGACTTTTTGCTGTGCAAAATGCACACAGTACAGCATTAATGAATAACACTGTGTGTAAAAATTATAAAACCTCATTGGATATTTCAAACAGTTTCTTTTGTCAAAAGATAGCACATGAAAGTAGGTACTTGACAGCTTTCCCAATAATGGGGACCCAGCGTCACTTCTGTCGACTCCCACAAGGGTTCAAGAACAGCCCGGGGTTATTCTCAGCAAGATTAACAGAGTTACTACAAATTTATGATGACGAGGCATTGTCATATGTCGATGATATCTATCTGACAGACGATAACCTGGATAGACACTTGAACAGGATGAACACCATTATACTGGGTTTCGCCTCTGAGGGCTATAAATTCAACTTTAAAAAATCTAGAATTGCCCATCTCAATGTCCTTTTTCTAGGATATGAACTTTCAAGTGAAGGCAAAAGCCTGGCAGCGAATTTTTTAGGAAAGTGTGCGCCGTTCCAACCTCCAAAAACGCAGAAAATTTTTCATTAGAATCTAGGTTTCCTGAATTTTGGAAGAACTTACATTCTAAATTACGCAGAAAGGGTTAAACCTCTCTACGAACTAATCACACCTGATTTCAAAATCAAAGATTGGACACAGGAACACACAGAAATCTTGAATTTACTGCAAGCTGACTTGTTAGCACCAAATCACTTACAAACACGCGTAAATACACGCAATTTAGTGATCCGAATAATTTCGGGTCAATGCGGATTCACCTACATAACTTTTAATGAAGGAGAAAAAGTACCATTTGCATACAAATCACATTTGTACACACAAGCGGAAATGCGATTCACTTCGACAGAAAAACTTCTGACAGCAGTTCAAACCGCTGTAGCAAAAGAAAGATCTTTACATCCAAGATGGATACAATGGGTTAATTATCTTTCTGCAACAGATGTTGAATATGTGTTTGATCCTTATTTAAAAACACAAGCATTCCTGCAATACGAACACGAATGTCCTCTGCCTATTGAGGTTCTCCCTCTTGACCAGTATGAATTCATAATTTATACTGACGGATCAGCACAACCTGCTACAGGAAGTAAGCAAGCTTACAGTGCAGCCTGCGTGATCGCTAAATGTCGTATGCGCAATGGCAAATTACAACCGATGGTTACTAAAACACAATCTCTAGGAGATTATACAGCTCAGCGAGCAGAACTACAAGCATTCAAATTGGCACTTGAAAATATGGATCGCGAATTCCCCACACTTATAGTATGCGATTCTTTTTACTATGTACAATCATTCAATGATTCAATGAATAGTCTTCAAAATGGTTTCAAAGATGCAAAAGGTGGCACAATCAAGCATGAAACGCTTTGGGAACAAGTAGTTCAATTGCGAGAAGGACTACACAACACTCACGTGATACACATGCTGAGTCATCAACGTGATGACGCTCACGTTGCAGGGAATTCATCGGCTGACGAAGCCGCGAAGGGGGCTGTACAAACAGCTTCCGTAGCTGCAATCACTCGTTCAAAAATGAAAATAGACAGTGAGATATTGTTGGCTTTCAATGCTTCAAGCAAAGGCAGTGGTGCAGCGTTACTTAAAAAGTTTCCACTCGAATACTCTTATATAATTGATGAGAACAACGTTCCATTTGCTCGAATCCCTGGAGTGGTGGATAGGGTAATTCCAAACATGGAACATAGAGCAGCTTTGATTTATGAAGCACACCTGGGAGAGGGTCTATCACATCAGGGGATCTCTAAAACAATCTTAACATTAAAAGAAATGTACTGGTGGCCTGGAATGAATACACTTATTCACATCTTTGTCAATAACTGCACAGACTGCAATAAATATCACTACCAGACACCAGACTACGAAGTAGCCTGCCCAGTACAGACACCATTGTTAGACAGCATTAGACTATCTACGTGCAGGCGTCCTCTTGGATGAATGCAATCCCACAAACACTAACTCAAGGTTCCTATGGATGTGGCCTCAGCGCTCGGCTGACGCTCAAACTGTTATAAAACATTTGCGAGTCTTTATCACACATACACAATTGGCACACTATATTCTGACCAGGGCCCTGCGTTTAGCTATCGGGCTTACAAAGAAGCCATGGCCAGTTTGGGCGTTGCATTGCGGTACTCCTCTCCATTCCATCCTGAGGTAAATTCGGTTGTGGAAAGGAAAAACCAGGACATTAAGCGGTCTACAACAGCTAGGGTATTAGGTTCGGTTGATAGGTGGGTTAAACATCTTTATGGGGTCCAACGCTCATTAAACAATTTGCCAAGAAGTTCTCTAGGGAGAGTCACTCCATATAAGGTCCTATTTGGGACAAGAATGTGGGTTCCTGATCTTGAATATAAAGGCAAAGTGGTGGAAAATAAACCATTTGACATCAAAGATCGTTTGGCTGTTTTACAGGACTTAAATGAACTAAGATCGAAACAAAGTAACGTTTTCCTGAAGCCAAGCACCAATGGGGATAATCCAGCTGTCCCAGCAAGGTCTGTCTGGATCCCAAAGCTTGGGGATCTAGTCAGAGAAAAGATCGCGGACAGGAAGGAATTTGGGCCGTCTTACAGACAACCAGTACCTGTCCTAGCAATCCACGGATCAAGAACAGTACTTTTGCCGCCCCTTACTGGAAAAAAGGAGAAAAGATTTGTGTCCATCAACCTCACCAAACCACACTATGTGGCCGATACTAAGCAGTAGACCATGTGGTCTCCGACCAAGTAGCAGACGCACTCCTCTAGCTACTATCCAAGAGGTTCAAACTGAAAGACTCATCATCATTGAGAATCCAACAGTAAGAAATGAAGGACTAAGCAACAATGCTATGGAACTCATCCCTCTTGAAACCCAAATAACGGTTCGTCCTGATACACCTGTCTAAACCAATGTAGCAAGTGATCTACTGGTTCCAGTGATTTCAACGAATCCTGATGTGATTTCAACCATTGACAGAACAGCCTCTGGCTATTTCATTAACTTTGATACGTTTTCTGAGGATCCCAGCGACCCTGAAACAACGCCAGCGAAAAGAACTTTCAAAGAACAAGCACAAGACTTTTTTCAACACGTGAAAAATACTTATCTGGTTTCACCATGGATTGAACTATGGATTATTTCTGGAATATTTTTTTTTCTGCTTTGGCTAGCTTTAGTAATGACTCTGAGCTTGCTGATAAATGGAAGATATATATTCATTTGGACACAGGAAGTAAAAATGTGAACTTACTTTTGAAACCACACAAATCATCTCATCGTGAAGCAAGAGACTTGTCAGCAGTGAACATCACAGCCGGTCCTATACAAGATGGTATAGTTTGGGACAAAACGGATATGATATATTCCGTCCGTTGAAACTTTTGAAGATTCCACACTTATTCAAGATATCATTAAGTGACTTTATTACCTCTAGTACCTATTCTGATGATTGGGACTTTGAGAAAGATCTGCTGCATTCTGTAACCATGAATACTTAGAGGGTTTAACAGAATATGAACAGCTTTTTTGTTACAACCACTATGGTCATCATTTCTTGCATAAATCTGCAACACCTAGAAATGTATTTATGTATAACCAATGGCAACATTGTCCTACACAACCAAGGTGTAGCTCAAAAATGTTTGAAATGAAGTTTCCATATTTTTCAGGGTACAATACATTCAATCCAGAAACGTTTTACTTTAAAAATGTGAACAAAACAGGAATGAAAAATATGTTAACCAATACAAAACAGATTTATTCTGCAGCCTTTAATGCTCAACTATCTAGACAGGGTTTCGACTTTTGGAAAAAGACAATTGACACAAATCTGTCTGGGGTACAAAAGATTGGCAAGTGCAGGGGATAGAAGCTTTATTTAGAGCCTGTATCATCCCACAGCAGATAATGTTTTTGAATGACACTGTCCAACAAACGTCTTGCCTTGGGTTAGCCAAGATCAAAGACATGAACAAACCGTCCATACCTACACCTGCAAGTATTAGCACTACACAGGGGGTGGTCGACGTACATACTATATTACAATACAACAGATCAGATTCCGAATGGAAAAAATGGTTGCTCTGGCCCACAGACATGAACATCTGTCAAGAAAGATTCTTGAACAAAACACAAGGTTTAACAATCAAGAGGCCAGACCTACGCTATGTTCAAAGACAGCATCCAGGGGTAGTAACAACATACAGTGTAGGAAAATGATGCCTTGATTGGCTACAGACATCTACACTAGAGGATGTGAAACAATACTTATCTTTACTTAAAAAAAAGACGCAGACCTTAGGGAATTTTTGCTAGGTCCAAGAAAACCACGTCAAAAACGTTTCATATATGCCAGCATCTATGCTGCTCATAATGAAATATGAAAGGTTACCCAAGCAGACGCTGCAGAAAGAATACAAGAAATTGATCGTATTCATTTAGAGAAATCTCTCGCTGTGGTCGACAATGGGTTAACGACTCTGTCATCCAGGATATATTCATTGGGCAACATTGTATCCTCTGCTATAGACATTGTGGAACAAGATTTGGTCCTGCTGTTTCAAAGCCAGTCTCAATTATGTTCTATTCTGTCATTAGGCTGGACGCTACAAAACTTGCGTGCAGGCTATGTGCCTTAGTGTTTCATCAACACGTCTTCTTTGTTTTCTGATTACAATCTCACTGAAAAACAGATCGAACTGGCACAAAGATGAGTGAAGTATACAGTGCTGAGCATTGAAAAATTGCCATTTACGGTAGCAGAAAAAACAACTACTGAATGGATCATACATGGCAAAATAACTCTGCCTGTTACAACTTTACATTTTCAGTATTGCCTTAAACACATGCCAGTTGGCAAATATGAAAGGTTGGGTAAATAATACATCAGGACATCCTGGGATTTACCTTACACACACAGATGTTGGAGTGGGGGGCGTGTAGTGTGTATTAGCTGTACACACAGTGGAAATGCACTAAGTGGTTCACTCATATGTCGGTATTTTAGTTTACACGGGGCCTGTAGCGGTTCCACTGCAAATTTATCCTGCCACCGGCAAGGTTCACCAGCCGCTGTGATTAATCCAACATTTAGACAATTTTCAAATGGGAGTTACCTCATGTTGAATGATCAGAGCTGTTGTGGCGTGTTGCCAGGTGTCCCATATCTAGTAACGGTTACTTCCAGGGTCACTTGCTGTATGCAAGTCTTGTTCCCCCAAATAGACACAGTCAGGGAGTCACCTTTATGGCCTTCACTGAACGTCTCTTTATACAAATTGATAATTTAAGCAGAATAAAAGCCATTCTTTTACAACAAACCGTGCCTTTGACCTTGGCCAAAGAAACCTATGATCTACAAGTCGCAAGGACTTCGGCTGAGATACAGGCTCTGTTAAGGACAAATTGCCCTACACATTTCACAGAAATGTTGGGACGCATCTTAAACATGTCTGATACCAGCGGTATTGTGCATGTATTTAAGACTGTATGTTCGGGACTGTTAACACCTTTTCAAGCAGTCTTTGGAATCATTCCAAACTTCATGCACACAGTGTTTGGTGGTCTGCCGCTAATTCTAGCGCTCGTTGCAGGAATCTTGTTTTTATTCCTACTGCTATGCTATGGGAAGCCAATCCACCAGTGTCACTCCCAGCACCTTGGAGAATGCTCTCCTGGAAAGGAGGTGTCGTGAGCGCATAGTACAGCTATTGGGTTGACCTAGTCTATGAGAACAAAATACCACGTGGTTCCTTTCGTTCAGACCAATCTGGCAAGATTGCATCTTACCTGTTCTACGCTGCCTGCTTTGCAGTGAAGAATGCATGCTAGACATCTGTCTAACACTGCCATCAGTCATGCCAACGGGTATTGATACTCTGCTGGACCCGATAATGGCCCATGCTCTGTGTTGTCCCCAGAGGCTACCGATCCTGATGACGGCATTCATTGAGATCTCACAGACGCAACATGCTACTGCTGAGGTACGAGATGGATCAACAGGCACACAGGTATCAACAAACACTGCTACTGACGATGCATCACATCTATGTGCAGTTAGTCTTCTAAACGAGGTAATCGACCTATCCTAGGATGGGCTGGGACACTGGACTTTCCAATTGGCATTACTATGCTGTCTCTTGGTATGTAGCACAGTCACAGAATATTGTACACTAGCCGGGACTCAACACTAATAAACATATTAGCTCTTTTCATAAGGAATGCATTCAGTACCTGATAGCTGAGGAGCCCTTCATGGAAAATATATCATAGTCATGCTACAAAGATACAGAGTGGATGGTACTAAATTAGGAACTGAAACTACAAACTTTAAAGCGGCACAAATATCCATCTCAAAAAAGAACTTTCACAACTATAGCAATCATATTACATGAAGGAGTTAATATAACCTCTAGACACTACACAATATATTTAAGACATATAAGCAACATTCAAATCAAGATTACTCAAAAAGTTACCAAACTCATATCTGCTATTTCTAGAACTGAAGTTCTCAGGAGATAAAAAGTAAATGGAGTTATTATAATACCAGTAGCCTTAAGATGCATGTAAAAAGTCCCTTCAATACTAAAAAATACTAAAAAAAGTCCCCTTTTGTTTCTGCTACAGCAACTTCTACATAGTAGTAGGAGCTATGTTTTTCATACATGGACTAAGAACATTTTTGACATCATTTGGCCTAACAGGGATGATGTTTACAAAAGGATATGCAAAATGAAGACTGCTCCATAATTGTTGGACATTTTGTACCAGATATAAAAATATCAGAAACAGTTTTAACATATAGTTGTTTTCATTAATGTAGTAACCTATCAGCAAGCCAGTATTAAAAACTTGTAGTGAGTGCAGTATGACATAGTTGTAATGATCTACTATGTACATTTGTATTTTTAACTGTGCATCCATTGCTTTTCTCACCGTTTAATGATGAGTCTTCATACAAAGCACTGTTGAAAGTAAACATGTATGAAAGCTGAAAACAGGGAAAAACAGTAAAACATTTGTTTATGTTGAATTCAAGTTTTGGTTTAAAAATATGGTATGCTGTTTGTTTGCCTAATGTTCGAAATGAAATTCCAATACATTTTTGTGTGTTTCTATTTTTTCACAGTGGTTGGTGGTTGTGCTATATTACGTGTGTCAAATCACTAATCTAGTGATGGATTCATTGAGTTACTACTCATGTACTCATCCCATTCCCAGGCACAACAGTTGCAATTGTCCAATCATCCAGCCACTACCTAAGCAGCCATCCAATCACTCAGGGACTGCACTTGAATTCATCTATTCTCCCGACCACTACTCCGGCACTCATCCATTCACCCAGGTACTACCCCTGCACTGTGCAATCACCCAGATACTATAGGGTATATGTACAAGACCCTATCACTTTTAAGGACTTTCCTGTGGTGATAGCGGCTTTGCTTATTTACAAGGAAGCATTAAGCCACTTAATGTGGCTTAACACTGCTTTGTAAATAAGGCCCCCTTTCATACTATGCTTAGCATGAAAGGGGTGGGCAGTGGGTGTTGTCGTGGGCAGTCCACCGCAACACCCATTGATTTTGACACTGCGCCCTATTTACAAGCTGCTGGCTGGGAAACATGGCGAAGAGATCGGCACGATTTCGGCGGTTGAATCCTGAAAACCAAGATAAACATACACATGGCATTTGACAGCCGCTGCTGTCGTCTGTTTGGAATTTGCAAGGTTTTGATTCTAATCGTCTCCTTCAGAATGAAGAGACACACATAAAGCGCCGCCTTCACCAGTCGGAATGAAGAGTTTTCTAAACTGGGTTTTAGCTAGCCACTGCCCCGCACAATAAATGTAGAATGATTGGGATTTTCTGCAGTATTTCTGAAGTGGCATGTACAGTGCAGTTTAAAAAACTCACACAAGCTCCCTTTTTTGTTCCAGGTCCTGAGGTGAACCCCACCAAAAATTACATCAGGGGTTCGAAACGCGTCAACATTTTTTTTGTTTAACAAACAAGTGTGTTTTACATTACAGTACCAGGTTAATGTTTATTTTTATTGATGAATTGATCAAAATTAAATGTTTAGTTCTGATGAGCTGAGTACTACGCTGTTTGGCAAGTGCCCCGCCTAAGGTGGTGTTGTTTTCTAACGAATTGAAGACTGTCCTTTTGTAAACAATTCCTCAACCTCCCTTTGAGGCCTCTATTCTTTTCTTTTCTGTCTGTTTATTCATTTATTCTATTGTGTACCGTTACTGTTTGGAACCTGAGCTTCTCTATTTAACGAGTTGTTTGTTGGTCAATGTACAGTCAATGTTTTGTCATAAAACAACTCCGCAGACCCCCCATATACCTGAAGTTATCCCAACGCATGAGCCTCTACAACTGCTGGGGTCTCCAGCCACAGACCCCGGTAATCCGCCCATCTTTTCCATATTTTGTAGTGTTTGCGTGGGCATCCCCTGGCAACAAAAATAGGCTGTTCTAGCCCATACAAAAATCTAAACCATTCTTCCATGCGGCCACTGAGGGGGCCCGCGGCGCCTTCCACTCCCTGGCAATATCTCGCTTTGCCAAAGTGAGGCCTAGCTGCATGAGATGTTGCTTGTATACGTTACCCCCTATTCCCTCCATCACATGCCACAGGGCCAGTCATGGCATACGTGGTAGCCCCCACCCCAAGACCTCCGAGAGGCAGGAAAACACCCCTCTCCAAAGATGATCAAGCGAAAGGCACTGCCAGACCGTGTGTAGGGATGCGCCCTCCTCCCGACCACACCGAAGACACTCCGGAGAAGCAATCAAACCCGCTCGCCACAGTCGAGATCTGGTAAAATAGACCCTGTGCAGATACTTAAATTGGACAAGGCGAAGACCCATAGCTATGGCAGCTCCCCACGGGGCTGACAGGGCCTCCCTCCAGTCCTCTTCTTCCAGTTCGCCCACATCCTCCACACAGTCCCCCCGAAGCCTCTGAAGCATAGAGGAGCAATGAGTAACTAGGGATTGGTGGATCTGCGAGATCTTCCTAGTCTCCAGGTCTCCCATAAACACTTTCGCTTCTAGCGGACTAAAGTCTGGTAGGGACTCCAGCCCTTCCAGGCTAGGGGACAGGGCATGGCGAAATTGTAAGTATCGATAGAATTGTGTCTGTGGCATACAAAATTCCTTCAGTAGATCCGTAGATCCTGCTCCTCATAACATCCCCCAGGGTTGAAACACCAATATCATCCCATCCCCGGAAGCCCCGCAGGGCAGCCAATTGGGGCAAGCGTCCATTATTCCAAAGAGGAGTCGCCCGAGTCAGGGTATTCCACCACCCCATACGTCGTAACGCCTGCCTCCAAATCAGGAATACCACTTGTGTGCCCGATGGCTCCGCGACTCGCAGCAGTGCTGAGTAAAGAATTGTATGCAATGTATGAGGCCCCATAAGCTGCCGTTCCAGGGCATATGCCGGGTCCCCCCTGTCACCATACCATCACTCGTTAAGAACCAAGAGATGTGAGTCTTGGTAGTGCGAGAGTATGTCAGAGGACGCAAGCCCTCGCACAGTAGGTGGACAGGAAGCAAGTTCGCAACACTACAAGCACCTTCCCCCCTTTCCATAGAATTTGCCCAAGTGCAGAATTCACCAGTCGGAACCATCTGGGCGGGATCGGGTACGGTTGATTCTGAAGCTGATAGAGCAGTCGAGGAAGCGCCACCATCTTGAATATGGCTGATCTGCCATACAATGTCAATGGCATGCGCGACCAGGACTTAAGATCTGCCCGGACACGCTCCAATACTGGGACCAAGTTCTGCTCCCAGGAAATTGCCTGCACGTCCGATAGAAACACCCCTAAGTATTTCAGGCCTCCCACCGCCAGCTGAACCGTAGATGCCCATGTGCCAATTCTCTCCCGGTCCCCCAGAGCCCAGAGTGGGAATTTGCGGGGATTCATATAGAGACCCGATGACTCCCCAAATATCTGCATAATCTGCAGAAGTCAGGCCCCGTCCTGTCCACCGCCGTGAGGAAGAAGAGACATCGTCCGCGTACAGCGCTATCCTGTCAGACAGGCCTGGAGCCCAGTCAAATCCCTGGATCTGTGCATCAATGCACACCCACGCTGCCAACGGTTTCATGGCCAGGGCGAATAGGTACGGGGACAGGGGGAACCCCTGTCGTGTGCCTCGACCAATAGGGAAGGGGGAAGAGACCGCCCCGCCACTCGTACCGATGCTGACAAATCCGTGTACA
This sequence comes from Triturus cristatus, assembly GCF_964204655.1. Taxonomy (NCBI): domain Eukaryota; kingdom Metazoa; phylum Chordata; class Amphibia; order Caudata; family Salamandridae; genus Triturus; species Triturus cristatus. Next base: position 1,862,670,433 of record NC_140589.1, read on the forward strand.
GGAGTCGCAGATATGAAAGGAACCGCGGGCCAAAATTGAGACTGTGCAACAAAGCAAAGAGTTATACCCAACTCAGGGAATCAAACGCCCTGTCCATATATGCTAAGAGTAGCGCCGCAGATTCCCCGGTCTGCTTGATAGCCGCCACCTGTGCCCGCCATATGTTATGCCTGGGCGCCCTTTGGGGTATGAACCCAACCTGGTCGGGGTGTACAAGCGCCGAGATGTGGGGTAGGAGACGGTTGGCCAATGCTTTGGCCAGAATTTTGACCTCCACGTTTAAGAGAGAGATGGGGCGATACGAGGCATGTTGTTCCGGGGGCCACCCGGGTTTATGAAACACCACCACCTCCGCATGTCTCCAGTCCGGGGGGAGCAGGCCCTTCTCCCGGGCCTCCTCCACCACCTCCCAATAATAAGGGGCCAGTTGTAGATTAAAGCGTCGAAAAAATTTGCTTGGAAACCCATTGAGTCCCGGCGCCTTCCCAGAATTAAGCTCACCTAGGGCCGTACCCAGCTCCTCGACCGTCAGAGGTGCCTCCAGCTGATCACGCACTTCATCCGATACCGTTTTGGGCGGCAGATCCGCTATGAATTTATCCACAGTGGACACGATAAGCATTCGTGGGGGGCGTAAAGGTCCGTGAAGTATGTAGCGAAGTTCTCCGCTATGGCAATAGGATCTGTAATCAGTGTACCCGTGTGGTCCAGAAGGCCCAGGAGGGCCTGGAAATGGAAAATGCCCTTACAAAGTCTGTGAAGCATCTTACCGGACTTGTCCCCCTATTGGCATATCCTGCTACGCGTCGCTAGCCAGACTTGGCGAGTCTCGTCCATCAGGAGAGTAGCGCATGATTGTTGATCTAGGAGCAGTTGTCTCACATGCTGACCCCCCCGCCTCCCGACTGCGGCGCTCTAGTGCCTCTATGTCCGCCTCCGCCCGAGTCAATTCCTCCCTGTGATTCCTGCGGGCTGCCGCCCACCATGATATGTCCACCCCCCACAATGTGGGCTTCAGTGCCTCCCATAGAGTCTCGCGCTAGATACAGACCCCTCGTTCAAGGTGAGGTATTGGGCAATAGCATCCCTCATGCGTGTCCCATAGTCGTCATTTTGTAAGTGCAACACTGATAGGCTCCATCGAAATGGTTGTCGCCCCCTCCCATATGGAGCTCCAGGGACACTGGGGAGTGATCCAAAAGGCTGCGGGGCAGGATCTCAGCCGATGCCACCCTACCAACCGCCACCTGGGGAACAAAGAGATAATCCAGCCTGGAGAAGGACTCACGGACCGCCGAGAGGTATGTGTACTCCCGGTTATCGCCGTGCATGCGCCGCCATACATCGACCCAGTCAAGGCCTGTCACTAGCGAGTGTAGTTTTGTGGGATGTCCACTCCCGGGGCCAGCCCTACTCCTATCCCTAACCAAGTCCATAACATCATTCCAGTCCCCACCCACCACGGATAGCACATCAGGTATATCGGCCCATAGGGTAAGCAACCTCTCCGCGAGTGTCCACTGTAAGGGAGGGGTGGGCATATACACAGCCCAATACCAAAGGGTCCTCCCCAATCTTGCCCCGAATAAACAAGTAACGCCCCTGCGGGTCAGTACACTGTTGTACATGTGTGTAGGGGACCCTGCGGTGCATCAGAATCGCTACCCTCCTGGAACCCCTCGTAAACCCGGCGTGGAAGACCTGTTGAAACCCATACCAGTGCAAGCATAGGGCTTTCGTACCCATAAGGTAAGTCTCCTGCAGCATAAGAACATCCGCCCTAGCCCTCTTTGACTGGTGAAGTATAGCCCCACGTTTGATTTTGTCTAGAGCCCCACACATATTCCAGCTTATAATGTGGAGAGTACCCGGGGTTACCTGACCTCTATTGGGCACACTAGCCATATGGGGGTGGATCATCTAGTATAGCAGACCATAGGCCGTGGCAGTGTGTGGGTGTAGAACCTCGGACCTCAAGCGGAAGTGTGACTTGCAACCTTATACAAACCCCCCCAACAAACCCCCACCCCATACCTCAAGAACGCTGAAGTATCTGACACGGTAGGGCTAGTTCTCAATCCGCAACAGGGGGACAAGGACCGCCCCAACCAATGGATCCCCAACTTACAGCCCATGTCCACCAGGCTTAACCCCGACCAGTATGAGTCTGGCGGAGAACCAGCCCATGTTAACATTCCCCCTACGAATATTCAGCAAAGCATTCACCAGACCAATAACTCCGCAGCACCACATTAATTGCAAACATTAAGGTCCCAGTGTCTGTCCCCCAGGAGTAGGGCCCCCCCTGAGAGGAGGCCCCACAGGACAAGGAGCGCCGCCCGGATCGTGATTGTCTATTGCCCCTCTGTTTCTGCCTCCGAGGATCCCTCTGGGCCGCCTCGCTCACTGAGGAGTCTGACTCCATCCCAGGCGGCGTGTGCACTCTCACTGTCTCATCCGTCCACTTGAAGACCTCCTCCGGAGAGTCAAAGAAATGCGTGCGGGAGCGGTATACCACTCGCAGACGAGCTGGAAACAGAAGGGCATATGGGAGCTTGAGGTCTCTCAGGCGGGCCTTCGCGGCCATAAACGACTGCCGCTGCTTCTGCATTTGCCGTGTGTAGTCAGGGAAGATTAGTATGCACACATTGTTGTACAACAGTGGTTCTTTGGCTCTAGCCTGCTTCCGAATGGCATCACGGTCAAGATAGTTCAGGAGCTTCACTATAACAGGCCGTGGGCGGGCCCCTGGTGGGGGCTTCTGCATGAGTGCTTTGTGTGCCCGCTCCACAACAAAGCATCGGGACATGGCATCAGGGGGAGCGAGCTTTCCAGCCACTGCGTAAGAAAGCGTTCCATATCGCCGTCCTCACAACCCTCTGGAAATCCAACAAAACGAAGGTTGTTGCGCCGGGCTCGTCCCTCTGCATCCTTGGTCCAACGCACCATGCCCTTCTGCACTGTCTCCATGGTAGCCATCTTCTGCTTCAGAATTGCGACGTCATCTTCCACTCCCGAGATACAGTTCTCGGCTTCGGTGATGCGGGACACTGCATTACGCAAATCCTGCCCCAGCAGCATAACATCTGACCCTACTGCCCCTATCTTGGCATCCAACATGTCTCTGGATTGAGTGATAGCCACCATGAGGGCTGCATTGTCCGGTATGGCCTCCGACTGGCCCCCTGTCGTCCCAGTCGCCGCCCCCGGGCCAGTGAATTTATCGATGGGCCTATGCTTGGTCGAACCGCTACCGCCTTTATCCCTTGTCATGGTTGCCCTCCGGGGTCCTCTCTCTGGTCATGATGCAGAAGCAGCGATCCCCTCGGGGCCGGCCCACACAGTCCGATCTGCACCCCACACCGCCACCTATGGGAAGTCCCCCCGATCCAAGGCCAGTAAATCACCTCCAAGGCCGCAAGGGGCCCCCCTGCGCATTCACATGGTCCGATTGGCCGCTAGTCCGATCACACCTTGAAACAACAGGTGGGGGCCCAGGCATGCTCCGGGCAGAGTATCTCAACTGCGGGCAGCAGCAACCAACACTTACAGGTCCCACACAGTCCGATTGACCGCCGATATGGGTGTCCCTGGTGGAGGGGGGGAAGAGGGGGAGGAGGAATTTTATAGTTGGGCGGGGAGAGCAGATCCAGAATCCACTAACCCGTCCCACCGTGGCCCGGTGGTGCCGCCGATCCCCTGCTGCAGCCCTGGGTAGGGGGGTGCACCACAGAAACTGTTCAATCCCCCACGTCACCGACCTCCCTCTCCGCTGTGCTGCTCACCACCAGTATGTGTCCCGACGGCAAGGGGACGCTGCTGCGGGTCACAGCTCCCGCCTCCCAACCTTCCTCCTCACCTGCCGGTCTGGCTGCCGTATCTCCCCCTCCGCCCGTGTTGCAGGCACCACTATGGAGCAGCGGTTAATCTCCCGGCCACTGCCACTGGCCCTCGATGTCCCCAGTAGAACCCGGACAGCTCACTGCCCCAACGTGTTGGCCAAGGTCCAGCTGGCCGCCGATGAAGATGCCTCCAGAGGGGGGGAAAGGAAGGGGGGCCTTTCTGTGCATCGTAGGGAAGAAGAAACGAGCAAATGGCGGCTCCCGCCGTCCCTCCCCTCGCGGACCGGCAGTGCTGCCGAGCCCCGTCCTCAGCTCCGTGCAGGGGGGGAGCAGCCGTGCTAGTCAGTCCAAATGCTCACTTATCCGGCCTCTCTGTTTGTGGATGCATGCACCGCCCGAAAGTGTCCCTGTAGCTGGGTGGCTCAATTCGGGGTCGCAGCTCCCGCCTCTCCAACTCCTTCCTCTCCTATGGAGCCCGAGCTGGCCGCCGCGCCTCCTCTGCCGACCTCACACTGGCAGCTCTGCCGACCTGGGGGGCGGCAGATAATCACTCAGCCACCGTCGATGCCACCCAATATTGCTGGAATACACCGGGCCCGCCACATTCACAGCGGGCGAGGCCAAGGTCATCATGTGCCTCGCAGCTACCTCGAAATGTCCCAAACTAAACGCCCCGGCTCCTCTGCCGGCCACCAGGGTCACACTGGGCATTGCTGTGGGTGCAGTGATGCTGCAGAGTCGTCTCAAGGATCCCCCGGGGGTCGGGAGACTCAGGATATATGTAGGATTCAAAGCGGGCTGGACGGAGCTTGCTTAGCACACGTCCGCCATGCTGGCTAGCTAAGCCACGCTCCACTTTCCTGCTCATTTCTCACCTTTATCATGCCTTTCTGCTAATTTCTCACCTTTATTCATCCTCTTTCTGCTCGTTCGCACAATTTCTTCCCTCTTTCTACTCATTGCTAACCTTTATTCTGCCTCTTTCTGCTTGTTTCTGACCTTTATTTGGCCTTTTTTCGCTCATTTCTGACCTTTATTTATCCTCTTTCTGTTAATTTCTCACCTTTATCATGCCTGTTTCTGCTTGTTTTTCACCTTTATTCGCCCTCTTTCTGCTGGAAGCGGAGTGTTTGCTGTGACTTGGCAAGTCGCAGCAAACAGTTATGTTCAGTGCATGGGCACCCTGGGACATAGCAGGAGCAGGCCTTGGGAGTGGTGGTTCCCAGGGTCATTTTGGGCTCCAGGAATGGGCCGGCAAGCTCCCCACCATTGCACAACTTAGCCCTGAGGACCCCACTGTGGGGTCCCCAGCGTGTCCTCCACAATAATTTGGTGTTTTTGGTGATCCTTGGGCAAGGGCGGGCCCAGCAGGCACACCCGCATTCATATTTAAGTGCACTGGGGCAGTGACCGTCCCTAGGGCGGCAGGGGGTCTGCGCGGGCCTGCCATATTACTTTATAAATATTTGTCATGGGGAAGTGGCTGTCTACAAGGTGTGTCTGGGTGCCGTGTGGCAAATGCCCACATACATGAAAATTAATTCCCCGGGGCGATGATTAGCAGATCATACCGAAACATTTCATGTACAACAAGAATCACCAGCACAATTTTTTTTTTACATTTGTGAAGATTCGTCAAACAGCACCAAAGATAAAGGAATGTCAAAAAACAATTTTCCTATGAAAATATGGTAACATGATCCTAACTAACTACCTACTAGTATATATATATATATATATATATATATATATATATATTATCTACTGGCGGTCGCCAGTAGATAGTTATAGTTAGGACCCTGTTTCCATAGGAAATCCGCAACATTCTATTTGGAATAACTTTGGCGCCGGTCGACGAATCCTCGCGAAATTTTCAAAATAGGTGGGGCGCTACGCTCCGCTCCTACCCTGAAAGTCTCGGGGGGATTCGTCAAGCGGGGGCTGAGAAAAAAGGGGGGTCCCAAAACGCGTTTTTCCCATGCATTTTTCCATAGGACCTTTAGACACAGCTACAGCCCGAACGGCCGAACAGAGTTACTTGAAAATTGGCAGAGAGGTAGTCTACAGGGCAAGGAAGTGCCTTTTGTAGGTCTGGTGTAAATCTGTTCAGTATGTCCTGAGAAAATAGCATTTAAAAGCATATATATATGTGGGCGGAGCCTAACCACACATCTCATCCTGAGATCTGATTGGCTGTCAGCACTTCATCCAAGAAGTGTTGGCAGCCATCTTGGGACCAATATACATGATAGCACCTCATTAAAAAGCATTGCAGTTAATAGAAGGTTTTAAGACTTTAGTTACATTATAAATCATTTGTTGATGGTACCATACTCATTTTAGGAATTGTGGTATGTTCTAAGGTGATTTCACCATGTGAAAAAGCCTTCTGCTGGGATATCATGATTGAGAGAAAAATATTTTCTCATGCTTTTACCACAGAGGTTTGGAAGGTGATCTATAAGCTAAACTGAGAGCTTATTTTCTGTAAATTCACATTATCTTTCTCAGTCATGTGAGAATGAAGTCTGACATTCTCAGTAAAACATGTACATCCAACAAGGGCAGAGACTGTCAGTTGATTCCTTTGTGTTCTACTGCAGCTTCCCAGAGTGTTCCAAAGAACTACTAGAGCGCTAACAGTCCTACTTATGATAAACGTATGGCACACCTGAAGCCATCTTGCTTGGATTAAAGTGGTAACTCTTAAAACATTTAATTTAAAAAGGAACAAAATGAGGGGGTTCATTTTTCCATAAAAAGTATGATTAGTGCTGCAGAAAGAAAAATTAGGGCACATTTTGAGTGACTTCTCAAATCCTCTTCTATTTCATTAAAACATTCTGACATGCAGACTGAAACATGCACTTTCAATACCAGCAGCAGTTTTCCCTGGTGAGCAGTAGCTTTACTACAGTGATCTAATGAGCAAAAAGAGTGCTAACATTCTGAATTTATGGCAAATGTGTGACACATCTGAATGCCTTCTTGATGGAATCAAAGTAAAAAACTGAAAGTATTTCCTACTGAGGAGACTGCAGTAAATGAGGAAATTAGGAAACTTCATAACAAATAAGTCTCCCAAGATGGCCACCAGAGACAAAAGAGCCCAAATGTAGCCCAAATATCACCCAGATGTAGCCCAAGTATAGCCCAATGACAGAATGTCCCAGAATGTTCTTAAAAACAACTAGAGCGCTTACTGTCTTCATTATGACAAAAGTATGGCATACCTGAAGCCATCTTGATTGGAATAAACTGGTAACACTTAAAACATTTAATTTAAAAAGGAACACAATGAGGGGGTTCATTTTGCCATAGAAATTATGATTGATGCTGAAGAAAGAAAATGAGAGCACATTTTGAGTGACTTCTCAAATCCTCTTCTATTTCATTAAAAAATTCTGACATGCAGACTGAAACATGCACTTTTAATACCAGGAGCAGACTTCCATGGTGAACAGTAGTTTTACTACAGTGATCTAATGAGCAACTAGAGTGCTAACATTAAGAATTTATGGCAAATGTGTGACATATCTGAATACCTTCATGAGGGAATAAAATTAAAAAACTGAAAGCATTTCCTACTGAGGAGACTGCAGTACATGAGGAAATTAGGAAACTTCATAACAAATAAATCTCCCAAGATGGCCACCGGAGACAAAAGAGCCCAAATGTAGCCCAAAATCACCCAGATGTAGCCCAAATATAGCCCAATGACAGAAGTGTGCAAAACACTTATTATTTTGTGTTTTTGCAGTGTTATATAGTGCAGACTTGTCAGGTATTGGAGTGCTTTACATGAGCATTGGTTACATCACACAAGAACAAATTCATTTTGGTTGTAGACATGGGGAGACTAAGTGATTTGACCAGAATCACAGAATGTCGAGCTGAAGCAGAAACTTCAACCTGGTTCCCCAGTTGCAAAGTCTGCAGTTCTGGAAGTAACACCACATCCTCTCCCCTAAGTGCAACATTTAATCAAGTGTTCAACTGGATAAAAAAACATAAAGATAACAAATAATTTAAAAGTGCTTTGTCGCTATTTGAAAACTCAGAAAATATGTCCTTATTTTAGTCTTTTAGAGCACTAACCATAATTTTGATGCCAATAAGACCCTCTCATATATGTAATTTCTAAAGGAAATGCTCTAGGTATTACAGTTTTGATTACATCAAGATCATGTCAGGCGTTCCACACTTTTGTAATAAATATAGAATGTTAGCAATCTAGTTGTTCATTAGGATACTGTTGAGAGGCAGAGGCCAGGGGCACGGACTCTGAAAATTGAAGGCAGGTAGGAGGGTGCAAAGGCAACAATTTAACCACACTGAGCAGGCAGGAAGGGCCATGGAAGCACAACAGACTATGGAGGGCAGTGGAAAGGGGGGCAGGGGCAACAAACCAACAATACAGGACTTGCAAGAGAGGCTGTTGGAGGGAAGATCTATTACGGGTCAAGGAAGCTAGGGGTGGTCCCCAGAGCCCCGGGAGCCACCACAGAACTGAGCAGGAGAGTGAGTCAGGGACAAAAGGGGCACCTTAATTTGAGCCGGGGTGCCTAGTAACGCTTGCTCCAAAAATGAAGAAAACAGACATATGAGACATGGAATTGGAGGCAGAATACAATGGCAGTTTAATGAGAAGATGCAACTTCAAAGAAACCGCAGAATAGAGACATAAAGTACAAAATACAGAATCCAGATAATCATACAGCTGTCATGATATTCTCTGTATCTCAATTAATGTACTGACAGAGAGAGAGAGAAAACACATCTATAAATGCATCATGAGAAACAAGTTACACCAAGGAAAATGTTACCTAGGAACACTCACGTTTACTCTTAGAGCAAGCATTCCTGCAATTACAATACAAAATCTTTTAAATGCAAAAGTAAAGAGAACAATGGTTAAACATAACATGACATTTCATATAGGTAAAATAGAATAAGATACTTCAAGCAAAGCAGAGCAAGACATTTTAAGCAAAGGAAGACAAGAGCTCCCAGCTCTTGGGGAAAACCTTCACAGCCTGTTAACCTACATACAGACGGCGAGGTAGTCCGTCGATATCTGTGGGTGCTTCCTTTTTATATCATTTTGTGGGCTCCTTTGCACGCTACATCTACCTACGTATGCTACCCAAAAGCTTTGTCTGCAGATTTTACCAGACATTTCGTCATTTACCCACTTAATGCTGACAATGGACTGGGTGAAAAGGTCAGTCTCTCAGGCCAATCGCTTATCGTAAGTTCCATAGAGCAAGCAGAAAATAATGGGTATTGTACGGGAATTCAATATATTCATGTATAAAATCTCCTCAGTTCTCCTAACTTGACGCTCTGTGGTTGCCACTTCCTTAAAAGCGGGAAACCTGCCCAGGAAGCAAGTACCAGTCCAGGATGCAGCCTACTGTATGTCGACAGCTTCAGGGGGATGTTGAACTTTGATACCGAGCACGGAGCACTCGGGTAGGGTGGGGGCTACTAGTTTGGAGCAGAAGGCCTCGCAGACCTGCCTTCAGACTGCTATACACTAAAATTGCAGAGCTATGGTCAATTTAACAAAGAGGCCTACATATTGAACAGAAGGGCCTACACAGGGGTTTTATGCTGGCTGAGTGGTAAGGATGTCTCAGGATAATTATATAGCAACACAGGACCCGCTGGTCAATTTAATACGGCCTACAAATGCGGCTGGCAGGGCAAGGACAAGGGTCTCATACTTCAGGTGTGGACAGAACGGGCCAGGGGCCCCCTGTGATACAAAATCTACCCTCCTTCAAGGCTGTGGCAATGTAATAGACCATTGTGGGCAGAAGGAAGAGGCAATGGTAGTACAACCATACATGCCAACAGACCTGATTCAGCCAGGAAACGTCCAATGTTTTTAAGCTCAAATGGGCTTTATTTGATCTGTCTCCTGTCTACAATATCCTCTTTTTCAATGTAACTCAAAGGGGAAAATCAATACCCCAGTATTTTTTTCAAAATCTCCCTCTTACCAAGTTCAAAATGTTCGCAAGTATGGTACATTGGATCATGGAAGGAAATGGGATAGGGACATAGACTTGGATAACAGAGGACAGGAGGGACATGGAGAGGTGCACCAAACTGACCCTGCAGGGCAGGCATCAGGGTTTGCAGCAGCACAATACACCACACAGGGCATGCGGGACGGGAGTGCAGCACAACAATCCATAGAAAGCAAGAGGGAGGGGACAGGACCATGCACATGGACAACAGAGAACAGAGGGGCAAGAGGCAATGGTAGCTAGCTGACCATAATGGACAGAGAGGAGAGAAAGCTGCAGCTTAACAGACCATAAAGGGCAGGGGGGACGGATCAGGGGCATTACAATGGAACAGACAAGCCAGGAGGGAGGGAGTAGGGGTCTGCACATGTAAACAGAGGGCTGGGGGCAAGGGGGCAGGGCAGGAGCAGCAAGATAGCCATGAAGGTCAGGCAGGATGGGCACTAGAAGCAAGACACACCATGAAGAGCAACAGTGAGACTGTGATGGCATACACACAGACCATGGAGGGAAGGTGGGAGGGGGTCAGGGGCAGCTAACTGACCACACAGGAAAGGTGGGAGGGGCCATGGCAGCACAGAAGACCATGCATGGCAAGTGGGAGGGTTAGTGGCAGCACAATGGCTATGATGGGCAAGAAGGAGGGTGCAGGGGCATGCACAAAGGACGATGGAGGATAGAAGGGAGGGTCAGGACCTGTGCACAGACAAGAAAGTTCAGGGGAAGGGACCTCACAACAGACCACACGGGGCAGGCAGGAGGAGCAGTTGCAGCACAACAGACCAGGGAGGGCAGAAGGGTGTGGCAGTACAATGGACCATGTAGGACAGGAGGAAGAGGATAGGGGCATGGCTTGTGGACAGGCAGGGTGGAGGTGGCAGGGACAGGTTACAGTCATCTGACAATGCTAGGCAGGTGGGAGGGGAGTGGCAGCTCAACAGAACACTCAGAGTAGATAGGAGTGGCAGGTCCATGGGACATGGTGGGCAAAAAGGATGGAGCAGGGGCATGCACAACGACATCGGAGGGCAGGGGGAAGGAGAATAGGGGCAGCAAGCTGAGCACAGAGTTTAAGCAGGAGGTCAATGATGGGGCATCGAATTGGGCAATGGAGGGCAGGAGGAGTGGACTGGTACATCATACTAAATTGAGGGCAGTGGCAGCACATCAGACCATGCATGGCAGGAGGGAGGAGGCTAGTCCATGGATTCACACAACAGAGGATAGGGAGGAGGGGGATGGGGCAGCAAGCTAACTGTTCAGAGAAGGCGGGTATTAGGAACTTTATTGTTTTTAAAACATTGTGTCTGTGCGAACTACTTAAAATATGAACAAGTATGCAGCATAATCTCACTTTTATTCAGGAAGAAGAGGACGTTTGTGACTGTGACTCCGGGCTCACTTGGCAGAAACACCCCCTGACCCTCCACCCCCTATCGCAAAATGTAATGCCCGTGAAAAGGGTAGGTGAACACAGTGTTATATAGAACATAGTCCTGAGAGCACGATTGAAAATGAAAACTAGATATAGTGTATGGTATAAACTATGCACCAAAAAGTGTGATATAAGATGAACCGGGCGTGAAATATAATATGCAATACATTGTGCGCAATGACAGATTCATTGGAGAGCGCGAGATAGCACAGGCACTAGCGCGTGCTATGCGATATGCGCCTTGGAATGTAATATGCACAGGGCAGTGTTGTGTAACCTAACTAGTCTCTAAAGTTGTAATATAAAATATGTGCTGGGGAGTGTAACGTTGCATATGCACTGTGACAAAGATATGGATCCCAGATTGTAATATGTATGGCATAGCACTGTGCGTTATAACATAGGCATCGAGGAAGGCACGTTAGATGGGGCAATATAACCCGTGCGAAGGCAAGTGTGGCATGACATATTCACGGGGTGGTGTTACAGTGCACATGGGCTAGAGAGTGTCATAGCATATGCACTAGCTAGTGGAATACAACACAGAGGTGTGTGGCACTCGGCAGGCAATGGTGGGTGTAACACAGCATTGGGCTCTGTCAGGAGCGCGCTGTGACTCTCAAGTGATGTTCGTCCCCTTTCCAGAGAGTAAAATAAAAAGTATTACACATCCAGCAGTGGATGTGTGTTTTATTAACCGTGAGGGGGGTTTCTTGCATAGTTTTGGTCGAATTTTTGTTGAATCCCCTTTGAATGGCTTGGTGTGCATGTGTATTAAATGTGCCCGTCAATAGCTACCCATGTTTGTATAAATAAACGACAAGGGTGTCTGCCGGGATTAGGCACGGTAGGGCATCAGACATGTCAGAGCTTCACTAGTGGTGTAAATACATTCCACGTGGATTCATTGCATGCATAGTCGCCTTTTAATGAATATCACGCAAATCGTCATGGTGATAGGTACGTACGGTTTGTCCAGCATGTCCTAGGTGTGTCTATAAATATATATTTTTTTAAAATAATAAAAAACAGTGGCCGGCCCTGGGGATTGGGGTCAAAAAAATATAATTAGGAGACAGGCCCTGGGGGATGGGGTCATCAGGGCCAATACATTAGAATAAGAAGGGGAACCACACAGCCCCCCTTCTTAAAAAATTAAAATAAATAAAAGGCTGGCATCGTGCCGGAGGCCATGACCCCTCCGTGCAGCACTCTGCAAACGCGCCCCCAACAGGCATCTCCAGTATGCGCCAGGGAGCTGCGCTGCAGACAGGTGTTCTGAGACCAAGCCCCTTTTTACACCTCTCTGCAACGCAGCTCTGTGGCGCTTACTGGAGGTACCTAGTGGTCTAGTTTGACCCTAGGGACCCTTAGGATTCAAGGGGACTTAATCTCTCAACTTAGAACAGCCACAGGGCGCGTTTACACAGTGATGAAGGGAGGGGACGGGGCCTGAGGTGACGTGTGCAAACACGCACTATGGCACGTTTTAAATTGGGGATATAATTTCCCTTCAATACTGAGGGCCCCTGGGGGCTAACTAGCCCACCATGTGCTTCCAGTAAGCGCCACTGAGCTGCATTGCAGAGAGGTGGTCCAGGCCGTGCCACTTTTTACACCTCTCTGCAACGCAGCTCTGTGGCACTTACTGGTGGTACCTAGTGGGCTAGTTGGACCCTAGGGACCCTCAGGATTCAAATGAACTTAATCTCCCAACTAAAAATGGACACAGGGCGTGTTTACACAGTGGTGAAGGGAGGGGACGGGGCCTGAGTTAACGTGTGCAAAAACGCCCTGTGGCCTGTTTTAAGAGGTAGTTTTAATCCCCATGCCCTATAATATACTAGGGGCTTACAGAGGAGGTCATGCTAATCACAGGGGGACCCCAACGCATAATGTTCCCTAGTGTATGTAGGTGTTTGCACTGTATTCTAAGTGTCTTTTAACATAGCACTGGCTCTAGGACTGGTTAGTCAGACTCAGTTACCACCAGTATCCGTCTGAAAAAGTTGAGGGTACAGGATGATTTTGCAACAAGGCTTCTTTCTGCTCTTCTTTTTGTTCTTTCTGCACGTTATCCTTCTTCCTGCACTTATCTTCGTATTTGAGGACATCTGTTGCTTCTTTCTGCACTTCTTTTGTTTCTTTCTGTGCATTTTTTCTTCTTTCTTCACATGTCCTATCTCTGTAGGCATAGTTAGAAATTAGCATTTAAAAAACCTTTGAAATTCACAGAAAAAACCATAGGTTTCAGGCACGTTATAGTTAGGAATTAGCATTTAAAAAACCTCAGAAATTCACTGAAAAAACCATAGGTTTCAGGGGTGTTATAGTTAGCTGGACTTTTCACTTGTACAAAACCATTGAAATTCCCCCGTTATAGTTAGTTCAGCTAACTATAACTCGCGCGCCCGCAATGCACTGCTGATGACGTCACATATTACATCACTCATGACATGGTCAGTGACATCACTCATGTCATCACTGATGACATCTCAAATGACATCACTGATGACATCATCCTTGTGATAGTGGCAGACCTCCTCTCACCCTAATATAACCTTTGATACACACATTCAAAAATAGAGACTAAAATTTTCAAAACAATGGACATACCAATACCAGTTACAACAACCTCTTCAGTAATTCTAAGATCCACATACACATCCACTCATTCACCAACAGTCCTATACAGTCACTCATACATGTATTCACTCATCATATGTACTCATACACCTATACATCCTGTTACACAATGCCACTCATCCATAGAGTTACTCACACACATAGTCACTCATGCTAATAAAGAATCAAACATACATTTACTTGCATATACAGTTATACACACACCACCACACTTACTTCTACGGAAACTTACACATACTTAGTCTTTTAAACAATCACGTATAGAAACACATACTTATTCATACAGGAACTCTTTCAATCTCTCACTCTCACATATACTCACATATATACACCAATAGTCACATATACTAGTTTAAAACATATGTAGTTACTCATAAAGACACTATTGAGACAGTCATTCACTCACTAACACACCCATACACACACTCATCCACCCATACAGTCCTGCACACATGCTGTGTTCAACACATACAAACAGTGAGTCACTCATTCATGCACCTATGCACTACGTAATACCCCCCACCGAACCATGCAGACACTCAGACTGATACACAAAAAACCAACTAATAACCTATATAGACACCCATGTAGCTACTCACCAACCCATGCAGCCACTTATACACAAAGTGAGAGACTGATACAGATATTTACATATTTAAACATTACTCACTAAGCCATGTATTCACTATGATACACTTAATCAGTCAGTTACACAATCAATTTTTCAAAAACAAATCATCCATTTAGACACTTATATACCCATTTATTCTTCGATCGACCTTGAGATATACATATATAAAAAATATTTAATTTTCAGAAAAACACATATTCTTTGGATGATGTAATCAGTGATGTCATCAGTGATGTCATTTGAGATGTCATCAGTGATGTCATGAGTGATGTCACTGACCATGTCATGAGTGATGTAATATGTGACGTCATCAGCAGTGCATTGCGGGCGCGCGAGTTATAGTTAGCTGAACTAACTATAACGGGGGAATTTCAATGGTTTTGTACAAGTGAAAAGTCCAGCTAACTATAACACCCCTGAAACCTATGGTTTTTTCAGTGAATATATATATATATATATATATATAAAAAACATAGGTTTCAAGGGCGTTATAGTTAGTTGGACATTTCCCTGGTACAAAACCCTAGAAATTCCCCCGTTATAGTTAGTTCAGCTAACTATAACTCCCGCCCACGCAATGCACTGCTGATGATGTCACATATTACATCACTCATGACATGGTCAGTGACATCACTCATGACATCACTAATGACATCTCAATTGATATCACTGATGACATCAGCCATGTGATAAATTAGTGCATCTTCTCACACCCTAATATAACCTTTGATACAACGACTCAAAATTTCAGACGGCCATTCTCAAAACCATAGATACTCCAATACCAATAACTACATACCCACTCATTGACTCTTAGGTCTACACACACCTCCACTCACTCACCTGTACAGTCACTCATACTTACAGTAACTCAGTACAGGACTATCATATGCATTTATGCACCTATATAGACACTCACACACCGCCAATCAAAAATAGAGGTACTCACACACCTAGTCAGTCATGCAAATAATTAATCAAACTCCCATTTACTCACCTATACAGTTATACACACACAAGATCACTTACTCATAAAACTACTACCACATTCTTACGCTCTTATACAATTACTGATACAAGCACACACTCATCCATACAGCCACTCTCACAATCACACACTCTCACATATAGCCAGTTATATACTCTTACACACATATATACTGCATTTCACATATGTAGTTACTCACACATGTACCACTGAGATATACATTCAATCACTAACATACCCATACATACACTCACCCAACCATACAGTCCATCACAGATGCACTCTTAAAACCATGCACCCATAGAATCACCCACTCACACATCTATGCACAGAGTCACACACACCCTACCCACACAAACACTCAGGCACCCATACAGATACTCAGACAACCAATCAATAACCCATATAGACACTCATATAGCTATTCAAAAAACCATGCAGCCACTTATACACCAACAGACAGACAGATACAGACATTCACACAGTTTAGTCACTAGTCTGCAGTAAGATACATTTAATGACTCACTCACTAATCAGTCAGTCATGCACCTTCAAAATCATCCATTCACACATTTATACACCCACTCATTCTTCCATAGGCCTTTCCCTATAAATATATAAAACATATTTAAACTTTACAGAAACACAGACTCACTGGATGACGTAATCAGTGATGTCATCAGTGATGTCATTTGAGATGTCATCAGTGATGTCATCAGTGATGTCACTGACCATGTCATGAGTGATGTAATATGTGACGTCATCAGCAGTGCATTGCGGGGTGCGAGTTATAGTTGGCTGAACTAACTATAATGGGGGAATTTCTAGGGTTTTGTATGAGGGAAATGTCCAGCTAACTATAGCGCCCCTGAAACCTATGTTTTTTTCAGTGAATTTCTAAGGTTTTTTAAATGCCAATTCCTAACTATAACTTGCATGAAACCTATGGTTTTTTCAGTGAATTTCAAAGGTTTTTTAAATGCTAATTCCTATCTATAACTTATCTCTAAAGCTATGATGTTTAATGATTTTCATTGGATTTCTAAATGTTTCTAATTCAGTGTGTCAATTCCTTTAATTATGTTTTTTTAAATACTTTTTTCTCACCATTTTTTTAACTTATTTTAACAATTAATTCTTATAAAAATTAAAAAATATTATTTGTTTTTAATGTTTTTTTAATTGAATTTTTTATAAACATTTTTTTTATATTTTTTAAAATTATTTTTAAACTATATTTTCAATACTTTATTATTTTTTTGTACCATTGTTCTAACTATTGAAAGACCCTACCCATTTCAATCATTCTTCTTTGACCTTCTTTGGAGGAGCATCTCTTTGCAGAGAAGAAGCTTTTTTGGACTAAGTTTACACTTAGCTCAAACTTTTACAAACAGTGGCTTCAGGGCAGCAGGCATCTCCAGGATCTCCTCATTCATCTGAGGATGATTTTTTGGAAGAGCCACCACGCCCACCACATTATTCATCTGTGGTGTGGAAATTTTTCACCTATCCTGAGGGGCAAACGAAAACCAATGCCACCTTAGTGACCTGCAAGATCTGCCAGAGAGTGCTGTCCCGTGGGGATCCGAACAAAAAATATTCCTGCAGAACTGCCAGTATGATGAAGCATCTGAGGACCCTTCATCCGGTGAACCTTGCTCGGGAGGAATGCCACAGAATGAGAGTTGTTCCTGCTCCTTCAGATCCATCGCAGCCAAGCACTTCAAGGGTGGATCCTTCTGTACAAAATTTGGATATCCGTCCACAGTTTCAATCCCTGAAAGTGCTCTGCATAAAATTCAATGCTGTTTTATGCTATGGAGAGCAGTCAATCGATCTCATCTGCCGAAAGCAAGAGAGTCACCATTGCTTTTTTTTTTCCCTGAAGTTCATTGTTTTGTTCCTCCAGTTCTGTTTTTTCCTTTTTTTTCCCAAGAAAAAACAAAAAAAAAGTTAAAATTGTTAAAAAAAAACCCCAAAAAATAAAAGAAAAAAGAAGAGAAAAAAAATGTTCTCCTAAGAACTAACTTTCCTGGTTTAAAAAAAGAGCTATATTTGTTTGTTAGTGTGTGAAAGTTTAGATGAATGTATGTGTAGTATGTAATTGACTGAATGAATGCATTAGTAGCGTATGGTGAATGTATAAGTGCAGAACTATGAGGAAGTGCTGCAGCATCACACAGTAACCTCTTTAACTGCAGTGTGCTGTAGTACTTCCGAAGCACAGGGATGCAACATATGTACATAAATATGTTGCAAATCTATGCTTCTCTCTGCACGGCTGCTTAAATTGCAGCCATGTGGTGACACAGGCACCATTGCACCATAGTGCAAGGATATCTGTGTCATGTGCTGTTTGTTTTTGTGCAGGAAGACACACCTTCCTGCACAAAAACAATCAGACAACGCATTTTTCTCCTTCAATGTATGCTGAACATTTTAGCATGCATTGAAGATTTAAAAATGAGGAGAAATGAAAACAATTCTCCTTGTGCTTTCCTACACCAATTGGAGAATGGTGCAGCATTCTCACACATATCGAGATTTATGATTTCTGATAAATCTGGAGATGTGTCTTGTTCTATGAGTATTCAGTGCAATCATGCACAACAACACTTATAGAACACCCTTTCAACGCAAGTGGTGTGTATGATGAGATTGTATTGACATGGAGTAAAAAAGTACACAGAGTGTCTTTTCCTCTCTTTGTAAATATGAAAGAGTGTCTTGCGCAATAACTATGTTACAAAAAGTGACATATTTCCGGTTTTAAAATTCCTTGCGAATGATAGAAGGTAAGCACAGAATTTTGTCTGCAAAGATGCTCAAAGAAGAATGATTGAAATGATTGCGGTCCTTCAATAGCCACAATGGGAAATATTATGAACCACTCAAATCTGCTTTTTTGGATGTCACATGATATCCGATAACAGAGAGATTTCAAAACTACATAGGTATAAACAGAGTGTTTTTAAAAACGTGTTCAAACTTTGTAGCTTCTTGCAGATCTGCCCATTCTGCATAATAATACTTAGTTAAACTTACCTTCACAGTAATAGAAATTAAAAATGGTATACATTTTTTTCAGATATTTTTTTGTAATGTAAATTGATGTAAATTGTCTATTTTAGAATTAGGATCTGTGAAAGAAAAGAAAAAATTGTTATAACATGTAATAATAAATTTTTTACAACACAGCATAATTTCAACAAAGTAATTTGTTAGCCTTTTTTGCTGTTCTCAGAATATATTGAATTTCACTACAAATAGTGATTTCAATCGTACTCATCACTTAACAGCGGGCAAAAAAAAAAACAATCAAAAAGATTGTTTAAAAAAAAACAACATGCTATTCTCAGTAAAATACCAGAAAATACAAATCACACATATATGAAATGCTTATGGCTAACAACATCTTATAACTTTAACTTATAAAAACTGTAAATGTTGTTGCTTTAAAATTTTCACCCAGTCAATGAGCACGAAAAAGTCCATAATTCAAACATATACCTTTCCTTGAGGCCAAATGGTATTTTTGTACTCCTTTTTATGTAAATTGTCCAATGGTAATCCTATTAAATTATAATAATAAATTCCTCAGAGAGTGAATTATCTTTGACTTTAAAAATATTAGGTAGGAATTTGGTAATTCCCTAGGCAAACGTTGTTTGAAAACCAACTGGGAATCATTATAAAGTGTCCAGCCTTTGTCACATTTTAGATAGGCAGTGTAATGTCCAGATGTTGTGGAAGGACCATCATGGAAAATTATTGCAATTGTTACAAAAGTCCTTCCTGATATTAATAGTTGTGTTGCTACAAATTGCTTTATTAAAGTATCCAATTTTCTTCCATCAGCTGTACAACGTTGCATCATTAAAATTATGTATTGTCCATATTTTGTTAAAAATAATGTGGATAACATTTCTGATTTACATTGGCTACACTCCATGTTTTGATTTGCACCTTTAACTAATTTATTGAAAGACACTGATTTACAGTCCGGTAATGTTAAATATAGAAATCTTTCAGTGTCTACATTAGTGCTAGATGTATACATGCAATTTTCACAATGATGTTCCCATTCGTAAGAAAGGCCAAAAATATTTTCTATTTCTACACCTTCATTTTCAAAAATGGTAAGCATACACATTAAAAATTCCTGAGCATCTTGTTGGATATTTTGTGTAAATTGTGTAGAACCAGAACACACATCCAAAAGATTACGAACATCTGAAACAGATTGTATTTTACTTGTATCTGTTGTCAATTTTTCATAAACAGAATGCAACAGAGAACAAAATCTGTTTTGCCGATGCTGCATAATTTGTTCTTGCAAACCTTCAAGATAAAAAACAACATTGACCACTACATTAGCATAGCAGTTGACACCTGAACTATTTTCAAACTGATAACCAACAACCTCTTCAACAGTGTCCGATTTCTTTTTACTTGCAATCACAACATTATCTTGTCCTTTTCCCTTCTCAACACCTTCAGAACAGATATTCTCAAACCCTCTTTTTCGACCAACCACACGCTTTTCAAATACAGGATATTGACCTAAATTTGGAGCATACACCCTTCTTAACCTATTATATTCTTTTACACAGTTTGCATCTGCAGTAACCTTTGTCTCATCAAAATCAATCAAAAACAAACCAGATAATGTTCTGACTCGCGACAAAGCAACATATGCCATACCCTCTTTAAATACGGTAGATCCAATGTTCACCAATGCACTGTCTACACTTAATCCTTGAGACTTATGAAAAGTCACTGCATATGCCAGAGAAAATGGAAATTGTTTCCTACGGACATATAAATCTTTAACAAGCAAAAAACAAACTGAACAACAACCAATTTCTTTAACTTCAAATTTAATTTTAAAAAATTCAATTCCTTCTTTTTTCTGATAATTAACAAAATCCACCTCTTTACACATTGCGCCATTAACTAAACCCTTTTCTACATCCAAATTACGCCTTAAAATTACCCGACAGTTTACACATGCATATAGTGTCTTTTCTAAACCAGCTGTTTTAGATATTTTTTTTCCTAAAGAATCCAGTTTTGTTTTCAACTTTACCATCAAAATAATAGTGATTCCTCCATGCTCTATTTATCGATTTTTTTGTTTGAAACAGTTTTTTATTGTTTTAGTTTGCAAGCAACAGCTTAACATCCGTATATCGAGCCACAAATATTTTCCGAATCAATCAATCCCCCCCAACAGCCGATCTATTATCTCCCTCCCACCCCTGCTCCCCCCCCTCCCTCTCCAGTGTGCTCCGTTCCGTACCATATACCATGTTTCATACGGACTAGTCCTTGGAGTTTACCGGAAATGTGCCTTCTCTATGGTATGGCCTCCCTCCCCATTTTGCCTGGCTCTTTCCCTGTCTAATGCTCTTCCTGGTCTTGCGCGCCCCCCGCAGCTCCCTGTGGTCCGCCATAAAAAAGGGGTTCCGGTTCATCTTCCAAGTCTCTGACAGGCCTACACAGCGCCTCTACTAATGCCTCCCAGGCCCGTGCCCCTTCCAGCATTACCTCTTTCTGCGATCTATGCGCCAGCCGCAATTTAGTCACACTTTCACTCGCTGCCCACTTAAGAAATTTGTGTTTCCATCTCCGGACTCTAGGTCCCTGACTGTGTTTCCAATGGCTGGTTATCTCCCTTTTAGCTATTATCAGTCCCAAATCAATACATTTGCTGGTCACCTTGTTGTGTTTTGTGTGCGGGTACCAATGCAGCAAACTCACCCCCTTATCCTTGCTAAGTGTTCGCTCTGTAATCACCTCCAGCTCTGTTATTACTTCCCTCCAATATACTATCAGATTCGGGCAGGACCACAACATATGCTGAAAGTCCGCTTCCGCAGTCCCACATCTAGGGCAGCTAGCGTTCTCCATCTTAAAGATCTGTTGGATGTGCTTCGGGGTCATATATGCCCTGTGAAGCACATAGAATTGTATGAGCTGAAACCTAGCGTTCCGTGTAATTTTCCATGCCCTTTCCACTAGTTTAGGCCAGGTAACTTCTGGGATGTCTCTCTCTAGGTCCCGCTCCCACTTCCCCTTTAGTCGGTCCAGCGGTTGCCTTCCCTCCTGCTCCATCCTCCTGTTAAGGCACGTGATGACCTTGATCGTGCCTGCAGCCATGGCCACATATTGACAAACCAACGACGTACACGCTCCGATCGGGAGCTCGGGCGCATAAGGGCTCTCTACTCCAAGCTTTTTATGGCACCTGATCCAGCATCGCTGTAACGTTCTCTCCTCACTAGTAATAGTATCTTTACGCAGTTTCTGCCCCAGCAGGATATAGGAGATCACATGTCGCGGTATCCAGCAGTTATTGCCCAGGTAGGGTCCCCTAAACGTCGCTGCCACTGCCTGCGTAAGCCACTGTAGTTGGGCCGACAGATAATAACGCTCAAAATCTGAGATTGCCCATCCCCCTGCTGCTCTGGGGCGCATCATTATATCTATGGCAACCCGTCTCCTACTGTTCCCCCATATAAAGCCTCCTACCATCGCCCTCAACTGCCGAAATACCGCTCCAGTTATCCACAGTGGGAAGGTCCTAAAATAATATAATGCTCTATTTATTGATGGTTTCCATTTTTATAATTTCTTCATTTTCCAGTTTCAATAGTTCTTCGTTGAATATGGAACACTCGCGCAGTGTTGGCATTAAGCAGATCACTGATTTATTTTCTACAATTTTCATGTACACTTTCGCAGGAACTACATTTTCATTTGGAAACACATTGCAAAGTAATCGATTCTCCAAAGCTTGTTTGCCATGTACTGTAAGAATTCCAATTCTTGAAGAATACTTCCATATTCAGCACCATTTGCTTGTCGCATATTTGTCGTCAGTTCTTTGTGTTCAAAATAAGTCCAAATGTTCACATTAACAACACTACCAAGAGACTTTCTGGTATTTTCATGTGCAAGTGTTTTAAATACCGGTTGTCCTTTTACTGGAGTCAGTTGCAGTAGATCTCTAAAAACTATGACGTGTTTTCCTCCAAATAACACATCATACTCTGTTTTACGAATTTGCTGTATTCTTAAATGCTCAAAGGCAAGCATCAAGTTTGAGACCATGCTTACCTCAT
This sequence comes from Triturus cristatus, assembly GCF_964204655.1. Classification (NCBI taxonomy): domain Eukaryota; kingdom Metazoa; phylum Chordata; class Amphibia; order Caudata; family Salamandridae; genus Triturus; species Triturus cristatus. The sequence goes on from NC_140589.1 coordinate 1,862,693,143, forward strand.
CAATAATGAGAAGTTTCATTTTCTTCAGGACTCTTGAAACTTCACAACAAGCTTCTCCAGATAGCTTGTGGTATTCCAATTTGTTCTCATGCTCTACTGGTAGCATTAGTAAACGATGTAAAGTAATTCCTTTAATGTTATGTGCTGCCAACCCAGTTGGAGCAGTGACAAGACAAGACAAATGCGACTCAGTTGTTTTCTGCAGGTAACTTGTAATTACTTTAATTAGGAAACATTTTCCTGCTCCAGCTTGACCACCCACATACATTCGGATAGGTTGAAATGATGTACATGAGCACCCTTTCTTTTCATGAAGTAATCTATGGTCAATCTGCTCTTTCACTTGTTGATATATTTGTTTCTGTTCAATATTTAGTAATCTTCCAAGTTTCCTAACTGTATTACATCTTCTTGAGCTTGATACATTGCTGTTTTAACCTCATTCATGGCAGTCGCTGCTTCATTTTCCACAATTGGTTGTCCTAGTGGATCTTGACTCAGTGCAGCAGAACTTTGACTGTCTTGAGAACTGTCTCTAGCAATCTCAGCTGCAATTGTAGCTTCTTGATCAATTTCATCATTCAACATTTTCACAGAATTTACTAAAGCACTGCATTGTATGCTATTTTTACAAGCATTAAATGAATCTTCATAGCTCTGAAAATCTCCAAGTAATTCCAGTTCTGAACGCCACGGTTTGAACATTTGCAAAAGGGCTAAATAGAAAAATTCCCTTTTGTCAGCAGTGTAGCAACTAAGTTTCCTGTGATTAATTAAATTTCCTTTCCTTTGTTTCACCAGACATCCTTTGGAACCAATCACTGCATATTTTCCATCATTGATGTTCTCTGTAGTATTCCGTTTAAAAGTGTAGTTTTGCAGCACTTCATAGACACACATGTTATCAAGATGATGACTTCTGTTTGGGTAATATGTGTCCAACATATTCGTTTTCAAAATATCTGTACTTTCTGGTTCTTTTTCTGCTAAATATTCAATTTCTTGAACAGATTTCAGTACCCGATTTCGCATTCCTGCAAGACCTAGACTCACCCAAATGATTCTTCTACTTTTGGAATATAGACTTGCAGATGATAACCGATCTGAACATTCATATGCTCCAATTTCACTATGCGTTAACATCTTCAAACTGAAACTGTATAATTTCTTACTTAGAGTCTTCTCGTGAGAAATCTCTTCCCACATTTCTTTCAATTCTGTCTTTTCTGATTTAGTAATGTAGGACGTTACATATCGAGCAACAGCAATGGAATTGTCCGCAACATACTGAATATCCATGTTAGCGTTCCACATGGATAAAATAACTGGATTGTAGTCATTTATATATTTTGATTCTTCGCTTCTTCTTAAGTTGTAGGTATTTTTTGGAGACTTTCTTGTGATGGTATGTCGCATAGCCTTTGGATAATACAGGACGTGGAAATACAAAACGACATTTGGTATAGAACTTATCCTTTGACTTGTACTTTCGTCGACAGTATTTTCCACACCTATGGCTTTGGAATCGTAAGACTTGTTGTTTTAAGTTTTTATCTTCTCTGCTATTGGGTACAGCACATGTGGCATAATCTTCAATGAAAGACAAAACAGTTTCATCTGAATCTGTTCCAAATATGGGGGCGTCCTTGATCCATGACAACATCTGTATATGAGGAGCACCTCTTGCTTGATTCTCCTTTCTCCAAACAAAAGAAATCCACAACTTCTCCAAGAGGAGGATTCTTTCTATTGCAGATGAAAGACATAGCTTCAAATCTATGATTGAAATATCTGCATACATTAACAGGATCCAAAGAGCACAATTCACCAGGTGTCTTGTATTCAATATTTTTTATATTGGAATTTGCCTCTCAAAGAAATTCAAGTAAATCATCCCAAGCATACTCAGCACAGCTTAGTGTAACAAACCATGTAGGAGTTCCCAAGTTCCGTAGCATACATTTCAGTTCTCCATGACGACGGTACCAATATTCATTAGTCCCACGCTGACATGCCATCAGATTAATCAACTGAGATTCTAAATGATCATCTCTCTGATGCACTTTATCCATAAAATCCTTTGCAGTTACATTTTGCAGATGCATTCCAGTTTTTAAAATGTGATTTACTGCATATGAAAGTCCAGACAAGTCACTTTCAAACAGAATATGAAACATATAAGGTACACATTGTCGAAATCTTGGATCTTCTGCATATAATCTTGTTGTCCGATATTCAGATGCAGGAATCTGCACAGGACGTTCATCATATCGTCCACTTTTTCCTGTTGGAAACAAGTGCGGGAAACAACGAGCTTCCAAGCTCTCTTCCCATACACACATGGGACTTCCTCTTGCTTTTTTCATTTGGAACAACTCAATTGTATTCCCAATCACCTCTTCAAATGAAGTTGATGTACACTGTAATGTTGATACATTTCTTCACATCTGAACATGTCCACTTTTTCAATTTGTCCACTTAATGTTTCAGTATCTTCTGCTAAATCTATTTCTTCTTCTCCTACAAACACATTTCTATAGTACTCATTATTTTTTATCAGATACAATGATGCCTTTTGCACTTTTCTAACATCCACTAACTCTTGACAGATTTTCTTATTCTTAGTAGGAACACCATTAACTAGAATGACTAGTGGTTCATTTTCTGCATGGTCTACACCAATAGTTTCAATATTTTTCTTTAAATCTAACGGTAAATACACAACGCTTCCTTTCAATCCTCTTTGTAACTCTGATGGAGGTAATTTACCTGTTTTAGGCTCCATACGAACAATAGCCTGAAACGGGGGCACACATTGAATGAGAATAGACTCATACGTATTTAAATCTATCAGCTCTGGAGGAATAGCAACCAACTCTAGATTATTATGAACAGCTCTAGCAGGCATTTTATTCTCATCTAATTTGTTATAACAATATTTGTAAATACGCTGCTCAGATCCCAAATCAAAACAATCCTCTACCAACAAATAAGTTGCAAATTCCATCCACTTATCATTATCTTCTATTTCACTTTTTAAATACAGATTGACACCGCTAGTCTGATTTTTGTAGTGGCTTCGCCGACAACAAATACAAGAAACATTTGGGTGCCGATCACGATCCGGTAAAAAATTCCCCCGTGCGACTCGTATCGGGTCTTTTTACCGTACGAATCGTACAAGTGCCGTACGAACTGGCAATCACGATTCGCATGGTAAAAAGTCCATACGAACCGCACTGGGAATCATTCCCCACACGTCCTCGGGTCGGAAAATGTGTCCGACACGTCCTTGGACGATTTACCTTACAAACGTGAAAATCCAAGTCCGACCGAGGAATCACGATCCATCCCGTGCGTCCGAGGTTACAACCGTATGGAAAAAACACCGTCCGCACCGAACTCCTACAGCAACCATGGAGACATGTGCCCGCATACGCGCCCAACACTCCCCCCAGCCCCCGTACGTCCGACACGTACCCCCGTATATGTATACCCCCACCCGTCTAGGTACACCCCAGTACGTTCCAGTCGAACCCCCACCCCAGTACGTGTCATAGCCCCGTCTACCCACACCCCAGTACGTTCCAGTCGTACCCCCACCCCAGTACGTGTCGTACCACCGTCAATGTACACCCCCCACCCCTGTACGTGTCGTACCACCGTCTATGTACACCCCAGTACGTTCCAGTCGTACCCCCACCCCAGTACGTGTCGTACCACCGTGAACCTACACCCCAGTACGTTCGAGCCCCACCCCCACCCCAGTACGTGTCATACCCCCCGTGTACCTACACCCCAGTACGTTCCAGTCGTACCCCCACCCCAGTACGTGTCGTACCCCCCGTGTACCTACACCCCAGTACGTTCGAGCCCCACCCCCACCCCAGTACGTGTCATACCCCCCGTGTACCTACACCCCAGTACGTTCCAGTCGTACCCCCACCCCTGGACGTGTCGTACCACCGTGAACCTACACCCCAGTACGTTTGAGTCGTACCCCCACCCCAGTACGTGTCGTACCACCGTCAATGTACACCCCCCCACCCCAGTATGTGTCGTACCACCGTCAATGTACACCCCCCACCCCTGTACGTGTCATACCACCGTGAACCTACACCCCAGTACGTTCCAGTCGTACCCCCACCCCAGTACGTGTCGTACCACCGTCAATGTACACCCCCCCACCCCAGTACGTGTCGTACCACCGTCAATGTACACCCCCCACCCCTGTACGTGTCGTACCACCGTCCATGTACACCCCAGTACGTTCCAGTCGTACCCCCACCCCAGTACGTGTCGTACCACCGTGAACCTACACCCCAGTACGTTCGAGCCCCACCCCCACCCCAGTACGTGTCATACCCCCCGTGTACCTACACCCCAGTACGTTCCAGTCGTACCCCCACCCCAGTACGTGTCATACCCCCCGTGTACCTACACCCCAGTACGTTCGAGCCACACCCCCACCCCAGTACGTGTCATACCCCCCGTGTACCTACACCCCAGTACGTTCCAGTCGTACCCCCACCCCAGTACGTGTCGTACCCCCGTGTACCTACACCCCAGTACGTTCGAGCTCCACCCCCACCCCAGTACGTGTCATACCCCCCGTGTACCTACACCCCAGTACGTTCCAGTCGTACCCCCACCCCTGGACGTGTCGTACCACCGTGAACCTACACCCCAGTACGTTGGAGTCGTACCCCCACCCCAGTACGTGTCATACCCCCCGTGTACCTACACCCCAGTACGTTCCAGTCGTACCCCCACCCCTGGACGTGTCATAGCCCCGTCTACCCACACCCCAGTACGTTCCAGTCGTACCCCCACCCCAGTACGTGTCGTACCACCGTCAATGTACACCCCCCACCCCTGTACGTGTCGTACCACCGTCTATGTACACCCCAGTACGTTCCAGTCGTACCCCCACCCCAGTACGTGTCGTACCACCGTGAACCTACACCCCAGTACGTTCGAGCCCCACCCCCACCCCAGTACGTGTCATACCCCCCGTGTACCTACACCCCAGTACGTTCCAGTCGTACCCCCACCCCAGTACGTGTCGTACCCCCCGTGTACCTACACTCCAGTACGTTCGAGCCCCACCCCCACCCCAGTACGTGTCATACCCCCCGTGTACCTACACCCCAGTACGTTCCAGTCGTACCCCCACCCCTGGACGTGTCGTACCACCGTGAACCTACACCCCAGTACGTTCGAGTCGTACCCCCACCCCAGTACGTGTCGTACCACCGTCAATGTACACCCCCCCACCCCAGGACGTGTCGTACCACCGTCAATGTACACCCCCCACCCCTGTACGTGTCGTACCACCGTGAACCTACACCCCAGTACGTTCCAGTCGTACCCCCACCCCAGTACGTGTCGTACCACCGTCAATGTACACCCCCCCACCCCAGTACGTGTCGTACCACCGTCAATGTACACCCCCCACCCCTGTACGTGTCGTACCACCGTGAACCTACACCCCAGTACGTTCCAGTCGTACCCCCACCCCAGTACGTGTCGTACCACCGTCAATGTACACCCCCCACCCCTGTACGTGTCGTACCACCGTCCATGTACACCCCAGTACATTCCAGTCGTACCCCCACCCCAGTACGTGTCGTACCACCGTGAACCTACACCCCAGTACGTTCGAGCCCCACCCCCACCCCAGTACGTGTCATACCCCCCGTGTACCTACACCCCAGTACGTTCCAGTCGTACCCCCACCCCAGTACGTGTCATACCCCCCGTGTACCTACACCCCAGTACGTTCGAGCCACACCCCCACCCCAGTACGTGTCATACCCCCCGTGTACCTACACCCCAGTACGTTCCAGTCGTACCCCCACCCCAGTACGTGTCATACCCCCGTGTACCTACACCCCAGTACGTTCGAGCTCCACCCCCACCCCAGTACGTGTCATACCCCCCGTGTACCTACACCCCAGTACGTTCCAGTCGTACCCCCACCCCTGGACATGTCGTACCACCGTGAACCTACACCCCAGTACGTTCGAGTCGTACCCCCACCCCAGTACGTGTCATACCCCCGTGTACCTACACCCCAGTACGTTCCAGTCATACCCCCACCCCTGGACGTGTCATAGCCCCGTCTACCCACACCCCAGTACGTTCCAGTCGTACCCCCACCCCAGTACGTGTCGTACCACCGTCAATGTACACCCCCCACCCCTGTACGTGTCGTACCACCGTCTATGTACACCCCAGTACGTTCCAGTCGTACCCCCACCCCAGTACGTGTCGTACCACCGTGAACCTACACCCCAGTACGTTCGAGCCCCACCCCCACCCCAGTACGTGTCATACCCCCCGTGTACCTACACCCCAGTACGTTCCAGTCGTACCCCCACCCCAGTACGTGTCGTACCCCCTGTGTACCTACACCCCAGTACGTTCGAGCCCCACCCCCACCCCAGTACGTGTCATACCCCCCGTGTACCTACACCCCAGTACGTTCCAGTCGTACCCCCACCCCTGGACGTGTCGTACCACCGTGAACCTACACCCCAGTACGTTCGAGTCATACCCCCACCCCAGTACGTGTCGTACCACCGTCAATGTACACCCCCCCACCCCAGTACGTGTCGTACCACCGTCAATGTACACCCCCCACCCCTGTACGTGTCATACCACCGTGAACCTACACCCCAGTACGTTCCAGTCGTACCCCCACCCCAGTACGTGTCGTACCACCGTCAATGTACACCCCCCCACCCCAGTACGTGTCGTACCACCGTCAATGTACACCCCCCACCCCTGTACGTGTCGTACCACCGTGAACCTACACCCCAGTACGTTCCAGTCGTACCCCCACCCCAGTACGTGTCGTACCACCGTCAATGTACACCCCCCACCCCTGTACGTGTCGTACCACCGTCCATGTACACCCCAGTACGTTCCAGTCGTACCCCCACCCCAGTACGTGTCGTACCACCGTGAACCTACACCCCAGTACGTTCGAGCCCCACCCCCACCCCAGTACGTGTCATACCCCCGTGTACCTACACCCCAGTACGTTCCAGTCGTACCCCCACCCCAGTACGTGTCATACCCCCCGTGTACCTACACCCCAGTACGTTCGAGCCACACCCCCACCCCAGTAAGTGTCATACCCCCCGTGTACCTACACCCCAGTACGTTCCAGTTGTACCCCCACCCCAGTACGTGTCGTACCCCCCGTGTACCTACACCCCAGTACGTTCGAGCTCCACCCCCACCCCAGTACGTGTCATACCCCCCGTGTACCTACACCCCAGTACGTTCCAGTCGTACCCCCACCCCTGGACGTGTCGTACCACCGTGAACCTACACCCCAGTACGTTCGAGTCGTACCCCCACCCCAGTACGTGTCATACCCCCCGTGTACCTACACCCCAGTACGTTCCAGTCGTACCCCCACCCCTGGACGTGTCGTACCACCGTGAACCTACACCCCAGTACGTTCGAGTCGTACCCCCACCCCAGTACGTGTCGTACCACCGTCAATGTACACCCCCCCACCCCAGTACGTGTCGTACCACCGTCAACGTACACCCCCCACCCCTGTACGTGTCGTACCACCGTCCATGTACACCCCAGTACGTTCCAGTCGTACCCCCACCCCAGTACGTGTCGTACCACCGTCAATGTACATCCCCCCACCCCAGTACGTGTCGTACCACCGTCCATGTACACCCCAGTACGTTCCAGTCGTACCCCCACCCCAGTACGTGTCGTACCACCGTCAATGTACACCCCCCCACCCCAGTACGTGTCGTACCACCGTCCATGTACACCCCAGTACGTTCCAGTCGTACCTCCACCCCAGTACGTGTCGTACCACCGTCTATGTACACCCCAGTACGTTCGAGCCCCACCCCCACCCCAGTACGTGTCATACCCCCCGTGTACCTACACCCCAGTACGTTCCTGGCGCACCCCCAACACAACCTCCTAAGTACGGAGCGCACCCCATGCCCCAACATCACAACCGCATGTACGAGTCGCACAAAGCCACACACAAGGACATAATCGTACAACCAAATGGCCCATGTACACACCGTACACACGCTCAAAACGCACGTACACAACAAGGACAAAACAAAACAACACAAGAATACACCATTCGAAAGGCACACAGCCACTAAACATGGCCAACAACCACTAAAATAACACAATCACTGACCTGCAACTGTCAAAAACAAACAGAGGCCCAATACACCACCACTCCTTATAACACACCCACCCAAAATTCAAACACTGCCACACCCACCCATGGAACATAGAAAAGGGCCCACACACACAAACCATGAGCCTTTGCAACAGACTCACTGCTGCCAGACACCACAGAACCAGACTACAAGCTACACCACATCTTACACTTGCACACCTTCACACGACCACCCTCACAAACACCCTCTCATCACATTCACACACACACACAACCATCCACACCCCCCCCCAACATCCACACACCCCCCACACCCACACCATCCCCACCCACATCCCTCACCATGCCCACTACCAAGAATCCAAAGTTCAGTCACCGAGAGTTGGAGGTCCTTGTTGATCAAATCCTCAGAGTCGAGCCACAGATCTTTGGAACATTGGTCAGAAGCACCAGCCAGGCAGCCAAAACAGCCATGTGGCAGACCATCGTCGATGCTGTGAATGCTGTTGCGGACACCAGGAGGACCAAGCAGGATTGCCAGAACAGGTGGTACGATCTGCGGAGGAGGGTCAGAGCCAAGAGGCAGGAGGAACACGACCAGGCCAACGCCACCGGAGGAGGGCCCTCCCACAGAGCCGTACAGTACCATCCCTGGGAGGAGAGGGTGATGGCCATACTGCCGGTGGAGGCAGTTGAAGGAGTAGAAGGACTCCGAGACCCGGGTGAGTACACAAACAACGCACCTCACATGGGGGGAACTGCAACCACAACCAAAATTAATAACAGGCACGCAACCACCACAAGCCATCGCATGACTCAACCACACTCCATGAGCAGGCACATGCCACTGCTGCCACCATGCCCCATGCACCCAGCTGGACAATGTCAAGTCACAGGCCACAGAAGACAACAACACATGACACGGTAACCCGGATGGCGGGAGGCTGGGCACCAAGAATCACATAGTGCGACTCCAAAGCAGACAACAATGCCCTCTGCCCATATGGCCTAGGTCACAGCCAGACAAACACTGTGTCCCAACACAGGAATGACTTGCCAGCAAATGGCGGACGCCTTGCATCAACACATGGGGGTGAAGGCACTGTTTTGCACATGACAGCAGCTAATGAACAGCCAACATTGTGAAAGAGTGGCAGCACACACCACCACAGCAGCAGCGCACAGACACACAGCAGACAAAATGGGTGCCTGGAGATCAGAAACAAACTCACATCAACAGGCCAAGGGCCACTCAAAGATCTGCTAACAGTGTGTGCCCAGGAAGCTGGGCCAAGGTGACAGGGGGTGACACACGGAGGGAGGGAGAGGGGGACACAGAGGGAGGGAGAGGGGGACTGAGAGGGAGGGAGACGGACAGAGGGAGGAGGCTGACACACAGAGGGAGGGAGAGGGGGACAGAGAGGGAGGGAGAGGGGGACAGAGAGGGAGGGAGACACAGGAAGATGGACAGAGGGAGGAGGCTGACACACAGAGGGAGGGAGAGGGGGACAGAGAGGGAGGGAGAGGGGGACAGAGAAGGAGGGAGACACAGGGAGAGCAAATCAGTCCTTTGGTGTGTGGGAATGTCTGCTCGTCAGCAGGTGGACTGCGTGCATGTAGACAAGGGTGGCCAGTGCCAGAACCCCCCCTCTTCATCATGGCAAAACGCAGGGCCATGTCACAACCTGTACACGAGCACAAGGACAGCCACCTGCATCATATAAGTGTGTGGATCCACTCCATGTGCACATGTACAGTGCTACAAGGAAGGCGCAAATGCATGGCTCGCCACACATGCACACTCCACTGCTGACTGCAGTCACACTTGACGCAGCAAGTAAGACTGTGCCACACATAGTTAAAGGGGCCAAATTGGTGCCCAAGGGACACACCCATGCACAAGTGCACTGTGAGTGGAATGCAAGACAGATCCTAATTCCAAGAGGAAATGTGCCAACTTTGTAACGGATGAAACATGGATGTTGCATGGATCAAAATTAACATTTTCTCTCTCACACACAGGTCAACGTCGTGCTGCACCCCCCAACACTGGGGGGGAACACTCACAGGACCCGGATCTGCAGGAGACCGATCCCACCGGCAGCGACCACTCTCACCACTCTGCGGACGACCCCGACCGACCTGGCCCCTCTGGTGTCCAACCACCTGCAGCACCTGCGTCAGGTACAACCGTGCCAACCACCACCCCCACTCCTGCCACATCCCAGGAGACACCCAGGATCCCTGCCCCAACACCACAATGCAGCCAGGCTCGCCAGGAGGGACACGGTGTCCCGGGCACCCAGGAGGAGGCAGGCGACAACGCCAATGCCACCCCTCAGGGGTCCCGGAGACCCGATGTTCCCACAAGTGCAGGCCAGACGCAAGTGGGCAGGGGTGGTGGGAGTGGAGGACGGCGGAGGCGCGAGCCTGACCAGTTGGCTGGGGATCCGGTATTTTCCCATGTCCGTAACATCCTGGACTCATACCGGCAGGACACCACGGGCATGGCCCAGGTTGTGTCCGTCCTCGAGGGGATCAAGGTCCAGCAGGCCCAGCAACATGCGGAGCTAATAGCCTGTCTACAGCTACACCAACGGAGGATGGAGGACAGACAGGCTGAGCAAGTGACGGCGTCCCAGGGGATTCACGCTGAACTCCGTCGGATGGCCGACACCATGGCCGACCCTCCCTGTGCCAGAAGGCGGAGAACATCACCACCCACAGGGAGGGATCATGAGGAGGAGGAGGAAACATCCGACGGAGCATCCCAGACGTCGTCACGGCCTGCTGCTGAGGTTCCCCGCAGGAAGCCGGGTCGTCCACGGAAAGGACCGTGAGGGTGGCTGCTACATCACCATCTCCCAGGACACCTGGCCTGGCACCTGGCCCACTGGAGCAACAGCATCACAGCATCAAGAGACATTCTCTGCCACATGGCCCTGCTGGTCACTGGCTGACCAATGTTGACAAAGACTGTGGCATGGACTCTGAGGATTTCCAATGGCAAGGACACCAACTCCCCTACTGAACTTTGGATTCCCTAATCCCGGAAAGCCCCTCACTTTGTCCCCCCCCCCCCCCAATAATAAATCACACTATTAAGAGTAGATGCCTGCTGGTAGCATTATTACCTAACATGTGTCTTGTACAGTCTAAACATGCCTGAGTCATCTGTTCACTTCAACCATCCACACCCTGGGGCCTGAGTCTGGCACAGGACACATGGGTCACAGTTTATTAGGCAAGACAGACATGGAGCACCATACACACCCGTGATGGTCAGAACCAGCTGAGGGGGTGGCCGAACAACCGTGCTGACAGACACATTGAGTACAGCAACAGTCATGCGCAGAGGTCAGGGATCCTGGCCCGTGTCCTGGGGGGCACCCAGGTATGTGTAGACAGGTGGCAGAACCATGTCCTGCAAGCTTGAGTCCGGTGGATGCAGAGAATGGGGTCATGGACAACGTTGGATGCATGGGGATGGCACATGTCACAATACCCACACAGTCATGGACATCATGCCCAATACACAGTCTCAGCACACACACACAGCTTGCATCTTGCCACTCGAAACATTGACACATAGCCACAATCAGGGAATACCATGCCAGACATGCAGGATGCACCATGCCAACACACCAGCATTGACTGAGAAGAGGCACCTTGGAGGCATAGGGACACCTTTAGTAGTCATGTTTTTGGGATTGCAGAGGCAACTTGAAGTACACATGAACACATCATGTGGAGTAACATGTGGCTCCAACACTGGCACCCCCCTTCTGCAGCACAAATGCGTGATAGCCAGGGAACTGGCACACAAGCGTCGGCTAACAGCTAAACACCCACAGCTGCTCACGGAGAGCCTGCCATACACCATACATCCGCTGATGTGGAAGTCCCACGCCATGTCAAGACAATGTTAACCGTATGTGTCCGAGGGCAGTGTCACACACATTGATGCCATCATCACAATCCACTATCCCATCACTGATGACTTACAACCAGGCAGCCCATCTATTCAGGTGTACCCAGCTGCATGTCGTGTCCCATGGGGATGCCACATGTCTGCAGAGGAACCAAACCCCGACCGGGGCAGTGTGCACACATCGTGAACAACTGCCACACCCAATACACCCCAGATGCATCCCTTACCCCATGGAGACTTCCAAACGTGTCCGTGCCTGTAACGCAGAGTCAGCCCACGATGTCATGTCCATGAGGAATAGCAGTGCCACAACAATGCAACCAGCAAACGGCATGCGCAGGTACCTGGGGAAGAGAGACACACAAGAAGTCAGCCACAAAAAGCACAGCCACTTGCATGTGCAGTTACTCGACACATGTATGGCTGACAACATGCTAGGTCACAATTATGACTGGGGAAATACTACCATCACTGCCACCATCACTCCAGTGACACACCCACACACACCTCTGACCCACGTGCCATACATGCAGGTGGAGACACACATCACAACGCATGCCACACGGGGACCAATGCGTGCACACTCAGACCCTGATACTCACCACTAAGCAAAGAAGTCGCGTATGAGCCGAGTCCGGATGTCCCATTGCCAAGCCCTTCGTCCTCCACGGGTGGATGGTCCTCGTCATGTTGATTCAGGATGAGTGGCACAGCTCTTTCAACTGCCATGTTGTGCAGCATGCAGCAGACCATGAAGATCTTGCAGACCTTCGCCGGGGCATAAGGGAGTGCACCGCCGGTCTTGTGGAGGCACCGGAATCGGCTCTTCAGCATGCCAAACGTCCTCTCTATCACTCGCCTTGTCCGGCCATGGGCGGTGTTATAGCGGAGCTGGGCCGGCGTGATGGGGTTGCGGAGAGGTGTCAGCAGCCAAGGCATGTTGGGATAGCCAGCGTCCCCTACATGGGAAGCACATGGACATCGTTAGAACTGGTGTAGCGGTCGTGCTGGTCGGCTATACAGAATACAGGACAGACAGACTGTACCCACCAACAACACATGCCCGTTCGTTGCGCAGCTGCATCATCATATCAGGCATCCCGCTACGCCTCATGATGTAGGCATCGTGTGCTGATCCTGGGAAACGAGCACAGACATGTGAAATCACCATATTGGACAGACACACCACAAGGGCATTGATGGAGTGGTAGTGCTTCCGATTGCGGTACGCCACCTCCCGTGCGTGTGGTGGTACCAAACCTACATGTGTCCCATCTATGGACCCAATGACATGGGGCATCCCTCCCAGGGCATAGAATCCACGCTTGACCTCAGTCATCTGTTCAGGGGTTGGGAACTTGATGAAGTCATCCAGGTGAATCAACATGGCCTCCAAGAAATCATGCAGCACACCGCTGAACATGCTCTGGGACATGCCACCAACATGAGCTATGGTATTTTGGAAGGTACCCGTGGCCAGAAAATGTAGGGCAGCCATTACCTTCAGCTGGGGTGTCAGTGCCGTAGGATACCTGTGCTGCGGTTGCAGGTGTGGTGCCAGTCTCGCCGTCAGCTCCAGAATCAACGGTTGGGTGAAGCCGTAGAGCCGGATCCTGTCATTCTCCTGCATGGTAGCCAAGTCTGGAATTCTTCGGGCAACAGGAGGCGCTCTGCAGTAATTTGGAAGTGACAAGGAAGAGTGAGTGCACTACGAGAACAACTCATGTCTACTGAGCACATGTAAATCTGGCAATACACACATGCCACATAGGGAGTCAGGCATGTGCTACATGCCCAGGACACGTATGGATGCAAGGTGACACTCCTTCCAAGACCCAGCTACACACGGTGATTGAGAACCTCCCCATGCCACGCCATGGAAATAGCTGTGTCCCAGTGCAAGTGCACTGCCCGACGCAAGACAGGAGTGACATACACCCACACATCAGCAGAAGTGTGATGCCGATTGCAGAGACTGGTAGCGGAACACTGGAGCCACAGGTCACATGACATTACACTAGTCCAGCCCACACACCTTGCCATGAAGGTGCACATGTCATGACTCACCACACATTCCTTGTGAGTTTGCTGACATGGCCTTGTCACGCTACTCCGTGTCCCATGCATACATGTGCACCTCACATCCGATAACACATGTGGCATGGTGTTGGGAACAGTGTGCAATGACAATCTACACACAGCCACATGTTGGTTGCTGCAACGGCTGCAGCTTTTGAGGGTGCTACAACATCAACCTGATGTAAATCCCGGACACATATATGACATAGTCACATTGTGCACTGTGGGTAGTGACAAGTCATGTGTCATGACCCCTGTACCGGGCATCATGGGACACTTCCGTGTGTTGGTGTCCGTGCCATGCCAGTGACGCTCACCCCAAGTGCGCAGTCCCACATGCACACATGTCAAAGGAGTCAAGGGCATGCCTGGCACACATTGCACCCTCACACAGTACACATGTACACATCTCATCATACATCTGGTGCCTTCTCCACTCAGGAGGCATGTTCCACATCACAGCCTGTGACACCTGTGCCCCACACATGTAGTAATGCACAGACGATGCCTTGATGTCCATTCCTGGACAAGTATGTCCATCCATGGACAAGTATGTCCGCCCTATTCCTACATGTGTGTCGCCTATCACCACAGTGATGTGTAAAATCCGCCGTACTGCTGCTGAGAGGGCCTGTGCATGTTCCCAAATCACTGTGGGAGTGCTGCCGTATGTGTACCCATCGTGATGGCGAGCGTACAGGCATTTGTACGGTCCGTACCACTACGGGTACGCATACGCGTGCAGACCCATAGTGATTGTGAGCGTACATGCGTGTGTACGGTCCGTACCACTACGGGTACGCATACGCGTGCAGACCCATAGTGATAGTGAGCGTAGATGCGTGTGTACGCTCACTATCACTATGGGTCTGCACGCGTATGCGTACCCGTAGTGGTACGGACCGTACACTCGCATGTACGCTCACTATCACTAGGAGTACGCATACGCGTGCAGACCCATAGTGATGGAGAGCGTAGGCATGCATGTACGGGCCGTTGCCATGCATTTGGGGTGCCCTAGGGCCCCGAAACGCATCGTACCTGTGTGTGATGCTCCAAATTACATAGGGGACAAGTATTAAGGCCTACATGCATGCTGGTTGTCATGGAGACCAAGTTCAAAATTCGAAATTGTTCTGGAAGGTGCACAGCAGAAGTCAGTTGGAATTCTTCTACTTTGTTGCAATGTGTTTGTGGGGCTGACATCATGCAGGAGAATGAAACCGATAGAGAACCCACAGACTGCTAGGTTTGAAGGGATTGGTGGAAACATAGGATGCAAATGTGAGTGACCAATCACTCTGTACTCCTGTGCATGAGACTGGGCAGAAGGGCACATATAAGGCAGCCAGGTCCCATGAGGGAGCACTTGCCTGCACATCTTTGCATTCGTCGACCCAGCTGCTGCTACTGATTCCCTGGAACCATGTCAAGGGCTGTGGAGAGGACACAGCCATTCACCCTGGAGGAGAACATGGCTCTGCTGGATGTGATCCTCCCACAGTACTCCATGCTGTATGGGCGACCAGGGTATCAGGTGAGTGCATAGGCCACTGCCACAGACTGTCCCTATGTTGTGACTGTGACTTCTGCCATTGCGTCCAGGTGTAACACACATGCCATGTACTGTCGGGGGGGTCCCAGGGGGGGGGTGCCTGATGTCTCCCAGCAGTGCCCTGAGACAGGAGGGGTGGGGGCCTATCACTCCCAGCAGTGCCCTGAGACAGGAGGGGTGGGGGCCTATCACTCACAGCAGTGCCCTGAGACAGGAGGGGTGGGGGCCTATCACTCCCAGCAGTGCCCTGAGACAGGAGGGGTGGGGGCCTATCACTCCCAGCAGTGCCCTGAGACAGGAGGGGTGGGGGCCTATCACTCACAGCAGTGCCCTGAGACAGGAGGGGTGGGTGTGATGCACAGTGTGAGCCTTGATCATTGATTGTGACATTGCCATCATTCCACCTGTGTACCCACTGTGGCACGTACTGCTTTTTCCCTCACCAGGGGATGATGTCCCTATGACAAAGGTGCAATGCGTTGGCTGCATGACATGCCTTGTTGTAATCAGCTAATTTGTACCCATATGTCTCTCTGTGACATGTGGCTGGTGTATTGATGTGGTGTCACTTGTTCCTCCTCACAGGTAGGCGCCACTGCCAAGGAGCAGATCTGGCTGACCGCCGTCAGTGCCGTGAGGGGTGTGGATGGTCGGAGGCGGAGCCTGCCCCAGGTGAGGAAACGCTGGCAGGATATCCGGTGCTGGACGCGGAGGATTGCACGGCTCCTGCTGGGGGACTCACCTGAGAGCCACAAGAACCGCGGCCGCCGCCGTCTGAGCCACCTCCACAGGCGTGTGCTGCCGGTGGTCTTTCCAGACCTGGAGAGGCGCTTACAGGCGATGCAGCAGCCAGAAGGGGGTAGGTACATGTGTGTTTGTTGTGTGTCACCGGCATTTGTAAGGGCACAGTAGCATGAATTCACTGGCAGGGTTTAAAGGTGCTGTGCAGATCCTGTTTGCCCCAGTATAGCGCTGTGCCCCTGCCACCCTTCCCCTCCTTGCAATGTGTTCCCTGGTCTGTGTGTAGTCACTCCTTCACAAGGTAATGTAGGCTGGCGCTTTGTCCACGAGAACAATGACTGTAGCATCATGTGTGGGGGTGGTGTGTAACAGGTTGTGGGACCTTGCCTGTGCACTGTCAAGTTCACTGCATGTGGGTTCCATGTCAGTTGGCACTGATGCTGACTCCAGACATGGGAGTTGGTCTCTCATGTGTCATGCCTTACAGCGCGCATGTCCTATGTAGTGGCCTGTGACATGATGTGCATGAGTGTGCGATACACATATTGCAGGGATGGTGACGTGTGTTGCAGTCATTACCATTCAGTAGCATGTAGTTGTGTGCCCACTACTGTCCCCTGGGGCAGCTCTTCCTCAGTGGTGTATGTGTCATCATAAACGTGGCCAATCTCAGTGTCTACAGCGTAGGTTGTGCTCTGTGCCATTGTCCCCTGTCACCATGTATATTGACGTGCTATTTTGTACAGGTGTCCACTGTGCAGCCTGACCTGATTGTCCTTCTTCATACTCACAGTTGCCAGTGCCTGTGTGTCTTGTTATACTCATCTGAGGATGGGCACTGGTACCTCATTATTTGTACAGGCGCACCTTGGCTGTATGGCGTCCAATCTTGCTTTTTGCCTGCCCCTGTGTGTATCACCCAGACTATGAGATGTTGGTGCCACCTGTGTCTCAACAATTTGCCTCGTGTAGGGTCTTGTTGGGGCGGGCAATGCCTATGTGTCAAATCCTGATTTCCACTTGCTGGGTCTGGGCAGTGTGTGATGTGTCTGGACACACACGCAATGTGCAGTGACCGAGTCATGTTGGGCATGTTTTCAGCATTACCTATGCAGCATGTGTCTCAATTTCATGGATATGGTCCCTGGTCATCGGTATTTTCGCCAACGCTGTGTGGTGCAGATGCAGTGCTGGATTGTCCCCAGGGCCTGGGTGCTATGTCAGACTCCGTTTCCTGTCTTTAGCTATTGTCTCATGCTCTCCATGGTATTTCAGTGGCATGGTGGCTCAACCAACTGTGTGTTTCATGCCCTACATCGGTACCCTGTTCAGTAGATGTTAGGGATCTTCCTTTTCAGGCTATGCAATGTTACCTATGTAGATTGGACTCATGTGACAGATGTGTACAGGTGTCTGATTAATTTCTGTCTCTCCACCCTGCCCACAGCATCGTCGGGGGACACAGAGGGAGACATGGACACAGACCAGGCGGAGGGACCGAGCACCAGTGCCAGCCGTGACATCGGGTCTGGCACATCGAGTGGGACAGAGGCGGAGGAGAGTGTGGCCGAGGACCTGTCGACTGGCACATCAGACTACGAAGCTGACAGGTCCGAGGAGGATGTCTCCGAGTGGGCGGAGGCTGCACCAGCAGCTGACAGCGGAACAACACCTCGCACCGCCCCCTCAGTTTCCATCAGCCGCCTCCCACTTGCTCGTGTCCCTTCCCAGCGTGCCCGGTCACAGCATGTCTCCTTCCTGCCAGGCACCGCACCCCCTGCCCCTGTCTCCACTGCTGCCGCCAATGCAGAGTCTGTGGACATCCAGCGGCAACTGCAGGTTGGTCAGGCTGCGATCCTTAATGTCCTCCATGCCCACGGCAAAACCCTCACCAACATCGAGGCTTTCTTGGAGGGCATTCATTCATCGCAGGCTGACCAACGCAACTTGCTGAGGTCCATAGACTCCACACTGACTGCAGCAGTGGGTCTCCTGCAGCGCGACCTCCCCCCACCTACCCCTGCCCCATCCACACTTCCCACTCCCATGCCTGTCCCACGTACACCCAGACGTCGGCATGCACCCACATCAACGGACACGGGCACCACACCAGCAGGGAAGGTCCACCGCACTCCTCCTGACACGCACACACAGGGTGAGGTAGGCACACCCACTGGGTCGGGGGGCAAACGTGTGACACGCAGCCATAGTGGGAGTCCGCATTCCACCCAGTCCACTCCCTCCAAATCCCCTCCCCTCAGCTCTCCTGGCCACATCTCCCCCAAGGACTCCTTCATGGCCGCTCTGTCCCTGAGCCCCACGGTTACACCACCACGCAAGCGGTCAAGGAGGTCCCCGGTCAGGGTGGTTGAGTCTCCCCCCCTGTCTCCACCCTCCCCCAGTGGCGCTGCGACCCATCCCTCTGACCCCCCCCCTCCTTGGGGCCTGAGGTCCCTTCGGGTGCAGGGGACTCCCTGGAGGACCTTGCAAAGGTGTGTAGTGCCATCCTGGCCTCCGCCTTTGGCCCTGCCCCACCCCCTGTGGTGGAGTCCTCCATCCCTGCACCCACAACGCCGCCCCTTTGCCCTGATGTCCCTGCGGTGCCTGTTGCTCCCCCCCCCCCCTGATGCCCTCACCAGTGTGGAAGACGATGCCATTTGACTGTGCAGGCAAGGTAGGGGACACGCATCCCACTGTGTCCCCCATCCAGCTGAGAATCATTGACTGCCCTATGGGCTTTGTGAAGATTGAACTTCCTGCGATCCACGGACATTGTGCTCATGCTGAATAAAGCTTAATTTTTTTTTCATTATCACACTACTGCTATGCTGGTATTGGTGTTGGTGGGGCTGCTACATGGTTTTGGGTGGTGTGTAAGGGTTTGGGTGTGTGGGATGTGTAGTAGTGTACTGCTCATTGGTGGGACCCTGGGATCTGTGTGCCATCACAAGGTGTTGGCTAACTTTCTTTGTTCATGTAAGCAGTTACTGCATGGTGCACTTGTCCCAGGGTGTATTCCTTCCTCTGTGTACCCAGCTTTCTTCCCTGCAGGGTGTTCCCAATGTTTAGCGCAGAGCTGTGTCTACATGAGCTGTGTGTGTGACGGAGCCCTTCTACTTTGGCCATGCATGCAGGGCCATGTGTCCACCTGCAACAATCGTGGCATCCTTGGTGATCACTGTACTTGTGTGTGGAGTCTGTTGACATGAGTTCATGGGGACATGTTCCCTTGTAGCCAGTATGCATGTGGATAATTCTGGCCTCACACACATGTGTTACACCCCTCCTGTCTCAGGGCACTGCTGGGAGGACTCTGCACACACCCCTCCTGTCTCAGGGCACTGCTGGGTGGACTCTGCACACACACCTCCGATTTCAGGATATGTACGCTTGGAACATACACGGTGGGGGTACGCTCAATGCATTCGAGGTGAGGGTACGAGTCTACTTACACTGGTGTGGTGGGGGTACGCTCCATGCATACGCGGGTGGGGGTACGGGTCGTACTTACACTGTTGGGCTGGGGGGTACGCTCCATGCATACGCGGGTGGGGGTACGGGTCGTACTTACACTGTTGGGCTGGGGGGTACGCTCCTTGCATACGCGGGTGAGGGTTCGAGTCGTACTTACACTGTTGGCATGGGGGTACGCTCCATGCATACGCGGGTGGGGGTATGGGTCGTACTTACACTGTTGGGCTGGGGGGTACGCTCCTTGCATACGCGGGTGAGGGTTCGAGTCGTACTTACACTGTTGGGCTGGGGGGTACGCTCCTTGCATACGCGGGTGAGGGTTCGAGTCGTACTTACACTGTTGGCATGGGGGGTACGCTCCATGCATACGCGGGTGGGGGTACGGGTCGTACTTACACTGTTGGGCTGGGGGGTACGCTCCTTGCATACGCGGGTGAGGGTTCGAGTCGTACTTACACTGTTGGGCTGGGGGGTACGCTCCTTGCATACGCGGGTGAGGGTTCGAGTCGTACTTACACTGTTGGCATGGGGGGTACGCTCCATGCATACGCGGGTGGGGGTACGGGTCGTACTTACACTGTTGGGGTGGGGGTACGCTCCGTACGTCCGCGGGTGGGGGTACGGGTCGTACTAACACTGTTGGCATGGGGGGTACGCTCCTTGCATACGCGGGTGGGGGTTCGAGTCGTACTTACACTGTTGGCATGGGGGGTACGCTCCATGCATACGCGGGTGAGGGTACGGGTCGAACTTACACTGTTGGGGTGGGGGTACGCTCCGTACGTCCGCGGGTGGGGGTACGGGTCGTACTAACACTGTTGGCATGGGGGGTACGCTCCTTGCATACGCGGGTGGGGGTACGGGTCGTACTTACACTGTTGGGCTGGGGGGTACGCTCCTTGCATACGCGGGTGAGGGTTCGAGTCGTACTTACACTGTTGGCATGGGGGGTACGCTCCATGCATACGCGGGTGGGGGTACGGGTCGTACTTACACTGTTGGGCTGGGGGGTACGCTCCTTGCATACGCGGGTGAGGGTTCGAGTCGTACTTACACTGTTGGGCTGGGGGGTACGCTCCTTGCATACGCGGGTGAGGGTTCGAGTCGTACTTACACTGTTGGCATGGGGGGTACGCTCCATGCATACGCGGGTGGGGGTACGGGTCGTACTTACACTGTTGGGGTGGGGGTACGCTCCGTACGTCCGCGGGTGGGGGTACGGGTCGTACTAACACTGTTGGCATGGGGGGTACGCTCCTTGCATACGCGGGTGGGGGTTCGAGTCGTACTTACACTGTTGGCATGGGGGGTACGCTCCATGCATACGCGGGTGAGGGTACGGGTCGAACTTACACTGTTGGGGTGGGGGTACGCTCCGTACGTCCGCGGGTGGGGGTACGGGTCGTACTAACACTGTTGGCATGGGGGGTGCGCTCCTTGCATACGCGGGTGGGGGTATGGGTCGTACTTACACTGTTGGGCTGGGGGGTACGCTCCTTGCATACGCGGGTGAGGGTTCGCGTCGTACTTGCACTGTTGGCATGGGGGGTACGCTCCATGCATACGCGGGTGGGGGTACGGGTCGTACTTGCACTGTTGGGCTGGGGGGTACGCTCCTTGCATACGGGGTGGGGGTAGGGTCCGTACATATCCGTCCCCACGCTATGTGATGTTTGTGCGGCCCGTACCCAGGCCTTTGCCACGTGGGTGCGATCCGTCCCGCCATTGTTGGGGTGACGTGTGTGGGCGTGGTCCGACTCGTACCCACGCTCTTGAGGCGTGGGTACGGGATGTACCTGTCTGGTTGTGTTGCCGGTTCGCGTGGTGACGGACTTCCGTTGTGGCGGTCGCTGGCTTATCAGGACACGCCCCCACCCCCTCGTGGTGACCAGGGCATGGGAGTCAGGTATGTCCAGGCCATGTGTGGTGTGTGACTTATGTGGTTGTTTTGTGGCCTGCCCTGGTCGTGCCACCCCCACCCCACCCCACTTTCCCCCCTCCCTTAGTTATTCTGACCTTCTGCGGCGTCTGCGTCGTAACCTGTAGAGGAGGTGTACTGCTATGAGGGCAGGGATGACTCGTAGGTTCGGGTCCATGTCTGTCCGTCGCGTACTGGTACTCCTTGCTCGCGTCGTCCTGTCGCGTACGGGTCCTCCTTGATCGCGTCGTCCTGTCGCGTACGGGTCCTCCTTGGTGGCGTCGTCCTGTGTGTCCGTCACGTACTGGTCCTCCTTGTTCGCGTCGTCGTCTGTCTGTCGCGTACTGGTGGTCCTTGTTCGCGTCGTCCTGATTTCCCGGCAGTTTTTGGCTGCCGCAAAATATTCACCGTGCGGGGTGACGTCGGTGCGAATCGTGATTCCTGGTTCGTGAATGGCTGGCTGCGAGCGTCCCGACGTCAGGTCGGTGCTTTCCCAGATCGCATTGGTAGGTGTTTTTTTGTTCGGTCGGGCTTTTTTACGATTCGTACGGTAATGGTGTACCCGTGCGAATCGTAATTCCTTGTTTGTGAAAATTGACGACCGGGTACGCGTCGGACGGAGAATATGCTCCGTCCGACGGTTCGTACCCGTTTTTTACAGGATCGTGATCGGCACCTCGGTCTTTCACCTGAAATTACCTTAAACTTTGTGATTTCATCCTCAAATTTTTTTGTAATTACAGGTTCTACATTGTCTTCAACATTTTGTTCTACTAATGTGCCAGTTTATGCACTCTCTTGCTGAGGACCAACGTAACAAAACTCAATATCATCACAAACCTTCTTCACATCTGATACTGACCCACACAAAAGAGCACTGTTCAACTCATTTAACTTTAGTGCTGGACTTTTTGCATAATACAATCTTCTCAGCATCCTGAAATGGTGAAAAACACTTTGACAAACTTTCCTAGAAAGATAAGCCAGAGAATGACCTTGCAAACCAGTATTTTTTCTCACTCTGCAAGGGTCTAGTCCTTGCAACACCTTAATCTTTTGTTTAACACTTTTTTTACTATATGCTCGTAAAATACTACATAATTTATCAATAGATTCTTGTCGTACACTACAAATACTACTGCAATCCCAAGTGTACACAGGGTGTTTAGGACGTTTCCCTAGAACTTCATCAGCTATCACTTCTTCTGCATTTCTTTCAACCATTTTCTCTTTCTCAATTGGACAACCATCTCTAACCTCATAACCTCTACCACTGTTGTCAACTGCATACAATCATTTTTTGCTCTGTAAATAACTCTCTTCATTAAAGAAAGGCTCTGAACTGGAACTGTGTTTCCATTCTCCCCAAAACAAATCACAATTTTTTTTTCTATTAATTATTCTTTTCCTCCTACTTTTGGCCTTCATTAAATTGATTGGTTTATCTAGTGATCGAATTCTGTTTAATACTAAAATGAATAGTTTCCTTTCTACTTCATAAACCTTTTCAACAATGTTTTCAATATACTTCTTCTTTTTATAAAATAGAGCTCTCTTTTTATATTTCTTCACATCTTTCAGCAAATTATGTACTACTCTCTTGTAAAATATTTTTTTGTGTAATTCCTTATACTGATTTTGCCTTCTTTTACCATACTTTGGGCCATATGTAGGAAGCCCAATAACGGTCGGTAACGGCCGATTTTCGGTAAATATCCCGTTACCGACCGGTATTCAGGCTTTTGGTATGTAGGGGGCTCTTTTCAGGATTCGGTAATGTACCGAATCGGTAAAATTACCGATTCAGTAATTTTACCGATTCGGTAAATACCGAATCCTGAAATGAGATGTAGGGGGAGTGTGTGGTTGTCTTGGGGATTCGTTATTTACCACCAACTAAAAGTTGGTGGTAAATGACGAATAGCTGGAAAAAAGCATTTATTTGCACTTTGAAGTGTGCAATGTGGCAGACATACATGCCCTTAGGGCATGTATGTGTGTCACATGTGCACACATGCAGGAATTAGGGGTGCAACAGGGTGTCACTGTGACACCCTGCCACCCTTGATTGTGCTCCCCCCATTACCGAATCGGTATTTACCGATTCGGTAATGGTAACTGGCTTCCCATTGATTCCTATGGGCCTCCTGGCCCATAGGAATCAATGGGAAGCCAGTTACCATTACCGAATTGGTAAATACCGATTCTAAATTACCGACCCATTCCGAATCGGTAAATATTACCGATGGATTACCTACATATCATTTACCACTTCATAAATACCGAATCGGTAAAATTCGGTATTTATGAAGTGGTAAATGTTAGCCTACCTACATATGGCCCTTTGTCTCCTTTGACTGTCCATTTGCTTTTTTGCTTTTCGTCTTATTTTGAATTTTTTTTCTAGTTGAAGCATTCTCAGAGGTTTCAGCATTCTGTACAAATCCTTTTGGTCCTACAAACATTTTTAATAAATTGCTTTGTGATCTTACCAGAAGATTTTTTCTTTTTAGCCACATTATCTTGTTCATTCAATACTTGTGGTTGATGTTTCTTCAAGTAATTCTTCTGTCTCTGTTCTTTTCTTTTTCTTTTTTTTTCTGGCATGATTTCTCTATTTTAACGTTGAAAAACAGTATCTGTAAAAAAGAATCACAAATAAATGTATATTAATAACTTTCAAATTTATACTATTCTATTACTGTAGAAACACATTTTATATAAATACTGATTAAGAAACTATAGCCCTGAAGCACAAGTGTGACGATGGTTAAAACACTACATGCATAGTGCATACTACTTTGAAGCAGTTCATGCCCTAAAGCCTACCTTACTAAAAGACTACATGCTAACTGACTGAATGATTACAGTACTATAAGGAGACACACTGGGTGAGTGACAGGGTGTTTGCTAGAAGTGTATGAATACTGACATGGATATTGATGGTGTGAAAGACAAGTGTGTAGGTGATTAGAGACCTACATGCATAGTGGATACGTGTTTGAATCCATCCATATGTTAAGGCCTGTCTCAGTCCAATAGTACTTGGATACTGACTGAATGTTTTCAGTATTGCAAGGAGAGTGCCAGGATGAATTTATGAGTATTTGTATTTTGGTGCAATAAATACATTACTACATGATGCTGAATAAGTCACTGGAGAAGTATAAGGGGACTGACAGTCCATAGAGGAACACTTGGATCACTGCAAAACTACCTGAGTACTGACTGAATCATTAGAGTACTACAAACAGAGTGACTGGGTGAATCTTGATAAGTTTTTGGGTTCTAGTGCAGTGAATAGATCAGTACTTAGTGCCAAATGAGTCAGTGGAGGTGTGCAATTAAATTGAGCGAGTGTTTATTGGAGTTTATAGATACTGACAGAGAAAATGAAGGTCTGAAAGACAATTGTGTTGTTACTTAAAGACCTCCGTGCATAGTGGAAACACGTTTGAATCAATACATGTGCTAAGGTGTGCCTCACTCCATTAGTACTTAGGTACTGACTGAATGATTAGACTATTGCAAGAAGCGTACCTGGGTGAATTCATAAGTGTTTCAGTTGTGGCGCAGTAAATGCATTACTACATGGTACTAAATAAGTCACTGGAACAGTGCAAAGGGAGTGACAGGATGTTTGCTGGAAGTACATGGATACTGACTGGAGAATTGAAGCTGTTAAAGACAAGTGTATAGTATGTTAGACGACTGCATGCATACTGCATAGACATTTGAAGCAGTCCATGTGGTAATGCATGGTTCACTACATGAGTACCTAGAAACTGACTGAATCATTAGACTACTGCTAAGAGAGTGCCTGGGTAAAACTTTTAAGTTTTTCAGTTTTGACGCAGTGAAGAGATTAGTACATGGTACTGGATCAGTCACTGGATGAGTGCAAGATGAGTGTCAGGGTGTTTATTGAAGTATATAGATACTGACTAGTTAATTAAAAAAGTTAAATACAAGTGTGTAGGTGACTAGAGGCCTGTATGCATACTGGATAGACTTTTAAACAGTACATGAGGTAAAACCTCAGACACTGCATGATTACTTCGGTACTGACTGAATCATTACACTACTGCAAGGAGAGTGCCTGGGTTAATCTTTTTAAGTTTTTGTGTTTTAGTGCAGTGAATGGATTACTACATGGTGCCAGATGAGTCAGTAGAGGTGTGCAAGTGGACTGAAAGAGTGTTTACTGGACTTTATAGATACTGAGTAGTTAATTGAACAAGTGAAAGACAAGTGTGTAGGTGACTAGAGGCCTGCATGCATACTGGACAGACGTTTGAATCAATCCATGTGCTAAGGCCTACCTCACTCCATTAGCACTTAGGTCCTGATTGAATGATTAGACTATTGCAAGAAGAGTGCCTGGGAGAATTTATAAGTG
Organism: Triturus cristatus; assembly: GCF_964204655.1. NCBI lineage: Eukaryota > Metazoa > Chordata > Amphibia > Caudata > Salamandridae > Triturus > Triturus cristatus. Next base: position 1,862,719,422 of record NC_140589.1, read on the forward strand.
TTTCAGTTTTGGCGCAGTGAATGCATTACTACATAGTGCTGAATAAGTCACTGGAAGAGTGCTAGAAGACTGACAGGGTGTTTGCTGGAAGTACATGCATACTGACTGGAGAATTCAAGCTGTTAAAGACAAGTGTATAGTAGGTTAGAAGCCTGCATGCATACTAGATAGACCTTTGAAGCAGTTCATGTGGTAATGCACAGTTCACTGCATGAGTACCTGCGTACTGAATGGATCAGTCACTGGAGGTGTGCAAGATGAGTGACAGGGTGTTTATTGAAGTATATAGATACAGACTAGTTAATTAAAGAAGTCAAAGACAAGTGTGTAGGTAACTAGAGGCCTGCATGCAAAGTGGATAGACGTTTAAACAGCCCATGAGCTAAGACCTCAGACACTGCATGATTACCTGGGTACTGACTGAATCATTACACTACTGCAAGGAGAGTGCCTGGGTTAATCTTTTTAAGTTTTTGTGTTTTGGTGCAGTGAATAGATTATTACATAGTGCCCGATGAGTAAGTAGAGGTGTGGAAGTGGACTGAAAGAGTGTTTACTGGAGATTCTAGATACTGACTAGTTAGTTGAAAAAGCGAAAGACAAATGTGTAGGTGACTAGAGGCCTGCATGCATACTGGACAGACATTTGAAGCACTCCATGGGCTAAGGCATGGGTCACTGCAAGAGTACCTGGGTACTGACTGAATCATTAGAGTACTGCAAGGAGAGTGCCTGGATAAATCTTTTAAGTTTTTGGGTTTTGGCGCTGTGAATAGATTAGTACATGCTGCTGAGTGAGTCACTGGAGGTGTGCAAGGGGAGCGACAGGGTGTTTATTGGAGTATATAGATACTGACTGGGCAAATGAAGGTGTGAAAGACAATTGTGTAGGTGGTTAGAGGCCTGCATGCATAATGGATAGTCATTTGAAGTAGTCCATGTGCTAAAACCGGGTTGACTACATAAGTACCTGGGTACTGACTGAATCATTAGAGAAGTACAAGGAGAGTGCATCAGTGAATTTATAAGTGTTTGGCTTTTGCCGCAGTAAATGGATTAGTACATGGTAGTGAATGGGTCACTGGAGAAGTGTAAGAAGAGTAACAGGGAGCGCTAGGTGGCGCCTGACCGGCATGGCCGCTTCGCGGTGAAGCTCCAGACGCCGGACCCCGCCGATCCTCCCTACTCCGCCTGATCCTGCCCTGGCCGGCCGCTTTTGGCTGTCCTGGGGCCCTGAACCGCCTGGCTCTCACTGGCGTGAGTTTGGGGCGTGATTGCCCCCCCCGGAGCTGCGCTCGCCGTCTCTCGTCAGTGCCCAGCGGGAGGCGGCTGTGATCCTGGTTGCTGGGTGCGGGCGCGCGGCTACTCGAGCCCGCGGTGCCCACGAGGCGGCTAGGCCTGGAGGACCTGGCGGTCGGGAGAGGTCATCGCTGCTGCTGCGGCGATACCCCCCCGGGGGTTCAGAGGGGCTCCTGCCTGATGCCCTTCAGCTGGAGGCGAGGTGCTGTGGGGCCCATTCTGGGACGCGGAGCTGTGCTGGAGGTCAGGCGGTGAGTGCGGCGCTGATTGGACTCCCCGGTCGGGCGACTTGAGTGGCTGTGGGGGCTGGAGGTGGCGGGGGGCCCTCCCCATCGGGCCGGGTGTCGGCGGTTGGGGGCCGGCTCCCCCTCCTTTCCCCCCCACCAACGTGGCTGGACCTGCCCTGGTGCTCCGTGGCCTGCAGCAGTGGGATAGTGGTTGTGACGCTGCGTCGGGGGTTCGGGCCGCGGGCCGGCGGTCGGCGAGGGTGATTGGCCATCCCTCGCCTTCTTCCTTTAGCCCCCCCCCTCCGTATCCACCTCCGGAGTCCTGTGTGTTGGGGGTGGCCCTGTCCACAGAGGCCCCTGGAGCCTATAGTCCTGAGCTGTACACGGGCGGTGGAAGTGCTGGACTCTCCGGAAGGGGGTTTGTGGCGCGGACGGGCGCCCTGTGACTTTGGCTGGTGTGCGGCAGCCTGCCCCCGGCTGTGACGCGGTGTGAAGAGTGGTGCCCCTCCAGGCAGGATCCGGGGCTAAGGACGAGCAACAGCTCTACGGGCTCATCGGTTGCCGGATCGGGCAGTTGGCGAGGGGATACACCGTGGGGCTTGTGGCGCGTGGCCTTCTGATCTAGTGAGGTGTCCTCCCGCCGTTCGCCTCCCGAGTCCTTGCGGAATCGCCGAGGCGGTTCCGTTGCCCGTGGACTGGGCGAAGTGCCCCGGTGCCACCGGTGCTGCCGCCATGGGTAAGGACAGGGCTTCCAGGTCGACGCCCGCGGCCACCCAGACTAAGATGGACAAATTCACGACCTCCGTGAAAGGGCCGAGCCCCGCCGGGGGGGGCCCAGACCCCTGGCACGGACCTTGCTGCCATCTTGCAGGCCATCACGGCATCCCGCTCTTCCCTGGAGGGTATGGTGGGAGAGGTGAAGGTGGACGTGGCCCTTCTTCGACAAGACCTGCGTAACGCCACCGCCCGCATCTCTGAAGCCGAATCTAGAATTTCGACAGCTGAAGAAGATATCCGCCAGCTGCAGGACCAGGTGCGTGAACTTACCACCCACTCTAAAGAACTGCACCGCCGGGTTGAGGATGCTGAAAATCGTGCCCATCGCTGTAACCTCCGCCTGGTGGGTGTCCCGGAGGGAGCAGAGGCGGGTCGTGCGGATGATTTCTTGGAGCGTTGGTTTAAATCCTGGATGCCGGTGGATAGCCTCTCGGCCTGTTTCGTGGTGGAGAGGGCCCATCGCTCCCTGGCTCCTAGACCCCCGGGAGCACCCCCCCGTCCCTTTATCCTAAAGATCCTGAATTTCAGGGACAGAGATGCGATCCTACGGGAGGCCAGGCGCTCTACGACTCTCCACTACCAAAATCACATTATAATGGTATTCCCGGACTACACCCGAGAGGTCCAGGAGCTCCGGCGCTCCTACATGGTGGTAAAGCAGAAGATGCGATCCATGGGCCTCCAATATCAGCTGCAGTTCCCCGGCCCGCCTCCGAGTCATTTTTCAGCAAAAGACCTTCTTCTTTGACACGCCACGGGCGGCCTGGACTTGGCTCGCAGAGGAATGTCCCCTGCAGCGCGCTGGTCGGGGATCACCGGTGGAGGGGCGGGAGAGGCAAGAGGCGCCCCGATCTTCCAGATCCCGACGACGACGGCGCACGCTGCCCCGGAGGTGCGCGAGGGAGGAGGTGATTGTCGCGCGCTCCGGGGGGCGGCCGCAACGAGCATCCAGGGCCTCCTCTGCCTCTTCGGTGGCGCCCACCAGTCCTGCTGCCGCCAGGCGGCGGGCCGTGTCCCCCCAGCGGGCGGACTCTGTGACCCAGCCTGCTCCTCAAGTGGACACTTCGGACCTTTCCCGCAGCCCTACCATTTGACTTCCATCTACTGCTTGTAATATTTTTGTCGGGGAGGGGAGACTGGGATGTGCTTCCTGGTGTTGGACTTCGCAGTCGGGCCTCAGTGCTCCTACACACTTATTGCTCTCGGCCAGGGCGGGTGAATTGGGTTTGCTCTGATTTCTTAAGGGGTCCACTGGCACTCAGGCCCGAGCGTTTTAGCTTGGTTTTGGTTACACACTGTTAGGGCGACAGATGCTTCTGTTTTCGAAGTATAGGGTGGGCTGTGCGGGGTTGGGGTTGGGGTTGGTTTGGGGTTGTTTCTTCCTCCTAGGGAGGTTTTTGTTGTTAGAGGGTGCAATCCTCGCTGTTGTGGTTCTAAGGCATCATGTAGTGTTTGATCTGCTCTCCTGTCCGATCTCTTCATGTCCCTCCTTCCGGGGAGCTCTCCTGCCCACGCGCTCATTGGCCCCAGTGTGGGCGCGGTGCCCGCTTGGTGATGGCTTCATGCGCGCTTCCCGACTCACCCATGGCTCCCATTCGCGGTCATCTTGTCTATCTCCTGTCATGCATGCCCCTGCTTGCTCCCATGGCGGACACACCCATGCCTAAGGCTGCCGTGCGCGTCTTGTCCTGGAATGTCAATGGCCTGCTGGATCGCTTCAAGCGCATGGCGGTCCACAAATATAAGATTGACGTGCTCCTTCTTCAAGAGACCCACCGTATGGGTAATAAATGTCCCTCTCTCGCCCGCTACGGATACGATAGGGTCTGGCACTCAGGCTTCGCTAGGGGCTCCCGGGGGGTGGTTATCCTGCTTAAACGCTCCTTTCCCTTTGTACTGACTCAGGTGCATCTGGACCCCCAGGGCATGGCCCTTACGGTATGTGGCACCCTGGAGGGGCGGCCGCTTACACTGCTGTCCCTCTACGCAGCGCCATCCCTGCTGCAGACCGCTCTCTCTTACACCGCGGATCTCCTCCCCAAACTCCCGACGGGGTCTCTTGTCCTCGGTGGAGACTTCAACGCTGTCTACACACCCCATCTGGACTCGACGGGTCCGGTCTCCTTTACCAGGACCGCTCGCGCGAAACAGTTATCGTGTTGGGCTGAGGCTCAGGGCTTGTGTGACGTTTGGAGGGTTTGGCACCCACGTGATCACCAATATACCCACACTTCAGCGGCGCACCATTCCCACGCCCGGATTGACCTACTTTTTGTCCCCTCTACCGAATGTGCAGGGGTTTGTGATGTCCGCATTCTTCCGAGAGGCCTCTCTGATCACTTGCCGGTGTTTCTTGCTCTTGGCCCACCTCCCTTTTCTGCCCGTCCGACGTGGCGTTTGAATGCCTGGTTCCTTCAGGACAAAGCCTTTTGGAGGGTGGTGGAGAATGGGATTACGGAGTACTACCTTCACAATGTGGGCTCCATCTCTTCCTCGGCTGCCCTCTGGGAGGCCGGCAAGGCGACTATTAGAGGGGTTGCAAAGGGGCATCTGCAGCAGCAGCGTCGACGCCAACTCCAGCAACTTACAGCTTGTGAAGCGCAGGCCCTGGAGCTTGAGCGCGACCAGGACGCGTTGGGAGACACCACACGGGTGCGACGGCTGGCCTTTCTCCGAGAGGAGATACGCATGCACTCTCTGGAGGCGGCGAAGACTCTTTGGCGTTCCTCGGTGGCACGGGTTTACGGGTGGGGGGATAAGAACGGAACGCTCCTGCACCGACTGGCCACATACCCTCGTGCAGGCCAGGTGATTCCGGCCATCACGGACGCCGCGGGTGGGACACACACGGTTTCGGTGGCAATAGCTCAAACCTTTGCGGACTACTACTCCCAACTATACCGAGCGCGGGCGCAGGGGATTTCCCTTGCGGGATTGATGAGGGGGAGTGGGGCGGCCCTTGCGCGGTTGGGACAGGAGGCTAGCGAGGCCTTGGACCTGCCCATTACCCTGCAGGAGGTTGAGACGGCAATCACCCATTTGGCACCTGGGAAGACCCCGGGACCGGATGGTTTTCCACAGGAGTATTACGCCTTGTTCCGTGACACCCTAGCCCCGCGGCTTCTGGATCTCTTTGCAGAGGCGGTGGAGAAGGGTTCATTCCCGTGAGAAACAGATACCGCCACTATCGTCGTCATCGTCCTTCCGAAGACTCAACCCCCATCACAGTCCTGCTCCGACTACCGACCGATATCTCTCATCAACACCGAGCTTAAAATATACGCTACCATCCTTGCGCAATGGCTGCGCCCGCTTCTTGTCGCGCTGGTCCACCCGGACCAATGCGGGTTTATGCCGAACCGAGGAACCAGACACTGCCTGCGGCGCCTGCATCTTGCTCTGGCCCACCGAGAGCGCCTTTCTCCTTATCTGGCCCTTCTACTGGTTGACTTCGAGAAAACCTTTGATTCGGTGGGGTGGGAATATCTTGGAGACACCTTGGAGCAAATGGGGTTCGGCTCCCAGTTTCGCGCAATGGTTCGGGTTCTGTATGCGGACCCACGAGCTCGAGTGCTGGTCAATGGGACCTTGTCCCGCGCGTTTTCCATAGGACGGGGGACACGGCAGGGCTGCCCGCTCTCGCCCTGGCGATGGAGCCCCTGGCTGTGCTCATCCGGGCAGATCCTGCTCTCCGTGGCTGGGACTGGCCGGGAATGGTCCCTGATAAAATTGCGTTATATGCGGACGATGTTCTTCTTTATCTTTCGGATCCGGCTGTCTCGGGTCCTCGGGTGCGCCAGATTCTTCATCGGTTTGGACAGGCATCTGGTCTCCGTCTGAACTCCGGGAAGTCTGTCTTGGTTCCGTTACACCCTTCTCGGGAGTGTTTTGATTGGCAGTCTGACATTCCCCTCGACGACTGTCCTTTAAATACCTGGGGATTTGGGTTACCCTTCTCCCGGAAATGTGCTGGGCTCTCAACGTGGCCCCCGTGGTTAACAAGGCCAGATCAGATATGATAAAGTGGCAGTCACTCCCGTTGAATCCGTTGGGAAGGATTGCTCTTTATAAGATGATGATCCTCCCTCGGTTTCTATACATGCTCCAAAACACGCCCTGCTCCTTCCCCCGCTCTTGGTTTCGGGACCTGGACAAGACCGCGACTAAATTTCTTTGGGGTGGAGGTAGGTCCCGGCTGGCTTTAGACTGCTGTCGAGTTCCTTCCTATGACGGCGGCCTGAGCATGACTAATCTTTACCTGTACTCTCTCGCTACGCGGCTGCTGGTGGTCCACAACTGGTTTTCGGGTGGGTGGGATGATCCGGCCTATAGACTGGAGGTGCAGATCACCAGATTCTCTTCTATTCAGAATATGCTCTATGGAGCGACGGTCCCTCGATCGCTTCCGGAGGTCGTGCGGGCCCCCTTTCTGGCGTGGCGAGCGGCCCTACGGCACACCCGCTGGTCGAGGGTACTAACCCGGGTTACACCGCTATGGCATGGCACTTGGATGCGGGAGGTATCGGGGCTCGACGGCTTTCGCAACTGGGACCTCCTGGGGATCTCCTGCCTGGGTGACATCTGGCGGGGAAGCCACATGTGCTCCTTTCAAGAGCTCCGGAGTCGGTTTTCTTTACATCCCTCGCAATTCTATAGGTATCTCCAGCTGCGCCATGCGCTCCAATCTCACGTCCCCCTAGACTCCAAACTCCTCGACATTAGCCCGCCTGAAGCTCAGGTGATGCTGGGATGTCTTGGGAGGGGGGGCATATGCCGTATTTATCGATCCCTGGTTAATAATTCCCCGATGGATTGGAGTGGGCTGAAGCAGCGGTGGGAGGCCTGGGTGGGTCCTCTGGACGACAATGATTGGAGGGACGCCCTTATGGCGCCCAGGACAATCACCGCATCGGCTCGATTGCGGCTTATCCAGCTTTATTATCTTCACACTGCATACCTGACCCCGGAGCGTCTGTTTCGAGCGGGCCTGTGCCAAGGGGCCTCGTGCGCTCGGTGCAGGGTGGAACCGGCAGATTTCTTTCATATGGTCTGGTCTTGCCCTCTGTGGAAATATGGATTTTTCTGGTCAGTTATGTCCCCTATCTTGGACCCCAACGGTTCTATGTGCATGTCACAAGTACATGTATGTTCCCTCCAGTTCCAGTTATGAAGACGCAAATACATGTGCGTCCACCGTCAACATGTCCTCTGTCAGATCCGCCATGAATAGGCCGGATATTCCATTCCTAAATATGAAAGGCCACCGGCTTTATATGGTTCACTTATGCCATTTTTACAGTCCAGGCAAGTAGGCCCTGATTCTGTCATCAAACTCTTCTTGCCTTCTGCCTCTGAAAGCTCCAGTCTGAGCCTGCATCTGTGACCATGAACTTTGTCTCATTCTCTGCGCGGCTCACGAAGCCTGACATCAGCCTATTCTCTGCCAAGAACTGTATTTCACCTTCGAATTATCTGCTTCCCCCTCAGCCGATGCATTCCTGCCTAGTAGTTTAAGTAAACATTCTTCCAGTTACCAAGCAAAAGGCCCGGCTTCTCTGTCCTCATGCAAGTAACTCATAGCCCTGTTACCATGGAATATTTCTACCCCCTCGCATTTAGTGTAGACACTTAGACGCTTGTACACGCACGCACAGTCAGTATAGAATAGATTCTGTCCGAGAGTCCTTCTTTCGTGGATAACATAGTTCTTTAAACATAGGATGTTAGATATGATTTGGGATTAGGTTGACTTGACCCCCCAGACTTCTTGTCTCCACATGTAGAGCTAAATGTCAAGTCCCCTTCACCCCCCTAGTTACACGTCAATTACACGTCATGTTGCTGCGCGCGCATCTATGCCAAGTATTATCTTATAGATCCACCTATATGTGACATCATAACCAATTACGTTCCTTTTTACTCCTTATTACACCCATTTTTGGTTACGCAGATAAATCGTCATTTTCCTTATCAATTGTTACGCCTACTGCATTCGCTTCATTGTAATGTATGATCTATAAAAGTCATTTCATGTCAATAATGTATGTACTTCACTTCCTGAACCCCCGTGGTGATGGAACTTGGAGCAACCGATTATAATCGATCACTGGAATAAAGCCCATTCCGAACCTCTAATACCACGGATTCTGCCTCTCATTTTACTGAGCTATTTTATTATGTTTCTGTATCAAATTAAGTCCAGGTAAAGGAATTTTATTTACCACATGAATGGCGCCCGAACAGGGACACTTTCTCATCTCACGCGCCGGCGGTGCGTTGCAGGCCCGGTCTCCTGCCACAGCTGGACGGACAATAACGCGTACCAGCAGGATTTCCTGTATCTCCCTCCGGTCAAGCGGGGGCGACTGAGGCTGCGATCAACACCCAGACGAGGCGGTGAGAAGTGCGAAGTATCCCGACCAGAGCCTAGCTGAGAGAGCAAGATCCGAGGTATACAGAGGCCCACCAGTTTCCGAAGTCCCAAGTCGAGTCCAGTTTCCGACGAGTCGAGTCGAGTCCAGTCCGGTCCAAGTCCGGTTTCCGAGGCCTTCCGTTTCCGAAGCTACCCGGTGAGTACCATTACTGGGGAGGCATTTCTGACGTGCACATAGGTTGTGCCGGTCAAGACGGGTTTGGGTACACAAATCCGGTCTGCACTGTTTTAGCAGTGTATCTGTACTGTTTAGCAGTATATCAAGTATTCCGAAGTATCTAGTTATTGTCAAGAATTAAGCTTGGTGATTAGTTATGCAGACGATCATCATTGTTGTTTCAGTTAAAGGTTTAATGTTTAATGTTTAATGTGTTTAAAAACGTCCTGCATATTGTGGTATGAATGGTTGTTCATTATTGTGCTTTTGTATTAAATGTGTTCAAGATTAAGTATCGGATCAGTTGCCAATATGCCGTTCTTTTCGAAACTAAGACAGATCACTACAAGAAAAGGGGTACTCGAAGAAGCCGTTCCTATTCCTCCTAGGGACACTCCAGGGTACTTCATGTATCATAAACATGGCTTAGACGCTATATTATTTCTTGATTTATGGGTAGATTACACCAAGGAATTACCAGAAAGTCAGAGGTGGCCCACAGCGGGAACCTGGGATGCAGAGTGCATCATGAAAGTCGAGGAAGAGTTATGGAAAAGGAAAGTCAGACAGTCACAGAAAGATGCCGTTGAATTATGGCGTAAAGAATCTCATAGACGTACAGAAAAAGCACGTAGACAGGAAGAGAGGAGTAAAGAGAATTCCAATAAAGTTCGAGAAAATCTATTAATTGAGGAAGGGATCCGAGTGAAATCAGAACAAGTAGGCAGACAAAGAAATGCCCTTATGAATGGTATGTATCCCCTTCTGGCCGAAGGATTACCTAAGGCTACTCCAGAAATACCGAAAGACTTGCCGCCCCCATTGTTCCCAATAAAGGTACATCCTAAGGGGTATCCTAGAACCGCAGAAGATGTTTTTCTTTCCTCATATTTAGATGACGCAGCTCCCGAGTATGCTAATTCCGCCCCGCATAGACCGCATACCAGGGAGGTCCAACGCCAAGATCCAGTACCCGTATCCCTACAGCAACAAATCGAGTCACAAGTTCCGGCAAGCACATCTGTTTCTACATCTGTTCCTACAGCTACTTCTATGGCTGTGTCCACACCTGTAGTTGCCGTGTCACGTTCGACGAATCCTTTCACACCCGACACCCCAGATGGGGCTACGGGAGGTGCTAGTAACATTTTTTCTACGCCACCCAGAATAAATAAACTTACTTTTCAAGAGTCAGCACATTCACGTACCCCCAAACTCGTAAATGCCCGTACGCTGAAGGAACTTCTTATAGATTGCAGATATGACCCTGTGCCCGGTAAAGAGGACGAAATGACCCTGGCATCATTGCGTATCAGACGAGCCGCAGTGTATTTAGGGAAGTTACCAGGAATGACTGCGCATCTGGATAAAATATACAGAGCTATGGAATACCAGAAAGTGGAGATACAGGGGGAACTGTTACGTTTCCTTATAAATTGTGTGATCAGAAATGAAGACCGACCGGGGGTAGACCCGGAAGCAATGCAAATTCTTACCAGATGGAGCCAGAATATATCGGAAGGTAGACATGATAAACAAAATTGTATAATAGCCATGTGCCGAAAGATCCATAAAGAAATAGAACGCCTACACGAAGAGAGATTAGAGGTAGACGAGTTCGAACAAAGCGAGGAAGAAGGATCAGGACTGCCCACAGGACAGTCAGACACTATAGCCTATGTAGGTAGAGGAAGATCTTGTAATAGTAACAGATGTCCTATTGACCCGATACGTCCGATATGTCAAGACAATAACAGGGGTTTCCCAACACCCATAGTCCATATAAGGTCTAACGAGCATTCGTTCCAAACCGCCGACAAACTACTCCGAGAACGTAGGGGTTATCATTTTCTCGATTCTATGGATGAACAAGATTTAGCCAGGGCAGCTGTCCATTGGGTGGACAGTCCCGGAAAATATAGTGATGATACAGTAGCACGCACATTTTTGAATCTCACCCCAGATGAACAGAGGTTAGCTGGGATTTATATGATTCAACAACTCATTATACTATATCGGAGTCAGCATTCGGACCCTGGTCCCTTACCTGACATATTGACTGAATTGCTTATGAATAAATGGAGAGGTGCAGGTACTAAATTAATTAAAGAAATTCTAGAATCAAGAAAGCAGTATATTCTTTTTGTATGCGCAGAGCATGTCTCATTGCCCGTCAAGGAAAGAACCACGTATCACATGGATAGACAGAATCCCTTACGAGAAGTGCACCCAATAAAAGGCGAGGACAACGAGTTTAAGCGCGTATTTGTATATACGCCCATATCAAAAATAGAATTGTTACAAATGAAGAAAGTGGTACCCAGTCATGACAAAGATCCAGCGGGTTTTCACCGAGAAATTAAAGACATGTTACTCATGGGAGAGTATACCTATCCCGACATTATGACAATATTAAAGGTATTGATGCCTGCTGGTATTTATGAGAAACTCAAGGAAAAAGAGTGGGAGGTAGGAGACCAAAAGATAGAATGGTCAGCATTGGAAGCAGAAGAAAAGGCCCGAACTGCAGGAGCAGGACTTGGGGATAAAACTAAAGCACTACCAGGTTTATTAGTACAGGTACTGCCACGTTTATTAACTACGAAAAAGGAAGATTGGGGTACAATTTCAGCCTGTAAACAGAAGCAAGATGAAGACACTAGTGATTACTATGCCCGATTTGAAAAATGTTTTGGTATAAATAGTGGCATAAAAGCAAGTAGCGAATCATACCCACATCTGTTTGTAACAAAATTAGTAGAAAATGCCCTGCCCCCAGTAAAGAATAGAGTATTAAAATTCGAGAGTACCTGGCAAGGTAACACTCCATCACAAATGTTACAAATGTTACAGTACCATCACAATAGAATTAGAGAGGAACAAGAACATGAACACAGACGCATGAAAGACACGAAAATGAAAATGCTAGTTTCCCAGACAGTCCCAGCTGAAGGACATAAGAAGGGTATGACACATTCCGATTCAGCAGGACCTGTAAAAGGGACATGCAATTATTGTAAAAAACCAGGTCATTACGTACACGACTGTCCAGTTTTAAAACATAATATCGCCATAGGTAAAACACAAGAAAGATCACGGCCACTCAGACAAGATCAGAATGAACAAGGAGCTCTGCAGCATGCCCAGGCCATGCCAGCCGCACAACAGCCAATACAGTTTGTGCCAGCTGCACCACCGTTGCCTGTTGCTGCCACACAGACAACAACACGACAAATGTATCAGACCGCACAGTATGAATATCCTGAGTATCAGCGTTACGCATGAACTAGCCTAGAGAGGGAAGTTGACTTACCCCTTATTGAAATACCTGTAGATCAAGAAGGACCTTATGTACATAGTGAATTATTAGGCCAAGATAGAAAATTTTTACTCGATACAGGGGCAAGTCGAACAACTATAAAACGTAGTGAAGTTCCAGGGGCACCCCTCTCAGGCTCACAGAATATTTCCCTTGGTTTTTCAGGAAAACCTATTGTTAATGAAGTATCACAGCCTCTTCCACTTACGATAGGACCTTTGACCCGAACTACAGATTTATTGCTTACTAAATCATGTCCCGAAAATCTATTAGGAATAAAAACGCTGAAAGCTCTAGGAGCCATAATATGTTGTTCTCCGGAAGGAGTGAGGTTGTTTTTACGTGATTTTAAAGGTCATTATGTGTCTAGAGACATGGATCCCCGATTACAGACTTTACCCACACATCTATGGGCACAAGGCCCTAATGATGTTGGTTGCATGAATATTACACCATATCGAGTCACATTAAAGGCAGGAGTGGTGCTACCACGAATGCGACAATACAAGTTACCACCAGATGCTGTAGTGGCTTTACTACAAATCATTGACGAGCTCATTGCCCAAGGAGTAGTTGTGGAAACAGACTCCAATGTATGTAATTCACCGATAATTCCGATTCTTAAACGAACAGATCCAAAGGCCCCGCCAGTATATCGATTGGTTATTGATCTGCGCGAGTTAAACAAATGCATTGTGCCACAATTCCCTGTGGTCCCAGATATCTCGTCATTACTGACAGCCATTGATTCCGAAGCAACATTCTTTACTGTAATTGATCTCAAAAATGCTTTTTTCAGCGTCCCAATAGATCCGGAGAGCCAATATTTGTTCGGATTTAGTTTAAATGGACGTAGCTTTAAATTCTCACGCGCATCTCAAGGATTTACAGAAAGCCCCAGCATCTATAGCCAAGCACTGAAACGAGAACTAGATAGTATCCACATGCCAGTTAACACTGCTCTGCTCCAATACGTCGATGATCTGCTGATCACCGCAAGAAGCGAACCGGAATGTGAAAAAGCATCACTGACAGTTTTAAAATTTCTAGCCGAAAAGGGGCACAAGGTGTCCCCTTCTAAGCTGCAATTCTGTGTCCAGCGAGTTGTTTATCTTGGACACTCGCTGTCCAAGGAGGGAAGGCAGCTTACACCGGACCGCATTCAGTTAATAGCTAACATGCCAACACCCAAGACACAAAAGGAGGTACGGGCTTTCATAGGTCTCACTTCATATTGCAGGCAGTGGATCCCTCAGTACGCATTTCTAGCAAAACCACTCATTCAGTTAACCACACAGGAGGTAGCCACATCGACTGTTCTCCCTTGGACTCAGGAACATACACAAGCTTTTGAAAGCCTAAAGAAAGCTTTATGTCAAGCACCTGTCTTAGCAACGCCATGTTACAGAAAACAGTTTACACTTTTTGTTACAGAACGCGAAGGTACTGCCTTGTCAGTACTCACACAGGAACAAGCAGGAGCACACAAACCATGTGCTTATTTTTCTAGTACATTAGATCCCGTAGCTCAGGCTTTGCCTGCATGCCTGAAATCAGTAGCAGCGACAGCTTTAGCAATCAGACAAAGCGATGCCATAGTGTTAGGACATCCATTGACAGTTCAAGTGCCACACGCAGTAGAGGTTCTTGTAAACAGAACGCAAACACAACACTTGACTATAGCGCGACTTACAGGGTACGAACTTACATTGTTTCAGCCACATATAGAAATCAGACGCTGTAATACATTGAATCCTGCCACACTTTTGCCAGTAACCGGAACAGACCCACTAGCTCATGACTGTATTGAAGTTATTACTATAACGACAAAACCCAGACAAGACTTAACCGATGTCCCATTGTCAGATCCAGACCTGACATTGTATGTAGATGGTTCATGTATGAGAACAAGTACAGGAGAGTTAGTGGCCGCTTACGCAGTCACAACAGATACTGAAGTCATTGAAACTAATCGTATAAATACTTTGTCAGCTCAAGCCGCAGAGCTCATCGCTCTGACACAAGCCTGTATTCAAGCCACAAATAAAAAAGTCAACATATACACTGATTCACGTTATGCATTCGGAGTTGTACATGACTTCGGCGTGCTGTGGCGAGAGAGAGGTTATTTAACTTCCCACGGTGCCCACATTCAGCACGGACCCCTCATTCATGCCTTATTAGATGCAATACATCGACCCACTGCAATATCAATTATGAAATGTAAGGCTCATACGAAGGTTGCTGATATCATTTCCCAAGGCAATGATCTAGCCGACAGAACAGCTAAACAGACTGCTCAAACTCAAACCCCCGACATGATAAAGACAATAGTCCCGATGCCGACACATTGTATGACAGTTAAAGATCCTACCCTTGACGTAATTGACATACAGACACATGCTACACCAGACGAAATAAAGAAATGGACTGAATTAGGAGGGATCCAAACGGACCAAGGATGGATGATGAAGGAAAAGTCTGTGTGGTTCCTTCCTGATTCAATGGTCCAAGTTATAATTAACACTACACATAGTCCAGCACATCTCGGAGAAAAAGCTATGCTAGACAGCATTCAACACATTTGGTTCAATAAACATTTGCGAGCAGCAGCCAAACAAAAGGTCCGTACCTGTATGATCTGTTGCCAGTTCAACCCAGGAAAAAGCGTTCCCGTAGAACAGGGTGGATTTCATCCTCCTGATCACCCTTTTGAAGTCCTCCAGATGGATTATATCCAGATGGAACGATGTCGAGGATTCAAATATGTTCTCGTAGTTGTCTGCGCTCTGTCCCGCTGGACGGAGGCATACCCGGTTTCAGATTACACTGCCCCGACTACTGCCAAACAGTTAGTTCGAGAATTCTTCCCACGATACGGTTTACCACGTGTTGTCTACTCAGATAACGGCCAGCCGTTCTCATCCGAATTAATGAAACATGTTTCACTTCTGTTAGGATATCAGTGGAAATTCCACTGTGTCCGACACCCCGAGGCAGCAGGTCTCGTAGAAAGACATAATCAGATACTGAAAATCAGATTGTCCAAAATATGCAGAGAGAAAGGTGTCGACTGGATAGTAGCGTTACCAGTTGCACTCTTTTACATGAGAATGGTAGCACACTCTCGAACAGGGCTATCCCCGTATGAGGTGATCTTTGGCAGACCACCAAATATGTGGGGGACGCCTATACCACGCAAAATAACTGATGTTGACTGTAATATGCTGACAGATTACTTGGCTTCCTTGATGTCTGCACTACAATCTTGTCGTTCACAGGTAGCTGCAGCCTTTCCCGACAACACTGAGGTGAAACCCCATGACGTAGTTCCGGGTGATCTCGTATTTGTGAGAAATTTCGACCGATAGACTCAGCTGGAGCCCAGGTGGAAGACACCCAAGTTGGTTCTGCTCACTACAAGGACAGCCGTGAAGATCGAGGGCCGCAAGGGCTGGATTCATTCAAGTCATATCAAGAAATTTCATGGACTATCCCCAGATATAGACATTGTGCCCTGCACTCCCTCACAGACTGATTCAAAACTTCCTTTGGTTGAAAAGACTGAAACCGAACTCTATAAAGTAAAATTGAGGCCTAGAACGTCAGACAATTTGATTGTTTAAGTCCTCTCCAAGGTGAAGCGGTTGAATTTGTCTCTGACATGTATCCTCTAGACCTGAATCATGGACAGTCGCGGAAAATGTTGAAACGACAGGCGTATTGTAAATCACTGCGTAGCCATTGCATAGTGACATTAATAATATTGTTTTCCTTAAGTCTTTTAATAATTACTGCAAGCATATTGTTGCACATATATTACCCTATTGCCAGAAACGTTTACAATGTTACCGCAGAACATTCTTTTAGTGACTTACCTCCGCATGAATTGTCTTATAGACTTGCGCTGCGCAATAACACTTTCATTAGTATGTTACATCATTCCCATCAGACTAGTAATGCTACTAATTGTTGGGTGTGTGGTCGGCTCCCTCCCTATCAGAATTATGAAGGAGTCCTGCCATTCTTTCCACACCCCTTTACACATAATGGCTCCTGTGGAGCATGGTTTAGTTTAATCAATTCCATAGACTCAGACACAGCAGTTTACCAAGATCATTGGGTATGGGGAAACCTGAACCTAGTTTTACTCAAGGTCTGCTACCCTGACAAGGAGGGTCGCCCCAAAAGAACAGGAACTGATCTAGAAAATGAAGTATATGGATTAGGTAATTTTACACCTAATCTCATGATTCTAAATGTCGTATCCGAAGTTGAACTAGTCTTACCCACCATGTCAGTATTCCCAGCGAAGGGTGAATTGTGTGTAAGAAAGGTTGGTTCCATACATATGGGCCATAGTAAATGCACTACTATAGTAGAATTCAGTGATCAAGGCAAATCTTCATTTAGAGCTTATCGCCACTCCTACTTTATATGTGGTCAGACCGCATATATGCGTCTACCTCTAGATTGGGATGGTACCTGCTACATTGCATTCCTTTTGCCACCTGTTTTCCTAGCTCCTCCTGATTATTACAGAAATATTCATTTAGTACACAACAGAGAGCGGAGAGATCTCCCAATTGTCGATTACACTGAAACAGCATGGGAAAAATACACAGATTTCAATAAAGGCATCTTTCCCTATATAGGTACTGTTACTAATAGTAAGCTGATACGTAGATTAACTAGAACCCTTGAAGCAGTAGTGAATGAAACTATTTCCGCCTTAGGCAATTTAACAGAAGAGCAGTCTGCTATGCGGATTGTTGTGCTTCAAAATCGTCTTGTCCTTGACGTAATCCTGGCTGATAGGGGCGGAGCTTGTAGGGTCATCGGATCAAGCTGCTGCGTATTCATACCAGAAAATTCGCCATCAGTATATAAAGCCATAACTCGCCTTCATAAGATTGTAAACCAGATACACCAGAACCCAGGCACTTGGACTTGGTCCAGTTGGTTTTGGAGTGTGATATCAGCCTGGGGATGGAGAGTTCTATCCTTCCTAGGTATTGGCCTTCTCATACTATTCAGTTGTTGTCTATGTCTACAATGTGGACCAGCGATCTGTGGTCTGTGTGCCACATCGTGTATTCCACCACCAAGATTTCATTCGTCACGGAAGAAGAAAGAAGAACAAATGATGTTATATGAACAGATCAATGGATTGATGAAGATTGATATCTCTTAACGGGCAAGTAGGGGACAAGGAGGGAATGTGGAAATATGGATTTTTCTGGTCAGTTATGTCCCCTATCTTGGACCCCAACGGTTCTATGTGCATGTCACAAGTACTTGTATGTTCCCTCCAGTTCCAGTTATGAAGACGCAAATACATGTGCGTCCACCGTCAACATGTCCTCTGTCAGATCCGCCATGAATAGGCCGGATATTCCATTCCTAAATATGAAAGGCCACCGGCTTTATATGGTTCACTTATGCCATTTTTACAGTCCAGGCAAGTAGGCCCTGATTCTGTCATCAAACTCTTCTTGCCTTCTGCCTCTGAAAGCTCCAGTCTGAGCCTGCATCTGTGACCATGAACTTTGTCTCATTCTCTGCGCGGCTCACGAAGCCTGACATCAGCCTATTCTCTGCCAAGAACTGTATTTCACCTTCGAATTATCTGCTTCCCCCTCAGCCGATGCATTCCTGCCTAGTAGTTTAAGTAAACATTCTTCCAGTTACCAAGCAAAAGGCCCGGCTTCTCTGTCCTCATGCAAGTAACTCATAGCCCTGTTACCATGGAATATTTCTACCCCCTCGCATTTAGTGTAGACACTTAGACGCTTGTACACGCACGCACAGTCAGTATAGAATAGATTCTGTCCGAGAGTCCTTCTTTCGTGGATAACATAGTTCTTTAAACATAGGATGTTAGATATGATTTGGGATTAGGTTGACTTGACCCCCCAGACTTCTTGTCTCCACATGTAGAGCTAAATGTCAAGTCCCCTTCACCCCCCTAGTTACACGTCAATTACACGTCATGTTGCTGCGCGCGCATCTATGCCAAGTATTATCTTATAGATCCACCTATATGTGACATCATAACCAATTACGTTCCTTTTTACTCCTTATTACACCCATTTTTGGTTACGCAGATAAATCGTCATTTTCCTTATCAATTGTTACGCCTACTGCATTCGCTTCATTGTAATGTATGATCTATAAAAGTCATTTCATGTCAATAATGTATGTACTTCACTTCCTGAACCCCCGTGGTGATGGAACTTGGAGCAACCGATTATAATCGATCACTGGAATAAAGCCCATTCCGAACCTCTAATACCACGGATTCTGCCTCTCATTTTACTGAGCTATTTTATTGTGTTTCTGTATCAAATTAAGTCCAGGTAAAGGAATTTTATTTACCACACCTTGCCTGGAAAGCTTCTGGGGGGAGATTGAAACTGAATTAACTGAAGTTCTGGAGTGGGAGGTCCCCCATGACCCTCGGTTAGCGCTGTTGGGAATAACTGATGGGCTGGATGGCTCCCGTAACGAGCAATATTTCCTAACCACGGCCCTGGTGGCGGCCAAGAGGGATATCGCGGCCGCCTGGAAGCAGATTGACCCACCCAGAGGAGACAAATGGCGGAGAGGGGTGGACTGGTGCGCTGCACAGGAACGGACACTGTACGGTACAAGGGGTTGCCCCAGAAAGTTTCGTAAAATATGGGGGAAATGGCTTGGGGGCTTTGTTTAGGGGAGGGAATGCGTAGGGTGGGAACGGAGGGGGGGGTGTTTGCGGAAACTGTATAAATACTGACTGGGATATTGACGGTGTGAAAGACAAGTGTGTAGGTGGTTAGAGACCTGCATGCATACTAGACAGACATTTGAAGCAGTCCATTATCTAAGGCCTGGGTAATTGCATGAGTACCTGAGTACTGACTGAATCATTAGAGTACTGCAAGGAGAGTGCCTGCATGAATCTTTTAAGTTTCTGCATTTTGGCGCAGTGAATAGATTAGTACATGGTGCTGGATGAATCACTGGAGGTGTGCAAGGGGAGTGACAGGATGTTTATTAGAGTATATAGATACTGACTGGGCAATTGAAGGTGTGAAAGACAATTGTATAGGTGACTTGATGCAAGCATGCATAGTGGATAGACGTTTCAAGTACTCTATGTGCTAAGTCCGGGTTCACTACATAAGTACCTGGGTACTAACTGAATCATTAGAGTACTACAAGGAGAGTGCCTCAGTGAATTTAGAAGTGTTTGGGTTTTGGCGCAGTGAATGGATTAGTACATGGTGCTGAATGGGTCACTAGAGGAGTACAAGGGGAGTGACAGGGTGTTTGCTGGAAGTGTATGGATACTGACTGTGGAATTAAAGGTGTGAAAGAGAAATGTGTAGATGGTTAGAGGACTGCATGCATAGTGGATAAGCATTTGAATCAATGCATGTGCTAAGGCCTGCCTCACTCCGTTACTACTTGGATATTAACTGAATGTTTACAGTATTGCAAGGACAGTTCCTGGGTGAATACATAAGCAATGACTGCCTTCTAATTCTACCAAAACTTGAGAACAGGAAAGGTTTTTAAGCAGTTATGCGTATGCAAAGATGTGAAGTACCCAAATGCTTCATTCACAGTGGTTCCCAAATGCACACAGACTCACAGTGTGATTCTAGACAAGCAACACTATCACTAGGAGTTTACTAAAACTCATTCACTACTGTGGAAGGGGTAAGGGGACTGCACACAATCTACATATTTAAGTACTGCACTTTAGTGTCCAAACCTAACTCATTTTATCAATGCATAAGCAAAGACTGGCTTTAATGCTACTAAAACCTGACAACATGACAGGTTTTAAAACAGTTATCTGTCAGCAAATACACAATGTTACCAAATGCTTCTCTCACAATCCTTACCCAAATGCACACAGACTCAAAGTGTGATTTTAGACAAGCAACACTATCCTAGGAGTTTACCAAACTCATTCACTAGTCTGGAAGGGGTAAGGGTACTGCACACAATCTGCATATTTAAGTACTGCACTTTAGTGTCAAAGCCTGACTCATTTTTATCAATGCATAAGCAAAGACGGGCTTTTAATGCTACTAAAACTTATCAACATGACAGGTTTTAAAACAGTTATCTGTCAGCAAATACACGATGTTACCAAATGCTTCTCTCACAGTGGTTCCCAATGCACACAGACTCACAGTGTGATTCTAGACAAGCAACACTATCCCTAGGAGTTTACCAAAACTCATTCACTACTCTGGAAGGGGTAAGGGGACTGCACACAATCTCACAATGCTTACCCAAATACACACAGACTCACAGTGTGATTGTAGACAGCCAACTATCCCTTGTACAAAATACATTTACTAGTCTACACGATCTAAGGTGACTGCACACATTACAGACAATCTTCTACTACAGATTAGTAACAAAATGTTTCTCTCAAAATGATTCATAAATGCACACAGACTCACTGTGTGATTCTAGACAAACAACTCTATCCCTTGCACTATACCAAAACACATTTCTTAATCTACGAATACTACATTTTAGTGTAGAAACATGACTCATTTTGCAAATTCATAAATAATGACTGGTGTCTAATTGTACCAAAATATAAAAACAGCACAGTTATCTGTCTGCAAACACATGAAAAACACAAATGCTTATCACAGAATGGCTTCTACATGCACACGCACTGTCAATAAGATTGTAGACAAAAAAAGTACTCCCTGCACTTTAGCAGGAGAAACAAATTAGTTTGATTAAAATCAAAATAGACCACATACATCCCCTCACAATTAAATAACTCACCTTTCAAGTTGTTTTGTAGATTAAGAAGTGTATCACACACCAGATTTTCTTATACAGAATCTCTGCACTGTGCACCTGTCAGCAAAACCAAAGAATGGCAAAGTTTCCCTCTCATTTTCCACACATATACATGTAAACATCAAATCACATTCCTTCCCACATAAATTCAAAAGCTAACACACATTTTTATTGGTTAAACATTTCAACCCTTTCCAAATGACATAAATTTGAACCCTACCCCCAATCTGCCTTCTGCCTGTTACCATAGAAACAGGTCATGGAACACTGAAATGAGCACACAGGTCACAAGTTCAGTACACAATGTTGCTAATCAAAACAGCAAGTGTGCTTGACTTTTCAACATATCAGCTTATCATATATAATGTTCCTTTCAATCAGTTTTTGTTAACCAATAAGAATCATGTGTTTAAAAAACAGAAACATGCACCCTACCTTTCAGTGTAGACGGTTGTCAAACAACCAATGATTTCTTGTCTTTTTTCAAAACTGCATCTTAGCCACCATTTTAGAAAAATCTTACTTTTCAAACTGCCATTTCAATTACAGAAACCATCTGAGTGCATCCAGACCTCCCTTCAACATGCTTAGAGTGTGGATTGTGGGACACAGCTATATTTTCTGGAGCCAAAGGTATGCAGAAAACAAAGGCATTCACAAAGACCTAGGTTTGCCAAATGTAGACATTGAATGGATTGGACAGAGAGGGTTAAAGTGGCACCTATTGATGCCATTGGTAAAATCCTTTATGCATATCCAACACCCTGACCTTATAATAGTGCATTGTGGTGGCAATGACCTAGGCACTTTGACTGTGGTAGGTCTGGAAATGCTTATGAAGGACACCTTTGCAGAATTGATTTCACTTTTTCCCAAAACTGCCTTTGTGTATTCTAACATATGCCAAAGGCAGAAATGGAACTGGTCCAATCATTTTTGTCCACAAATTGAGTAAGCTAGGAAACGTGAATAAATCTGTTTCTGTTTTTCTCCGAAACTTTAGAATGGAGTCCATTTACAATAACAATCTGCGCTTTCATATGCAAGAGATGTATAGGAGAGATGGAGTACACTTTACTGATGAAGGAAACAGAGTCTTTCTCAACAACTTTAGACTCTGTATGGGTACTTACTTATAAGTACCAAAAACTCTCAATGAACACAACTCTTTTTAGAGCCATTCAAGAACAAAACACTTAAGCTTGATGTTTATCTCCAAAAAATGTCAGTTTTTTTTCCTTGGATCTGCGCACCCAACACGTTAGGAAACGCGCAACAAACGTGAGAGAAACCGTGCCACCAACGCGTTAGGATGCGCGACTCCTAATTTTACCGTAAAAAAAAAAATAGCCCCTATCACTAATTTTTATTATCCCCGGGTACCCCATCCCCCGGGGTTTATTAAAAAAACGTTGGGGACCGTGGGGGAGCCCCAACGCCCCCACGGTCCCAGCCGGCTCCCGGCGTCCTTCGGGAGCCGGCATTGTTTTTTCACATGGGGAGCTGCTAACATGCAGCTCCCCGTGTGGAAAAGCAATATCGTTTGGATTTTGAAAGAGAGAGGAGGTTTCCCTGCTCTCTCTTTCAAAATCCAAACGAAGTTTGCTATGGGAGGGCGGGAGACTCCCGCCCTCTCATAGAAAACAGTGTCCTGGGGGTGGGCACCCCAGAACACTGTAGGAGCTGGCCCTGGGGGGTGGCGGTCCCCAGGGCCCTCAGGCGCTCCAGGAGGGGGGCCACGCAGCCTCCCTCCCCCATTCATTTGAAAAGATTTTGCCCCCGGGCAGGGGCTAATTATTAACTAAAGCGCGGAAGCCCGCGCTTCGGGGGTTGTTTTTTTCCAGACACATCCGCGCACACCCTGCTTGCATTTCGTTGTTTAAAAAAAAAAAGGGGGCCCCAGTGGGGTCCTTCTGGGACCCCCTAAGCAACACTAGAGGGTCAGAGTATTTATACCTTGCCCCCTTTATATATTTCACACACTTATTTCCCTTACTTAATCAGCCTCGCTTCTACAGAGGCACAAAATGGCTGCCAACAGTTCCTGGTTTCAAATGTAGACAGACACTTGACAGCCAATTAGCATTCAGTGCGTAGATCCACCGAGGCCATAGATATATCTATCTTTTTTACTCTATTTTTCTCAGGAACTACTTAACGGATTTACACCATTTATACAAAAGGCATGAGTCTGAACTGAGGACTACCTCTTTGCCAAATTTGGTGTAATTCCGTTCAGCGGTTCGGGCTGTAGCTGCATCAACAGGTCCTATGGCAAATTGTATGGGGAAAACACGTTTTGGGACCCCCTTTTTTCTCAGGCCCCCGCTTGACGAATCACCACATAACTTTCAGGATAGGAGCGGACCAGAGCTGGCCAAAAGTTTGGAAAATTTCACGAAGATTCGTCAACCGGCGCCAGACTTATTAGGAATAGAATGTTGCGGATTTTCCTATGGAAATTAGGTCCTAACTATAACTACCTACTGGCGACCGCCAGTAGGTAATATATATATATATATATATATATATATATATATATATATATATATATATATATATATATATATATATATATATATATACCACCTTCAAATTAATATGGTGCAGCAGTAAATTATCTATAACATCCCACAGTACCACATACATTGTGCTGTCGCAAATGATGTAATTTCAGATGTCATAAGTGTTGTTATGAATGTTATAATTCACATGGTGTAAGTGATGTAATATGCAAGGGTATAACTAGGGCATTGAGAAGGTGCAAGTTACAGTCAATATAATGTTGAGAGAGGTGACAACACTGTCTAGGGAGGTGAGCAACTTATACTAATTTTAGATGCAGCGTAAATTCTAAATTTAAGTTATAACAATAACTTTAGAACTTGTAATGTTCGTGTAGTTTAAATGTTGGTTAGTGAATACACTGTTTCCCTAACTATACCATCTAACCTTTTTTTTATCATTAAATTAGATTTTTTTTATGGTGAAAATGTAAATTAATATAATAAAAGAAATACAAAGCATATTTACATTTAAAATAGTGATATTGGAAACAATTTTAAAGTAACACTATAATATATGGAGATGTATGAGTTAAGATATTCAAGGTATATATATATTCTTATAATTGCAATAAACTTATATAACTTTCCTGCAATCACAAGAATATGTATGTGTTATGCTCTAATCTTGTACAATTGATCTGTGCTTATAGCCCATTTATTTTTGTTTTGGAACAGAAAGCATAGTCTCTATGATTGCTGGCCATTGTTATGTGTTTTGGGCTATTTGGGCCATGATTATAGCCCAGTGTAAAAAATGGTTTCAGTTTTTTTTGGATTGGAAATGTATATAAGTTGTAGAAACACAGAAAATCTTGTGTAATAATGTGTTTGTTATACATGCATGTTTATGTTATGGTGAATATTTATTTGTGTATTATTTTTGGATTTCGCTAGTAGATGTAGTTCTGCTGTAGTTTTTGATTGTATAATACCATTTGATCAGCTAAAACACTGACAATTACAGGAAAGAGGAAGTTTACACCAATTTCTCCTCATTCTTACTGACAACTTCAACGGAAAGGTAATTTTGTTTTTCTGCTGCAATATGTACACTGGTAGCTGTAATTGCTGTGCAGAATGGCTGGTCAAGATCATCCCGGGCAGCATGAAGAGGAGGAGGGTGAACAGCAAGACAAGCTGCAACAGAAAGAAGACAACGAGAGGAGAAAGAGCCTCAAATAATCAGCGGTGTGGCAATATTTCTGCCTGCCACCAGGGGAGATGAAAGTGAATGTTCCACTAGTGTCCTGCAACCTCTGATGGTGTATGTGGATTCTGATGTTGTACAGTAGAGTGGTTTGTGGTAGAGTTCACTTATGTATTATACAATTGAGTATCATATTGTATAGTGGACTAAATTTGAGGGCCATTTATAATACAGTAGTATAGTGATATCTGAATGTATGTGATACCCCAAAGTAGAGGTAAATACAATTTTGCTTTACGTTTTATGGGTTTCTCAGAGACAAGTAGCAATATTGTTACACAAGTATGTCATCATTTAGAACCTTTACAGGTCAAGATGATCATATTGTGGTATTCATCATGAAAAACTGGGGGAAAACAAATCTTACGCTGCAACTGCCATGGAGGCAAAGACAAAGATAGATAAGTACACATCTGTGGCTTCAGGCAACACCAGACCCATTTCCAATACACAGGTGCCGCTGCGGTATCTTGAGCAATCCATCCTTTTTGGCTATTGTCCAGGCAATCCAGGATTTGGGAGAAGTGGTAGGGACCAAGGTTGACATCTTATTTTATTGCCAAGATCTCAGTAATGTCACCAGTTGGGTCAGCGAGGCCAAAAACTGTGTATCCTCATTGGTAAATGATGTGGCTAGCCTCAAAAAGCAGTTCTCCCAA
The DNA here is from genome assembly GCF_964204655.1 of Triturus cristatus. Lineage (NCBI taxonomy): Eukaryota > Metazoa > Chordata > Amphibia > Caudata > Salamandridae > Triturus > Triturus cristatus. Next base: position 1,862,744,887 of record NC_140589.1, read on the forward strand.
CAGCTCGCCTTAAGGGCGGTACTCGAGGAACACGCTGAAGACGCTGAAAATGTATTCTGTAGGAGCAACTTGAAATGTGTGGGGTTCTTGGAGGGCTCAAAGCCTTCGGGCATGGAGAACTACCAGGAACACTGGCTGAAATCTTGGATCTATGCAAGTAAACTATTGATATGGTTTGTGGTGGAGCAGGCCCACAGGACGCAGGCACAGAGGCCCTCTCTCAGAGTCCCAGCGCTCCCATTTGTTGCCTGGAAACATGACTATAAAGAGGCTTGGAAACAACCTGACCTCCAATATCAAAACTCATGTATCATGATGTCTCCTGACTACGCTCGGTCATTTCAGTGGCAGAGGGGATCCTTTGTCTAGGTTAAGCAAAAATCTGTGCTCTCAATAGTTTGATTGTAAATCTTCCAGGTCACAGACACCATATCTATCTTACAATCCTGTATAGACTACAAAACCCTTGCAACGTCAGAACTTTAGCACAAGTTTGTATCTTCTGCCATCATACCTACAACCCACATGACGACCTTTCAGATCATGTCCTGGAATGTGAATGGCTTGTTGGACCACATCAAGAGTGTATCACTCTGGGTTTGCCTGAGGATACTGAATTGTAGCTATTTTGCTACACTAATGCTTTCCCCGTGTGGTGACCACATACATAAACAGACCCTGATGGTAGATATGTCGAGTTGGAGGTCCAGTTCGAAGAAAAGCAACACAACATTTTGTTGGTTTATGTACCAAATTAGACAGCCACACTAAACTCTCTGACAACAATGCTACTTAATTTGCATATGAGCACTACTCTCATAGGGATTGATTTTAATGCAGTTCACAATCTGCAGGTCGACTTAACTGGCTGACCAGTGACAGGGCATCCTTCCCAACCCCATCTGTTTTCTGTCTGGGTTGAATCACTGGGGTTCTGCAACGAGTAGAGGATTTATAATGTCCATGACTTTGCCTATACACACCTCATCTGCCCAAAAGGCAATGTCGCATATTAACATTCTACTACTCCCAGCCACAGACGTCCAACAGATGCCCAAGGTCATTATCCTCCCTGGGGGGATATCTGACCATGTGCCACTCATAATATATTGGAGATTCCCTGCACCTGCCTAGAGACCCATGAGGCGCCTCTGCACATGGTACCTCGCTGATCAGCAATGCTCTGACAGCATTTCACCCAAGCTGCATTCCTATTTCCGGACTAAACAAGGTACATTAGAGTCACTGCGTACCCTCTGAGCAGCCAGTAAATTCACGCTCACGGTATGGCAAAGGGGTATATCCGGGCAAAGAAAAGGCTACGCTTGCACAGATCACCACCCAACAGAGTCAAATCCTCTTCGTGTAATGGCAGGCTCTATTCAAGCCATCAGCTGAACTGGCCTGTAGGTTGGCAGCGGACAGAGCCTCAGTCAATCAAATCTTCCTGGAGGAGGCTCGGCAAAGTTGGAGATCATCAAACCAATGGGGATAAGTCTGGAAGCTCCTCTACTGGCTGATCACAAGAAGGGGGATGCTTCCAGGGTTGTCCCCCAAGTTGTAGATGCCGAGGCCGAATATGAGTATGCACTTCGGGAATAGTGCAAATATTTCTGACTACTACCAGGAATTATATGTCTGCAGGCCAAGGCCCCCGTGGGTAGTGGCATGCCTGCTGCTAGCTGCCCTCAATTCCCCAGTCCATAACCCAAGACCTCAACTGACCAATCCCAGCCAATTAAATAGATATAGTGCTCTCATTTATGGCTCCAGGCAAAATCCCAGGCCTTGAAGGCTTTCCGATTAAGTACTACTGAACTGGTATGGAAAAAACATCTCCAGAAATGGATCCTGATGATATTATTTTGCTTCCTCTACTTGTTCCAGAACTTTACTCTCTCAATTTCTAACCACTATTTCCAAAACCTTAACTCTATCATTTGTTCCAATTTATGGGCAGATGGCCACTCCCAGAGTGCCTTTTCTCAACTGCTGGCAATCTCCATGCGACAGGGGTCTGGGAATGGTAAACCTCCAATTTTCCCATCGGACCTCTAAGCTGATCGTGATTAAGGACTGGCTCAACCGGGGTGGGATGACACAGCTTATCGAACAGAACTGACCCTGTTAAGACTAGATAAATAATAGGACTGTTATATGGAGTTCCAATCCCTCACTCCCTTCCGGAGATCACCCAGGTGAACTTCCTAAACTGGAGAGTGTTGCTTCGGTTCATGAGCTGCGACCACCTGCTGACACAGATGACTCCCCTATGGAAGGGGAAGTGGCTACACCACATGAGACTGGAGGGATTTACGAGATGCGACAGGATAAGCATTACCCAACTTTGGGATGCCTAGTTAGGTATACAGTTATTTCAAAAGATTCAAGAACAATATCAACTCTATCATACTCAATTTCTCGTAAATCTGCAACTGCGAAGTACACTGGCAACAAATATCTCCCCTGACGCTGACATTCCAGAATATAGCCCTCTTGAGGCCAAATTACTGATAGGGAAACTTGCCACGGGTGCCATTTCACGGGTGTATCGATCCCTGGTCATTAATGAACCTGCACCAATTTACCAAACTGATTCAGAGGTGGAAGGGGTGGGATGGTGAACTAGATGATGTAGATTTGAGAGAGGCGAGGATACCCCCCAAGTTCTATTTCCACGTGCCTTAGTCTGATACAGTTTAACTATCTTCATCTAACCTATATGACCCCCCCCTGTGACTCCAGCATGACGTCAAGGTCTCTCAGGCCATCTGCTTCTGCTCTCCTGCACCCGACCTGGACTTCTTTTATGTAGTCTGGTCGTGTCCTGTGATAGTTCAACACAGGTGGAAATTTGCTCACAAGCTTTCGTCTGTGATTGACCTCCTGCTAGATCTTTCATTAGAGTCACTCTATTGGCCTTACTGGAAGACATAGTTGGCCCTAAAGCTGAGAGCATATTCATTGGCGTTGCTATGTTAGTTTCTAAGCGATACATGGGGGTGAATTGGTGCACACAAGGAAAGAACATCTATGTTGCTGGAGGCTACCCACAAAAACTTTGGAAAATAGGAGGTAAATGATGGGTATATCATGGGCTCAAACTGGGTAATTGAGAATGTTATTTATATGAACTGTGCTATTATATGTGACTCTGTGGAACTGAGTGTGTTGTTTTGTGCAGTAGCTTGTAAAATAATAAAACTTGTTTATCAAAATAAAGAATTATGAGTATGGTCCTCAAAAGACTTTTGAAAATAGGTTCACCTTTAACATATATAAGTTGTGATAAGTCTCCAAAAACAGTCATATGTTTCCCTGCATAGAGGACCTCATAAGATGTTCACAGTATTTCTTGCATGCAGAAAAGAACAAAACCCAATCTTAAATTTGACACCATGCTGACTTCATTTATGAGTGGAACGTTTCCTTTTTATTTGTTTTTTTTTTTAAACTTACCCAAGTTCCTGACATGTATCTGTATTCAATTTTAAATGTTTATGATGATGCCCCACATGCAGTAACAGTAACTAATATAACGTTATTCCTTTAATATGTGCTGCTAATCCAGTAGCAGCAAAATCTACACAAGGTACATTTGAAATTGTAGCCTTATGCACAGTAGCAGCAATTTTTTTTAATAGAAAGATTTTCCCTATTCCACCTTGACTGATGACATATTGTAATGTAGTTTGAAAAGTACTACAATTTTATAATTTATTTTCACGTTGAAATCCCTGAGCTACAGACTGCTTAACACTTATAGTTGTTCTGAATTTAATTGTGATACCAAGTAATCCAAAATGTCAACGTAATGTTTTACTTGGTGCATTGCATCTTCAACTTCTTCCATGACTATCATAAGTTCATTATCAATTCTTGTTTGTCCAAGATGGTCAAAATTACTGGAAGGGGAAGTTTCATTACTTGATACAGTATTGTGTTGTATTTCTGTATTAATGTTATTTTCTTATGTATTTCTTTTTCCATCATTTCAAAATAAGTCTGCAACTGAAGTATTGCATTGTCATTTTATATACATGAAAGGCAGCTTCCTAAGGTTCAAATGTGCCTGTAATGTCTTCTTCCTTTTGCCATGGTTTAAATAGCTCTTGTAGTGATAATTAATGCAATTATTTTTTCTCTCCTATGTCACAACCCAGTTTACTGTGATTAATAAGTGTAGGTTTACAATAACTTATTAAACATCCATTGGTCCCTTAAACTCCGAATTTCCTGTATTGAGATCTTCGACTACATTATTTCAACATGTGTAGAGCTGAGCTACTTCATATAGCAATAGATTTTCTAACAAAGGGCTGTTTAGGAAGTAATTTTCCAACATGTTGGTTTTTAAAATGCCTTTGTTAGTCGGATCAAAATGTGCAAGGTTTTCAATTTAGGTTAGGCTTTTGAGAACTCTGTAACATACAGATGACAATCCTAAATTAAGCCATATAAATGAATTTACCATATGAGCTTAAGGAACTCAAACAGTCAGATGGGTCATAGCAGTGAACGTCTCGGTGAGATAACATTTTAAGGCTAAATTGGTACAACCTTTTATTTAAAGATTGCTCTGCAGATATTTCTTCCCATACTTCCTTCATATCTGTCTTCTCACCTTTTGTAATGTTGGAAGTAACATAATGTGCAACTTTTGAACATTTATCTGCAACAAATTGTATATCCATGTTAGCTTCCTACATATGTAGAATTAAAGGGTTGTAGTTATTGATTCACTGTGATCCTTGTGATCTCCTAAGTCTGCAAGTCTTACAGGTGACATGAAATTGTTGACTCTTACTTTTTGTAAAATTGGTCTGGGAAACTCAAACCGACACTTAGAGTAATGCCTTGATTTGTTCCAATTTATCCGTAACCAGTATTTACCACGCTTATGTGATTGATAGTGTAACACTTGTTCAAAGAGTTTCTCATTGTGCTCTCTCTTTAGTATATCGCAAGCGACATAATGTACAATAAAATGTAAAGTAGAGTCATCTGAGTCATATCCAAACTTAGGTGCATCTTTGATCCATAAAGCATAAGAATATGTGGTGTACCTCTTACTTGTTGCTCTTTTCTCCAAAATGAATAATTGTCGGTTTATTACTGAAGCATTGTGTGAAATTTGAGGTTGAAATATCTGCAGACATTAGCAGCATCTAATGAACATATTTCTGCAGGAAGTTTGGTGTCAATATCTGGAATATTACCAGTTGCCTCAATTAGCAAGTGATAAGAGTTGTTCCATGTATATTCTGCACAGCTTAATGTAATAAACTATGGGGCATATCAACAAGGGCTTTATCTCTGCTTTTTTGGCTTTAAAAGCCAAAAAAGCAGAGATAAAACTAGCACCCTATCAACAACAGGGTGCTAACATGCAAATATGCATGTTAGCACCCTTTTACTCTACGCTTCCCCTTGCATCTCTAATGAGATGCAAAGGGGGCGTTCCAGAGTAAAATAATAGGAGAAATGTCGCTAAGCGACATTTCTCCTATTATCAAGAATATCGCTAACCCTGTTAGAGACAAAAAAAGCAGCGCTAACCACTGTTAACGCTGCTTTTTTACGTCTGGTATTTTTCTGACTTAGCCATGATATCCTATGGAAGTAGGATATCATGGCTAAGTTTGTCTGTCCCTATCAACAAGCTAATGTGAGATTATCGCTGGGTTTCCAGCGATAATCTCACGTTAGCCACTTAGCTTGAGGATTTTTATCGCTATTGAGATAAGCGTTGCTAATAGCACGCTATCTCAGCGATAAAAATCAACGCTAGCCGGCGATAATTATCCTAGCGCTAAGTGCGCTAAGCGATAATTATCGCCGGTTGTTGTTGATATGCCCCTATGTTGGTGGTCCTAAATTTCTCAACATACATTTCAGTTCTTAATCTCTTCTAAACCAATGTTCATGTCTTGGTCACTGACATGCCATAATGTTGATCAAGCTATTATAGTGATGATCGTTATCTACCTATGTACAACGCTAAGTTAGCATAACCGCGTTTAAATGTTAGAAAGCCATCTTGCCGCTTTTGCTGCTTTTGCACACGACACTGTAGTCACATGTTATTAGAATTGAGAAATGCTTGTATTAGATAGGGACAACGTCTCACGGGTTTTCCTCCACCACTATGGACAGCTTTACTCAACAGAATATCCGGTTAACGACGAACAAATTTGGAAGTATTTGATGGATGTTGATCTTCCCAGACTTTCAGAGGCCAGAATTAAAGAATTAGACGATGAAATTATTAAAGTAGAAATTAAAAATGCAATTAATTCCATGGCAGGGGGTAAGGCATGTGGACAGGATGGATTTCCTATCGAATTTTATAAGGTTTTTATCAAAGAACTGGTATCTCCCCTAAAGAAACTTTTTAATGATATTAGAACGGGTGGAACTGTTTCAACTGAATTTAAAGAGTCCATAATAATATCCTTTGTGAAAAAAGATAAGAATCCACTAGATGTTAACTCTTTTAGGCCAATTAGTTTACTTAACTCCGATTACAAGATTTTAATGAAAGTTTGGGCTCAGTGCTTCCTTCCTGCCGCTCAAGAAATAATTCACAAGGACCAGACAGGTTTTATAGCAGGTCGTTCAATGGCTACTAATACCCAATTTTTAATTCATGCCATAGATTTTCTTAATACTAATCAAATTCCTTCCGCAATAATTATGGTTGACGCTGAAAAAGCCTTTGATCTTGTTAATTGGCAATCATTGTTTTTAACTTTAAGTCGTATTGGTCTTTCACAATAGATTATTAAGATGTTAAAGAATATTTATTATAGTGCTAGCGCAAAAGTGGTTATAAATCAGGAACAAATAGGGGAAATTACAATTAAAAGGGGAACCAGGCAGGGTTGCCCGCTTTCCCTGCTACTTTTTACCTTTTTTATTGAACCCTTGGTATTACAAATCCGTAATAATGCTACTATCTCTTCTCCTATACCAGGGATGTCAAAAGTTAAGTTGTTCGCTGACGATATTATTCTATATTTAACCCCGACGAAAGAGAATTTAGAGCTAGTCTTTAGAGAGTTTTTTCTGTTTCAACAATTTGGTGGATATAAAATAAATGAAAAAAAGAACGAGATACTGGCTCTTAATATTGATCCCAATGCCTGTCCTAATAATTTGAGGGTCCAGGCCATGAAAAGAGACCCGATAAGATATTTGGGTATTTATGTTACGAACCAGTATCAGAAATTATTTGAACTAAATTATCTTAGAACAAAGCAGAAGATAAAAAGCTTCCTTGAACAATGGTCTGCACTCCCACTTACTATAATAGGGAGAGTTTCTTTGATTAAGATGTCTATTCTTCCCCTACTGATTTTTCTATTCTTGAATGTCCCTATTTGTCTTAATCAATCTTATTTTAATGAGCTAGATATACTGTTTAGGGAATTTATTTGGGAAAAAAAGGCTCCTAGAGTAAAATTAGCAACAGTTCAGTTGCCCATAAATCAAGGGGGTCTTGCATTCCCGCAAGTACGGACGTATTATCAGGCGGCTTTAATGAATTTAGTGGTGGATCTATTATATTATAAGTGCATCTACGATAGTTTTTTTTTGGATAAAATGGCACTAGAAGGGGGAACACAAATGCCTGCCTTCTTAAAAACAGCTAAGCTGCCAAAGAAAACCCGTTACAAATCTCTACGAGAAGTTCAGTTTAGGCTTCAAACAGTTTTTAAAAAAAATAGTTCCTCAGGCTTTCAATATTTGGGTCTCGGTGAGTGCAACAGCCTTGGCCTTCATCTGCAACAAAGACACATGGAGATATGGGGAGAATGTGGGTTCTCCCAACTTAAATGTTTTATTATCCATAATAAAATAGTATCTTGGCAAGAAATTATGGTTAGGGCAGAAGGTTGTAGAAAGCCCACATTCCTCGAATATATGCGGATAATTCATTTTATTTCCAGTATTGAGGGCATTTTGAACATTCCAAATAATACCATGGTAGACCTTTACGATTTCAAGCTCTCGGGACTTGGGAAATGGTATTCTGTATTGCGGAAGGACGAACAGGCCAAGGGGATAGTCGGCCACATTGAAAAAATAGCTAGGGATACTGGATGTAGATTTACTCCTAAAGAATGGGAAAAAATATGTCTTTTAGGGCACAGATCCCTACGCGCTGCTAATTTTAAAAGAATGTCCTTTCTTTCAAGATGGCTCGCTTATTGGACCCCGGCTATGATTCAGAAACGATATCCCGACCATCTTAATAAGTGTTTTCGCTGCCATCAGGAGGAGGAAGGAGGAAGGAGGATGGCTACATATTTTCTTTTCCTGTCCGCAATTGGAGCAGTTCTGGGGGGAGATTTTCAACGATATGGGAATAGTTCTAGGCATGAGTGTTTCTCCCCAGGCGGAAACTGCATTATTTGGGTATTCAAGGGACGAGGCCAACTTATCCGGCTCTGACAAGGTTTTTTTAGCTATATCTTGTATGGTGGCCCGTTCCCTGATACTTCAAAATTGGAAATCTAAGGTTATTCCAAATCATTTAAATTGGTTCAACAAAATGAAAAGGATCTGGAAATTTGAAGAGGCATACGCCAAGCGTGTTGGCGGTATAAGGAAATATGAGAAAAATTGGAAAAGATTTGAAGAGTTACTCTTACTCAAGGATAGGTAGTGGACTTGTCACGGGCTTTCTAATGTGGCAGTTTAGATCATAAAGCATTACTGAATGGGACTGAGGCAACGATTTCTTACTGATATAAGTTTTATATGTTTAGCAAAGTAGAATTTCCGGGGTTCAAGCACGAAAAAATGGTGATTCATGTTTAAGGTTCTTTTTAGTATGTTATTTATTTGCTGCTATTTGTATTTTGTACTTTATCTCGCTACCCTTGTATGTCGTATTTTATGATTCAAATACTTTGGTTATCTTTTAAGTCAAGTTTTGCTGCTATCATACTTGCACTTTATATGGTGATAACACTGTATTCAATGTTAATAGTACTGTATTTTGTTAAAGTCAATTACCGGCTGCTATTGCATTTGCACTTTCAAGAACTCAATTGGTGTCTTAAGCGACTTAAGATGAATTTTATAGCACATTTGAGATACATGCGACTCCGTAGCCTTATTTTGCATTTGCACTTTATTCATCAGCTTGCTTTTGGGGGTAAATTACGAAAAAGTAGATTTGATGTTAATAGTACTGTACTTTTCTAAAGTAAATTACTGGCTGCTATTGCATTTGCACTTTAAATTAAGAAATTAATTTGTCTCTTAAACGATTTAAGATGAATTTTATATTACATCTGAGACATATCTGATTTTGTATTCTCTGCAATGGTTTCTTGAGTTGTTGTGATTTAATTGTTTTGATTGAAAATGTGTATTTTGGTATCTTCTTGCTCTGCTCAATAAAAAAAAAAAAAAAAAAAAAGAATTGAGAAATGCTTACGCGACTTTGCTTCACATGAGAACTGTCTGTTGTTAACATCTTGAACAGTGAGTAGCGACCTTGGTCTGTACACAGTGTAACAGAAACAGTCTGGATCGCTAGACGGTGCATGTTGTTGAGTTCAGGTTGATCGGCCCACTAGTTTAGCCATAACACACACGCAGCTGCAAATACCTGGAAGTCGAATGCTTTTAATATTGCAGTGCTACATGTTTTCAACACATTCTGAAGAAGAGCGTTCATAGGAGCAGAGCATAGCTGATCCTGTGATGTGAACTCTCTGAGTTGATCTATACGGTATGGGGTTCCCCATTCAAGCCTAGAGACCTTTTATTAGTCTACTAATACTATTAGTGTGTTAGAGAAAGGAAGGTGGCCTAGAGCCACTGTCATTTTAGTATGATTGCTCCTTTCATTTTCTATGGTATTGTAACTATGCTGATGGTTTTTCATTTTAATTGTTTGTCTGCTAATGTTAGCCAAACTGCTGCATATTAGGACACGAGGTTTATAAAATAAACTCTTTAAACTTTTCCCGTGTCTCTGTTTATTCTGTTGTGGACTGGTAAGAAAATAATTACGAAAAGGTGTTTCTGATTCCCACCATTCCTGAGAAATATACTAAGTCGCTTGTTCTGGGTTGTCGATACATTGGGACCGCCGAGCTAAATCTCGGATAACGAATGGGACACTGATGCTGGCCGGATAGGGGTTCTGGGTTCTGAGGTGAGTTTTTGGTACACCGCAATTCACTGAGGGCCTGGGTTCCTGCGCATAGTTCTGCGCATAAGCAGAATCCCTGCAACACTATATTCCAGTTCCTCATCTTTGTCGAACAACTTTTCAATAAAATCCTGCGCCGTTATTTTGTTAAACCCAATTCTAGTCCCAGGAGTGTGAAAATGTAAGGAATGCCCTGACGAAAATGTGGATCCTCTGAATATAATCTGGTTACTCTGTACTCTGATGCTGAAATTTGAACTGGACGATCGTCATATCACCTACCTTTCTCAGTGGGGAATAAATGTGGATAACATCTGGCTTCTAAAGTTTTTTTCTCTAGCGTCTCTTGAGTCTAGTGGGTGTATATTGCCATGTTCATGTATTTATTCAGCTTCTTCCTGATCAATTTATTCAAATTGTCCACTTTCAATTTCTTTCCCAAAGGATAAGATGGAGTTAGAATTGTTCAAATCTTCATAGTATATGTTTTTCTTTTACGTAAGCTATAGCTTTCAGAACTTTGTCTATGAGTATTAGTTGTTGCCAAATGTTGTTGTTATTTGTAGGCACTCCATTGACCAAAAGAACTAATGGTTAGTCTATTTTGTGTTGTATATCAAGATTGTTTATGTTTTTTGTGAAATCTCATGGAAGAAAAACAACTTTACCTTTGAGTGCACCTGCTAATTCATTTAGCTGGAACATTCCAGATTTTGGTTGCAATCGAACAATAGTTTGAAATGGATGTACAGTTTGAATAACAATGCTTCAATATAAAATAGGCCATAATTCAGACTATCTGATATTCACAAACATCATATTTTTCTTCCATAAATAGAAAATGGTTACATTTCGCCATGCTATTTTTTCTCATTCTTAGTTTTCTCAACAAGATCAATAGTTTTAAGTTGCTTGGTATAATGTGTTCTTCGGCATCAAATGCAAATCTTATTTGGGATTTCTCTAATGTTGTCTTGAAATTGTAAAGTATCCATTTGGTAATTGCTGAAGTCCATTACAGTATTTTGTGGTTGATTCTGAATGAAAACAACCTCCTGACAAACATTATTTCAGAAATGTTATCCATGTATTTAGATTGTATATAGTCTGCTGCATTACAGTGCAATAGCACACAATTCAGTTGTTCTAACTGCAATGATGGTGTTTTGACAAAGCATAATGTGCGCACAAGTTTTCTGACTATTGACAAATGTGTTGAAAACATCCTAATGTAATGAAATGTGCTAGTACACATTTGGTTTGTGAGGCAAGCTAAGGAATGTTCTTGTGGCTTTCTAATAGTCTATTATGGGTAGACGTCTATGTTCTACAGTATTTAATTTTTTTTAAGCAGTCTTGATTATCTAAATGTTATGAGAAATTAAATTGGTTGTTTCTCGAATATTGCAAATAGAAATATAATTCCATTCATAACAAGTTTTTCTTGTTTTTTCTCAGCCAAATCATAATTAGATCATTTTACCTTTTTTATTTATTTTCTGTTCCTACTGCATTTCCATGTATAACATTCTATCATTGCCCTTCATTTGTGACTGAGAGGACACAATTATTCTGTTCATGGTAACTCCCCTAATGAAGGTATGGTTCAGTGATTGATGTATGCCTCCATGTGCCTTGGTCACCTGCAAGTAATTTATATATCTTGCACATTGAAATTAAACAATCTAGGGGTATATTCACAAGAATGTGTGATAACTACCGCAAGAGTAGCGTAACGCAACTTTCATTATCGCAGCCCATCGCGGGAAAATAGCCATGTGTCAACGTGGATTTCACAACAAGGGGGTAGCATGCGATAGTCACCAGATAACGTGTCAAATTTCAGCGTCAAAATCAACTTCACGCCGCAAAAATGCGATACGCGAACGAGAAAATTCATGCGATGAGGCCAAACGCGGTACATAAAGTAGCGAAAACCAGCCACAGGCCTGCAAATCCCCAGCGTCTTGCGGGAAAATGCACCATAAATACCACAGAAACAACAAACCAGAAACAAGCCTAAGCACAGAGCAACATGGATGCACCCTGACCCAGCGCAGAGGACAACGCAAACCCCACAACCTCCACAGACCACCAGCAAGGAACAACGGGCACGGGGAAGGTCAAGGAGAAAAGGGAGAGGAAGACGGGGTGCAGATCGCAGGCAAACAAAACCAGCGTCACGGAGGTGACAGAACACTACCAGCAACTGCCCCACAAGCAGACTACGGTGAATGCAGCCGGAGTGTCGAGGAGGCCAACGGAGGAGGCCATGAGGCGTCGGCAGGATGGGACAACCTAAGCCAGATACAAACTTGCTGCCAACAGGAAGGCAGACGCGGCGACAGGAGGTGGTAGTCCAGCACCACAGGAGGAGCTGGAGAAAAATCAGGCCACAGTCATCAGTGTGGAGACGGTGCAAGGAGTAGGGAGTACGGACACAGCTCGAGAGGACCTGACAACATCAACAGGTAAAGTAACAGACAGGGACTGGGTGGACAGGGGAGAAGGGCACAATGACACACATGCACAACAAGGCGTAGCACACTGCACACCCACAATTACCCAGGATCATGTCACACATCCCCTTGGCACACTGCAGCACACACACATAGCAAGAACAGCAAACCCACATCGACAAAAACCTGGTACAATGCGCAGAAGACACAACTGGCTCCGCACATGCACAGAAACATGCCCACCACATCTGACAGAGCAGGAAACTGTGAAATGGAAATGTACACGTACGACCTCACATCCGTCATGCAGTCCAAATCTACACTGTCCCGCAAAAGAATCCAGCACCTCACAAACAGTCACAATGTACATTGCCAAACAGTCTGCATGTAAACCAGAACAATGCGCCAACATACATGCATCTCCCCTTCACATTTCAGAGGGGCACACAACTCCTCCAGCAGAGCACAGAAGACAACACATCTGTGATGCAGGAGAGGACCACCTCACCGTCAACACCGACACCCTACAACAGCCCATGGATATCCCACGCAAACCACCGCCAGGACCAGGGCGGACAAGCTACTCAGAGGAGAATACAGCCCCTGCAACATACCACACAGCAGGAAGCACACGCAAGCACAGCTGGCATATGATACTTCACCCACCCACACATGGCACCCCAATGCTATGTGTCATCACGCCAAAAGGAGGTGGCCCAACAGGTGGGGGTTGGTGCCAAACCCATGGAAGGCGAACTAGAACACATATGTTGGTGTCCATCACCCTCAGGGACCACCCAAACCCCACAAAGGAGATCCACACTGCCATAGAGACACATGCAGATGCACATTCACAGTACAGAACCACGCCCAGGGGCGTGCAAATAGCAGTCACACACCCACGGCGGAGCGGCGTACGACAGCCCTGGCCACTCCCCTTACGAATTGAGTGGGTGACGACAAAGCTACATGTCCATGCTCCAACCCACTGCCTGCGGTGACATGTCTTCATCCGATGTATACAGCACACTGTAATGTCCTAGGGCCCAGGGCCCTCATGCATACAACAAGACCACAGGGACACATGTTGATATCATGTCGAACTGGCTATGGGCACGTTCGCCCGGCCCCTTTATTGGCAGGGCCACATGTATAGTGACGCCTGTGCTGGATGTGTCGGATGTGTGTGAGGTGAGTGTAAGCCAGTCCGCACGGAATGCTTGGGGCTGGCAACAACTTGAACATTGGACACCAGTGCAAAGGAAACAGGAAACACATGCATAACAGAGTCAACTGCACAGCAACATGGATGGAGCTGGCGCAAGGACAGAGGTCACCCACTATTCAGTCAGGAGGTTCTGTGAGTTGCAGAGCACTGCGGTAGGGGCACTAGAGATGAGCACGCTCATGTGAAGGAATTGCTAGGATTGTGTCCCCTCGGGTTAGTCCTGATGCAGATGCAGTGGGGTGTGTTACACCTGCATAAACTTCCTCTTCAACGTCCTAGGTCTCCCACACTGCCTGAGGTGACAGTTGTGTGCACAGCGCAATACCCAGTAATGGTTCCGGGTGTGTAGCATGACTACCACCTCCAGTCTACATTCCTGCCTTGGGGATGTTGCCTCCTGCCCTCCCATTGTCTGTGCCATCTCCCGTACGCACACTTGACACATCTTCCCCATCATAGTCCCAGGTCTTCCCCACTGCATGAGGTGACATAGCTGCGCAACATCTCCACAGCACAAAACTCAATCACTAACAGGCAATGGCTTGCGGTGCACTGAGTCACTGGCACCTGGAGTGCTGAGCAGGGTATCAGGCCAATGATGGCATCCACGACAAGTCTAAGCAAGTCCGTAGGTCTGTCAGGTCCACTGTATCAACTCTGGAAGATGGCTGTTGGAGGTGGTCCTTGCGGTGGTGGTGTGTGCCTCCTAGGGTGATGCGACGTCTGGGCCGGTCAGGACCCGAATCTATGTATGGGCCCTGGTGGTCCGCAGTTGAGGCCGGAGGCTACGGACAGCCCAGGGCCACAAAGACATGGTGTTGATGACCCCAAGACCACCGTCAAAGAGGTCATCCAATATATCAGAAGCAGGGGTCCCAGACTTGAGCAGCACAGAGTTAGTGGCCCAGGATGCACTGCGGCTGGCAAAGGCACCCAGCCACGGGACGGTGACTTACGGTGCAGTCAGATGGGCCATGCAACCTGGGTGGGTCCCCATCAATGTCCGAGGTATGTGTTGCGGAGGGTTGCGGGGAACAGTGGAAGGTGTCCTCCAGGGCATGATGCGGAAGGTCTGATGTTATCAGGCACAGCAAATGGAGGAGTGGGAAGCACCAGCCTTGTTTTCACCACCAATTCGGTATCAGCTACATGAGGATGAAAACTAGCCCCTAGTACATAGACTCAAAAGCCACCAATGTATGACCAGGGAGTGTCCATGAATGTCGGGTAGCAGACTTAGTGGCACAGGTGCTGAACGGGGATGCAGTATGCGATGATGCCGGTACACTGACATGAAATCCACCATTGCCAAATCAAGACTGTGACCTACTGGACTGCAGTGTAGGCCGGAGGCAGCGGTCAGCAGTGGCCCACAGACAGGTTTCGCTGGCTGGTGAGGCACAGAGTTAGTGACACAAGGTCTATTGTCGGTAGTGTTCGACCACCTCCGTAACGATGATCCTGTTCCCTCCGGACTGCAACGCGTCAGCCTCTTACGCCTCTCCGTGTGTGCGTTGACATGTATTCTTCCTTTTGAATAACAGATGTTTAGTTCCAAATCTGTGACCCACTCATGCACAGCGTAGGCCGAGGGCAGTAGTCAGCGTAGGCCCACAAACACGTGTGGTTGTAATGCCATGCACAGAATTGTTTTACAACAAACAAATGATGGACGGAAAGCTGACAATGCAGACATTCTCCCCCAGTCAAGAGATCTGGGTTAAATCCATCGTTCTTTTGCCCACTACACCACCCCAGTTTAGACATGGCCATATGCAAATCAGTCTTGACCCTGTGCCTCATGGGAACAGTCCAGCCCGAACTGCCAAGCCATGTCTTCCCTGGACCGGAATCAAGCATCCTAGGACCGGTTTCTGGCTATCAGCCGTCATCAGCCAGGATAGCTTGACTCCAGTGGCGTAGTGAGCACGGGTCCCACGTCTGGGAATACCCATCCCACTTAGGGCGAAAAGCGTTACAACAAACAAATGATGGACGGAAAGCTGACAATGCAGACATTCTCCCCCAGTCAAGAGATCTGGGTTAAATCCATCGTTCTTTTGCCCACTACACCACCCCAGTTTAGACATGGCCATATGCAAATCAGTCTTGACCCTGTGCCTCATGGGAACAGTCCAGCCCGAACTGCCAAGCCATGTCTTCCCTGGACCGGAATCAAACATCCTAGGACCGGTTTCTGGCTATCAGCCGTCATCAGCCAGGATAGCTTGACTCCAGTGGCGTAGTGAGCACGGGTCCCACGTCTGGGAATACCCATCCCACTTAGGGCGAAAAGCGTTACAACAAACAAATGATGGACGGAAAGCTGACAATGCAGACATTCTCCCCCAGTCAAGAGATCTGGGTTAAATCCATCGTTCTTTTGCCCACTACACCACCCCAGTTTAGACATGGCCATATGCAAATCAGTCTTGACCCTGTGCCTCATGGGAACAGTCCAGCCCGAACTGCCAAGCCATGTCTTCCCTGGACCGGAATCAAGCATCCTAGGACCGGTTTCTGGCTATCAGCCGTCATCAGCCAGGATAGCTTGACTCCAGTGGCGTAGTGAGCACGGGTCCCACGTCTGGGAATACCCATCCCACTTAGGGCGAAAAGCGTTACAACAAACAAATGATGGACGGAAAGCTGACAATGCAGACATTCTCCCCCAGTCAAGAGATCTGGGTTAAATCCATTGTTCTTTTGCCCACTACACCACCCCAGTTTAGACATGGCCATATGCAAATCAGTCTTGACCCTGTGCCTCATGGGAACAGTCCAGCCTGAACTGCCAAGCCATGTCTTCCCTGGACCGGAATCAAGCATCCTAGGACCGGTTTCTGGCTATCAGCCGTCATCAGCCAGGATAGCTTGACTCCAGTGGCGTAGTGAGCACGGGTCCCACGTCTGGGAATACCCATCCCACTTAGGGCGAAAAGCGTTACAACAAACAAATGATGGACGGAAAGCTGACAATGCAGACATTCTCCCCCAGTCAAGAGATCTGGGTTAAATCCATCGTTCTTTTGCCCACTACACCACCCCAGTTTAGACATGGCCATATGCAAATCAGTCTTGACCCTGTGCCTCATGGGAACAGTCCAGCCCGAACTGCCAAGCCATGTCTTCCCTGGACCGGAATCAAGCATCCTAGGACCGGTTTCTGGCTATCAGCCGTCATCAGCCAGGATAGCTTGACTCCAGTGGCGTAGTGAGCACGGGTCCCACGTCTGGGAATACCCATCCCACTTAGGGCGAAAAGCGTTACAACAAACAAATGATGGACGGAAAGCTGACAATGCAGACATTCTCCCCCAGTCAAGAGATCTGGGTTAAATCCATCGTTCTTTTGCCCACTACACCACCCCAGTTTAGACATGGCCATATGCAAATCAGTCTTGACCCTGTGCCTCATGGGAACAGTCCAGCCCAAACTGCCAAGCCATGTCTTCCCTGGACCGGAATCAAGCATCCTAGGACCGGTTTCTGGCTATCAGCCGTCATCAGCCAGGATAGCTTGACTCCAGTGGCGTAGTGAGCACGGGTCCCACGTCTGGGAATACCCATCCCACTTAGGGCGAAAAGCGTTACAACAAACAAATGATGGACGGAAAGCTGACAATGCAGACATTCTCCCCCAGTCAAGAGATCTGTGTTAAATCCATCGTTCTTTTGCCCACTACACCACCCCAGTTTAGACATGGCCATATGCAAATCAGTCTTGACCCTGTGCCTCATGGGAACAGTCCAGCCCGAACTGCCAAGCCATGTCTTCCCTGGACCGGAGTCAAGCATCCTAGGACCGGTTTCTGGCTATCAGCCGTCATCAGCCAGGATAGCTTGACTCCAGTGGTGTAGTGAGCACGGGTCCCACGTCTGGGAATACCCATCCCACTTAGGGCGAAAAGCGTTACAACAAACAAATGATGGACGGAAAGCTGACAATGCAGACATTCTCCCCCAGTCAAGAGATCTGGGTTAAATCCATCGTTCTTTTGCCCACTACACCACCCCAGTTTAGACATGGCCATATGCAAATCAGTCTTGACCCTGTGCCTCATGGGAGCAGTCCAGCCAGAACTACCAAGCCATGTCTTCCCTGGACCGGAATCAAGCATCCTAGGACCGGTTTCTGGCTATCAGCCGTCATCAGCCAGGATAGCTTGACTCCAGTGGCGTAGTGAGCACAGGGTCAAGACTGATTTGCATATGGCCATGTCTAAACTGGGGTGGCGTAGTGGGCAAAAGAACGATGGATTTAACCCAGATCTCTTGAATGGGGGAGAATGTCTGCATTGTCAGCATTCCGTCCATCATTTGTTTGTTGTAACGCTTTTCGCCCTAAGTGGGATGGGTATTCCCAGATGTGGGACCCGTGCTCACTACGCCACTGGAGTCAAGCTATCCTGGCTGATGATGGCTGATAGCCAGAAACCGGTCCTAGGATGCTTGATTCCGGTCCAGGGAAGACATGGCTTGGCAGTTCGGGCTGGACTGTTCCCATGAGGCACAGGGTCAAGACTGATTTGCATATGGCCATGTCTAAACTGGGGCGGCGTAGTGGGCAAAAGAACGATGGATTTAACCCAGATATCTTGACTGGGGGAGAATGTCTGCATTGTCAGCATTCCGTCCATCATTTGTTTGTTGTAATGCACAGAATTGTTGGCACCACATCGAAGGGGGTATAATGCCTTGTCCTATGCTTTAAATGGTGTTCACTGCCATGGTGTAATCAAGACTCAGTTCCAAATGTGTGACCTACCTGACCGTGGTGTAGGCCTGAGGCAGTGGTCAGCACGGCCCGTTCTCCGAGTGCCGCTGGCATAGGTTGGATGGCCCCCCCTGCCTGCGTAGTTTAGGTTCAGTGGCACCACCTGTTCGGACACCTCCGTGTATGTGACCCAGGTTTCGTCCGGAATGAGCCGCATCTTCCTCTTGCTCCTCTCCATAAGACCACTGGTGTGGACTCTGCCATTCATGATTTGTGCCCAGGTGCTGGATGTGGGACCTACTGGTCCGCAGGGTAGTCCTGGTCCCTCATCCACGTATCGCCAGCTGGCGTTGAACAGGGTTAGTGGCAATCCGTGTCGCAAGAAGCCCATATGGAACTATGCATCACTGATCGGGTGGGGCCTAGTGCTGTTGCCGCTGGCCCAGATTTGGGGTCACTGCCATTCATGACTCAGGACACAGTTTCACATATGAGACCTACTGGGCTGAAGAGTAGGCCTGAGGCGGCAGTAGAGTGCGTCAACGAAAAAGGAGTAAAGCGTGCCTGTGTGGTGGAGGTCGTGATGGTCTGAGGAGGCTGACAAGGTCGCGGGACTCAGGCCTGGAGCTTGCGCCGCAATGTGGTGGGCCCTCCTTGACACACGCCGGTGTCAGCAGTTGATCAGTGAGGCCTGGCTGCGCAGGGGCGGGCCTGACGGGTTCGTGGTCCAGTGTGCCGGGGTCCGGCAGGCGCACAGTGTCGCAGGCAACTCCGCTCAAGAGGACAGCATCGGCTTTGTGGCGGGGTGAGAGGCGCCGCCCTGGCAGAGAGGTTGGGCTTTCTGGAAGAGGACCACGCCCAGGGCTACGTGCTTCTTATTCACTCCCCCAATGCTGGTGTGGCGTACCCCAGGCCATCCCACTCCAGTCACGCTTGGGTGGTGCGTAACAGGCAAGGTTTCTGCGAGGTCCCCCACTGGCTATGGTGACATGGTTGTGTCCACTACACTCCATACACCAAAGGTGTATGTCGCCATGTATAGGGGTGTGTGCTGCATACAGCGGTCTGTCCAGCACTTCTCCGCCACTCTTGGCATTGTGTACTTTCCCAATTATGGTACTACTGCATCCTTCACTCATGCCTGTTTGCCACCTCTCCCCACATTCGGCTGTTGTGTGGCTGAGGTGCCATGCCGTTGATGGCTCATGTTCACGGCTTGGCCAGGTAACCATTGTGAGTTGTTCTGTCGTGTCTGGTGGGTGGGCATGTTGTTGTGCATGTTGGTTGTGATTTTGTGACGTGTGTATTGCCAGATTTGTGATTTGCATGGTTGTTGAGTTGAGGTGAGTGGGGTGTTCATTTGGAACTTGCCAAGGGGCTGTGCATTTCCCTTGTTGCCATCCTGGGTACGCTAGTTGATAATGGACGGTCGGAGGATGAAGGAATCATGCACACTGGCTGTGTATTTGAAGGCGACATTGTTGGAGGTTCCACGGTGTTATGTTGTTGCCTGCACATTGGGGTGGGATGTGTGCTTTCTGTTGCGGTGATTGTATGCTGGGTTACAGGTAGGACATGTGTGCTGTGGGTTGCCCCAACACGTGCGTGCATCCTGCTATGGGGTATGGTCCTTGCTTGGTCTCCAGCTTGACCTGCGCATTGTGTTGCACGTATGGGGACTGGGGTACCAGGGTGATGGTACGGTATAGGACAGGTGTGGGAGACTTGGATATGATGGTTGTGAGACTCCTCCGACTCTGGTGGGTGTTGGTTGGGGGGTGCCAGGGGCCAACAGGTGCAGCCAAGCCAGCAGCTTGGTGTGGGGTGGGATGTTGTTAGTCCACTGTGTTGGTGCCATAGGCCTGTTAGGCGATGATGGTCGAGATGTGTGGGATGGTTGTCCCTTTCAGCCTGTGGTGGACAGTGACATTGTCAGAGGTTGGGTCTGTGCAGCTGGTACGCTTCCTGGGGGTCCGCTGTCTTTGTCTGCGCTGCGTCTGTGGTAGTCCGGGTGGCGGTGTTCCGGGTGTGGCTTGTGATCATGGGGTGCTGTCGGTGGGTGTTGTGTCCCTCTTAGGTGCCTGGGCCTCATGATGGGTGGCTCCATGGCATCTGTTGCCCTTCCAATGTGGCCCTGGGTTGTGCTCCCTTTTGTTGTGCTGGCTGCCCTCCAAGTTTACACCAGGTCAGAGCAGGTGTAGATTTCCTGGTGCTAACGCGCCTTATTGCCTGTTTTGTGTTTTTATCGCAGATCTGGCTGGTCGTTGTGAATGTTGAGGTGTGATGTTGTCACAGCTTTTGGTAGGGGAACGCCCACTCTGCATCATTAGCGATATTTGCGCGCGTTGTCTGTGGCGATGCTTTTTGCGACTGCTATCGCGGATTTACTGGTGCTGTGGGCTGATAGCACCAGCTTGTGAATCGGGAGGTACATTTATCACGACTTTTGCTATGATAAAGTGCCGGTAATTTCGGCGATAGATCCTTGTGAATATGCCCCCTAGACTTTTGATGTGATTCATGATTAAAATTACATTTTTTTCTTTCACAAAAAAATGCTTTATCCACATTATATTGAATGGATATTTGTCCTTGTTTTTCCTTATAAAAGGAATTGTTTAACGGAGATTGTTGAGGTTATGATTTCTGTAGTTCGTTTTTTATTACATTCCTGACCTTGTCTCTTCTTCTAAAAGTGATTTTTTTTGGTTAAGTCTCTCACACGTTCATTTACAATCCATAACTGTGGCTAAATGTTTGTTTGGCAGGGGTGGACAAGCCGGCGACCAATGTGGCCGCACAGCGTTGAAGCTCTCATATCCCAGAAAACTCTACCTCAGTGAGCAAAATATCACTCATGCTGTTGCCAGGGCCGAAATTTGGCAGCTCAGGACCAGAGGTGACGTGACTGAGTGGCTGCGACCGGATCTGACCTCGTTCTGCTGTTCGGCAGGCGGCCTTAATACCGACTTTCAGATCCTGGCACAAACACTTGCCAACAGACTTGCTCCCCACGTACCCTCCTTGGTGCACACGGACCAGAATAGTTCCGTCCCTGCAAGGAACACTGCACTCAATCTTTGCCGCTACCCCTGAACTGGCCGCACTCGGTATGCCTTGTGCTCGACCTTGAGAGAGCGTTCGACTCCCTGGATTGGATCTATCTCTTTGCATTACTGCCAAGGTTCAGCATAGGTCCCTATTTCCTCAGCATGGTGCGGCTATTTTATAAGCGCCCAATGATTCGCATAAAAACGGGGCCCTTCATATCGGAATCCATCTGGGTGACCGTGAGACCCACCAAGGATGTCCACTCTCCCCACTCTTCTCCTTGGCGGTGGAACCATTAGCGGCATTTATTCACACCGAGTGGACATGGGCATCCCTTTAGGTGACAGCATACATGCAATCTCCCTTTATGCTGACAACCTATTGCTATACCCAAGAGACCTTCGTGCTATCCCCCATGCACTAGACTCAGCACTGCCACAATTCACCACAATATCAGGGCTTGAGGTTAATGGAACAAAGTCCACTCTCTTCCCGTTCTTGTTGTCCATTCCAGATCCGGGGTATACTCGGGGGGGGTACCGGTAGCCTGGTGTAAAGGTACATTCAGATACTTGGGTAAACACATATACTGAACTAAAACTGACCTATTTGACGGAAACATCATTAGAGCCACTTCCTCTATTTACTCACAGATGACATTTTGGAAGACGCTCCCTCTGTCTATTTGGGTAGGGTGGTCCTTGCAAAGATGGTGGTTTTCCCAGGTCTACTTAACTATTTCACTACCCTACCTCTCTACATTCTGCCCTCATATTTTAATAAACTTGAGGCAAAGGTAAGGGATTTTCTTTGGGTCACATCTAGGCATAGAGTCTCCATCAGGAAGTTATACCTCCTGGCAGGACAAGGTGGATTGGCAATGCCAAATCTTGAGCACTACTTCTTGGCAGCTCAGCTGCAATTGATAGCCATATGGCTAGCATCACAACACATACCAGATACCGCCACTCTGCAACCTCCCATGGTCCTTCATGACTTGCTTCAAATATTTCACCCATGCACTAAGGCCAGAAAAGCGGACTCATTGATACTCTCAATAGCACTCAAATGTTATCGCAGAAGCTTATACATCACTAGCACTACTACACCATATGCCCCTGCTATCCCTTTTCTAGGATCACCAGAGGGTGGGTCATACATCACAGTGGCAGAGTTACGTGGTTGGGAGGCTGCAGACATTCATGACACAGGAAACCTTTTTAGAGACGGTGCCCTAATCCCCTATGCAGACCTAGACAGTCTCCCTCCAGGGCAATTCCTTATGCATCATACACTCATAGCCTCGCTTTCAGCTAGGTGGGGCAATTTAGCAATAGAACCTCCCACACACCATTTGTTGCAATATTTACATGTAATGGGCACAGGGGGACACTTGATACGCTGGTTTGCCTCATAACTCCGCTAACACACTGCAATATCACTGACCCCCCTGAGGCAACAATGGGAGGAAGACCTAGGCTGTGCCCTATCGGAAAAGGAATGGATGGCTATACTAGAAAGTCCTACAAGTGTCCCTCACAAGCAGCGCTTTCAGCAGATTCAATAATTTATTCTCCATCGCACGTACCTCTCCTGTGTCCAGATAAATAAGTTCTTCTATCGGGATGACACTAAATGCCCCATGTGTCGCCTGCCCAACGCAGACCTCCTACATATGCTCTGGCATTGTCCTGCCCTAGGCGAATACTGGATAGACGAGGCGGCCACCTTGTCCCGCTGTACTAAGCATGTGGTTCCCTTCAATAGGAGGCGTATATATTACATCTATTTAAGAGGAGAAAGAAACAAAAGGCTACTGCACGATTCTTAGACCTAGTCTTCATCACGGCGAAGCGCTTGATCACTAAAAGATGGAAATCCCCGGTGGCACCTCATGCATTGGCCTGGCACTGCTCTATGCTCAATTGGGCCAAGGCAGAGGGCATGACTGCAGAGGGAGGACATACTTGGACTTCGTTAGTTCCCTCTTGTTACAGATTGGGGGCTATGGTGATTGAATTGCAGAAGTCAGCTACACCCACAGCAGGTGTGCAGGAGGAGGCAGAGGTTGCTTCAGTGCCAAGAGGGTTCTCCACTCCAGCTAATGTGTCACCATAATCATGGCTACCTCACACAATCCTGTTACCCCTTTCCCTTAATCAAGTTATTTTGTCCTCATTATGTTGTATCCTCCATCCATCGCTCAATACTACTCAACATCACGCATAGTATAGCGTCACAATACGCAGCACTTTGATTATTCATTCACTTATACTTCCTCTCAAGTGTTCTGATATTGTGGATAACCTTACTACACCATATCTGACACGGTACACTCTTGCTGCTAACCGTGCCATATGTTTTGCTGCAGTATTCTTACCTGACATTTGTGGCCATTTTACTATTGTTGTGCTGTACTGTTAAAAATAATAAATGTCAATAAAAAGATTTAAACAAAAAAAAAAATCTACATAGAGCTTACACTACACCTGCAGCATTGGCAAAACTAGGCCCTGCTAGATCACATCAATGCCCTAACTGTTGGTCTGATTATGCAGACTTCTCTCGTTTGACATGGACATGTGAGTCTATAGCCACCTTTTGGAGGGCTATCTTTTCCACTTCATCACTTATGATTAAGCGGCCACTTTCACATGACCCCGTACTAGCTTTGTTGGGATATGTCAAACCATTACCACTGGGGATATGTAGTTTTACTGCTATAGCCTTACTGCTTAAGCGGCAAGTCTCGCTACATTGGGGCATCCGTACCCCCTCTCCACCACGGTAGCAGCTTTGCTGAAGGGGGAAACAACCTTTACGACGCAGTTTTTGCACCGCAATACCATCACAACGTGGTTGTTACACCGACCGCTTTGTTACCACGCAGTACCATTACAACGCAGGTTGTTACAATGACTTGCGCTTGATGGCGCTCTAGACTAAGGTATAGTATGATTACTATTCTAACACCTTCCCTAGTGTTGCACACACTGGAGTTGGAATAGTAAATAATACTATTCCTAAGTCCAGTCCGCCATCTAGAGCAAGACGTTGTAACGACTTGAGTTGTAATGGCATTGCGTGGTAACAACGCGGTCGATGTGACAACCGCTTTGTGATGGTATTGCAGTCTAAAAACCCATAGTAAAAGTATATATTCAGCTGAAAGACCAGTCATATTGTGATTCTACTTCCAAACTCTATGATACACCCCAGGACCAAAGACATTTGGAAACCTTTGCGTAACTATTTGCTATCCAAGGAGGACTCTGACGACAATGCATCAAGGGATTAATTGTAGATTTCTGCAGTACGCTATCTTTGTTAACCATCTACATTATTGTATGAATATTTGGGATGCCTCCATTCTCCCTTCCTGAATGACATGCTACGTTATTTTACGTATTTTCCCCTTGCTCGTATCTCTGGTTTAGATTTTCCCATCCCTCCTTCCTGGGTAACCAATTGTACTTTATGTGAATTATTTTTTATCTACTGCTATTACAGTAACTGGCTTCACTGTTTTAATTTGTTAAGAAATGATAAATAAAGACTAAAAAAAATGTTTGGCAATTTTTAGCATAAACCTTTGGACGATATTATGAGCCTGGAGGCCTACAGACTGTCTGACTTACGGTGGCGGTCTCCTAACCACTGTATTATGATTAGGCCAGTCAGGCCACCCTGGCACCACCGCAACTGCCAGGAAACTGCTGTTCCCTGGAGGTTGTGAGGTGGTCCTTGGGCCGCAATGTGCTTGGCAAAACATATTACGAGTTTCCTCACCGCCACACTTTTCATGGCGTTGCAACCATCGTGAAAAGTATGGCAGTGAGAAAATAAAAGGGGCCTTACAAGGCTCCCTGGTGTCTCACGCCATGTGGATGCACACAGGAGAGGACAACATGTTCCCCCCTGTGTGCATGCATACCAGTACCTGCACGGCATGGACTGCAGCAGTCGATGCCATGCAGGTACTGCTTTTACATTTCCATTGTGATGCTTATTTCATAGAGACCGCCCTAGGAACACCAAAGAACCATCCGCCAGACAGGAAAAACGTCCTAATCTGCGGAAGGGAGGCGATCACGCTCCCGCACCGCCAAAGCTCTTAAGGCCCTTTGTACTATTTACAGATCTATGTTTTGAAATAGTACATATTTGAGTAGTATTCTTAACAGAAGTATTGTCTTTCCATAGACAACCTTCTTCTGACTTTATCATGTTTTTCAATTTTCATTCCCTGTTCTATATTGCCCATTTGTTCTTCTTGAGGAAGTGTTTTATTGGCATTCTGGTGAATGTGAACAGATCTGGTTGCAAAAATATAAGGGAAAATGGGTTTTCATACTTATTGTTGCACTACAGTAGTTACGAAATTGTCACTTATTTAACTAATTTAATGTACAAACAATACAAAAGTAAGTTACATACCTCTTTTATGTAGGAAACTATTGATTTGTTTGATGATGTTTGTAATCCAAAATCACTGTAATATGTGTGCTCCGGTAAGACAGTTGTATAGGTTCCCCAAAGTCAACAGAATGACCATGGTGGTAACTGCTATTTGGTAATATTGTGATGTGTTTATGGCCCAATTAGATATATCAGCCAAAGAGAAGATGAAAAGGTCTTCATAGTAATGTTTTCTTTTAATTTTCTATTGGTTTTCAGCATCATGTTTCTATAGGTGTGCTTGTGTGACAAGATTATTACGAACTGCTTTATTGACTTACTATTTTTGTTATGTAGTGATTGGTTTTTATCAGCATGTGATCATAATAATTTAGTTTCTGTAGCCAAATAACTGCATACATTGGTAGAAGTGTGCTACATGTGTAGCCCAATCTTACCCAATCATTGGCTGCCTTTCACAATTGTGATTGTACATAATGGCCAATGTTGGTAACATGTATATATTTGTTTCTGTGGGTTACTATTCCTTCCTCTTGTATGTAAGTGCAGCAGCAAGAAGCTTTATGTTTGTTTTGTTGTTCATAGCTTTATTTTTTGGGCCAGGAAGAAGGCAAAGAAAGCCTATCTTGAATGTAAATAAGGATTGAAAGGAATTGAGATTATCTGGGTTGAGGAAAGAGGTTTGAGAGGACATCAGTTTCCCCCTCTAGCTTCTTCTCTGCATGTGAACATCCACACTTTATGAACATACTGGAAAATTTACAGGAGAGAGACTAAAATTAAAAATGAAGGCCGCATTTTTCTAAGTTAGTGTCTCTGTTTCACAAAACACTAGGAGAGAGGGGGACAGGGAGCGTTAAGGAAAGTAGAAGGTCCAGTACCCTTGCTCCCAAGAACAAATATGTACTCACTGGTTGGTGACTGTTCCTAGATTACAGACTGTAACCTACTTGGTTACATAAGAAAGAAGTTAGAAAGTAATCTCTATATGTGCTTCCAGTCTGATGAAGATGGGGGAATTTCTCCTTTAGAAATTAGTGCCCTCACACACTCTTGCGAGTGTCATGCTTTATCATCCGGCGTTGCTCCATGTGGGGGTGGCGCTGCTGTCCTCCACGGGCCCTGTGAGAGGGCTCTTTGTCAGAGATCTTTTAGGAGAAGCCGCGGTTGTGTATGTGGGTGCGTGGGCCTAGAAGGGAATGGTGCAAGTATATTAAAATTACCCCACTAGTACCCTGAAGTAAATTTTTATTCGTAGGTCCGAGAGGTAAATGTAAAAGAATTATCCAGGGGAGATGAGGTGCCTCTATTAGCAAATATGTTAGAGGTTGAGCTATTACTCTGCTGCTCTCAGTGCCCATATGTGTTTATGAATGTGAAACCTGGTCGACATGTTTCGCGCTGGAATAAAGGTCCCTAATGGATCCTGGTGCGCTTCGTCAGGACCGTGCAGTGAAAATTGGTGAATGAATATGAGTATAAAAATAGGAGCAGGGAAACAGACACCCTATAACCCTATAAGACCTCTATTAAGGTTCTGAGTGAGTTATAGTACTCATGGGAACATCTCATTTGTGTTCCTATTATTACCTGGAGGGCAAAAAACAACCGGAGTTGGAGACACATATATACAGACAAACTTGAGTTACAGTGAATACAATTATATCCACATATTACTTCATTTCAATAGCTGCGTATTGATCACAACATGCATCTTGTAGCGGCAATTGTGGAAAAACATGCCATTTCATTTTATTTGTACTGCCACCTGAGCAATCGGTCTATATATGTGGGTTATAGAGCGGTCTCATGCATAGGCCTCAAGTTGACTGTGCATGTTGTGCTTTAGCCCACGTGGGTGACTCAAAATCCATTATTTGAGTCATGGTGGCCATCAATGGTTAAAAAATAAGCAAAGCGAGATTTGTAGGTGTAGCGATACAAAGGGGCAAGGTGGCCCTTTTGCATAGAGGCAGGCCATTACCGCTACTACGTTTTGGAAAAATGTTATTAAAAAATATAGTGTTACGTGACTCGGTTTTCGTATATAGAGAAAGACGCATACTGTCACCCAAAATAATGCAGCCATTTACCCCTTCACAAGAATGGAGTGCCTCAACGGCGAGTCCCAGCGGTCTCGAGGGGGGGTCTCTGTAGAATGATAAAACCTCCATGAGTCTCTAAGCGTACTGCGACATACCTGTTTGTAAAGAGAGTCAGCAGAGCAATACTCACGAAGTCGCCCCTCCGATCTGGCCTTAAGCCTGCCCTGCCACTGGGTGAATGCCATAGGTTTGCCAGCAAGCGGCCAGCTGGTTATGGCTCTGTCCCTGGCAGAAATGATGTAGCTCCGTCAAAGAGCATGGTTACGTCAATGTTACCGGACATCTTGAAAAAGAACTAGCACGTCAAACGTGCTGGGGAAGGCGGCCATGTTGGGGTTATGTTCTGTATATCTACATGGATGTATAAGTAGATTATCGTAATGGTCATAGTTCATTATACACCCTTATACTCGTTACAATAGGTAAGTTAAAAGGATGAAGAGTAAGGACATTGTTCGTTTGTAACAGACGTGGCTCACTAATTGGTGTTAAGTGGGCATAATTGTGTAGATCTAAACTCCGGATCAGTTACAAGGTTGTATGGTCCCCCCATTGGATGTTAATGATGAATAAAGCTCATGGCGTGGATAATTATGTGAGCCAAGTTGACTAATGTTACTTGGAGATCATGTTTGGCAGTTTCCATGGACGTCGTTAGTCATTTGGGATAGCTGTGGGTATGCCTGTTCAAAAAAGCAGATATAGTAATGACGTCGTGGGGTATAGGAGGTATAGGAGTGTACCCCTTCAACCTAAGGCATGACACTTGTAACAAGCAGTTGCTGTAGAATATATCCATATAGGTGTCCTGTACCAAATCGCTATACTCTAGAAAGTGTGGTCTGGGATTGTCCTAGACTAGCATTAAATGAGGGCCATGTTTTACCGTGTTGGAGAACGTCGTTAGCCATCTTTTTAGGCTTTTAGTGTTACTCTTCTGAAAAGGATATGTGTTAGTGATATGCAGGGACTACCCCATTCGCCTCAGACTCAAAACCTGTAATTAGCAGTTGTTATAGAATATACAAATGTAAATGTACTCTGCCATGTGGAAACGGTGTGGAGGGGGTTGTCTTAGGTGGTCTGTGTCCTCAAGGGACAGTGTCGTGAAATTCACTCACTCCTGGCGTTCACTTTCCTAATGCTCTAAGTGGTAAGTTCAGCCCATGGTATCTCATTGATTAATCCCTGTGTGTTACATTTCATTCTGAACACCCAACGTTGTTCCTGCCTAAATAGGGTGCTGGGGGTCCAATTGGGATTGGGATTTGATGATGGTCCATCTCAGGCTGTTCGGGCATGGTTCATCTCCAAAAAGTGATTTAGTAGCTTTGTGCTTGTTTTTTTACATTGTATCGTGCTTTTATGTTCCCCTATGCGAATTTTGGCAGGTCTTGTTGTCATCCCTACGTATTGCATATTGCACGGACATGTGATTAGATATATACAGTTTTTCGTATTACAGTTCGTTTGTCTTTTTTGTAACCAAGGTCTAGCCAAGCTCAGGTCAATTTGTATGGTTGCTCCTGTTCGGGGACAGACGGAGCATGACCCGCATGAGTAGTGGCCCTCAACAAGTGGCAGTGTCCACAAGGTAGATTGTGTGGGGATGGATGCTTTTGGCCGTATATGGACCAAGAGGTCCTTGAAATTCTGTGTTCATTTGAATGAGAAAAAGCAGTTGTGGCCCCGGTTTAAATACTCCAGTCTCTAAATTTCTCATGTGTTTTTTTAATCACTTTTTGGATTCTGTTGGAGTTGGAAGTGAATGTAGTTACACACGTTAGTGCTTCTGTTTGGGGTTTCTCCTTCACTTCTAATAATGCTTCCCTGTGGTTATTCCTCACTCATTTTTGGGCGTCTCGTACTGTCCTCTTGGGATAATTGCGTAAAGACAAGTTGTTTGCCAAAATGGTGGATTGTTTTTCAAATTTTCAGATGGTATTACAGTTGCGTCAAAGGTGTAAAAATTGTCCTACAGGAAGGTTATCTCTAAGCGCCTTGGGATGACTGCTCTCATACATCAGGAGACTGTTACGGTCTGTGGGTTTTTCTAAATTGGTAGTTAGCAAGGTCCCCTCATGTAGGGTAATCCAGAGATCCAGAAAGGCGACATTCTCTTTTGATATTGTACTTATGAATTTCAAAAAAGGGTCTAGAGTATGTAGCCATTCACAGAATGTTGTGCATTGGTTTTCAACTCCTTTCCAGAAGAGTAAAATGTTGTCGATGTAGCGACGCCAAGTCATTATGTTTTCGTAGGGGTTAGTCTCGTCCAGGATGTATTTGTCTTCAAAACTGGCCATGTACATACAGGCCAGACTGGGCGCGAATGTGCTTCTCATGCTGGTCCCTTGGATTTGGTGGTACAGTTGTTTGTGGAAGGCAAAAAAGTTTTCTTTGAGGGCCAAGGATGCACAATCACAGATAAACGAGACTGGTGTCTCATATGGCCACAGGTGAATCCTCTGGAGCATTGATTCCATAACTTCCAGGGTGGCATCTTGGGGGATATTAGTGTATAACGCTTCGATGTCTAAGGTGACAGGCAGAGTGATTGCTTTTTGTTCTGAGAAATTCTCGATGAGATTGAGGACTTCTGTAGTGTCCCTTAGGTAGGTTGGAGTTTTTGTGACTATGGGGCATAGAAAAAAGTCGCAGAATTTGTTCAATGGTTTGAGCAATGAGTCAATGCTTGACACTATTGGGCGTCCTGGAGGGGGGTAGTCCCCTTGTGTATCTTGGGTAAGGTGTAATAGTTAGGCGTTTGGGAATGATCATTCATAAGGAAAGCTGCTTCCTGGGATGTGATCCAATCTTCACATTCTGCCTCTGTGACCAGACTTCTGATCTTTGTTGTTAGTCTTGCTATAGGGTCTTCCTCAATGGGGAGATAATATTCAAGTACTTTGGCGGTGTGCTAAGCCAATGAAGCCTTTTGCTTCCTATTATTTGACATTTTTTCTGAGATCTCAAGATATCATTGACTACCTTCATTGCACCAAGGCAAGCATTTCTGTCTTCGTTAAAATTGGGGCCTTGTTTTTCTAAGAATTACCTGCAATGCCAGTGTCAGAATGTTGCTATATATGTCGCACATATATCATGGGTGACCCGTATGTCAAAAACTACCTCCAGTATGTCAGGGTTCGCATTTTGTCATGGTTGTGCTGACCCCCTTTTACTTTGACTTCCCTCCATCATACCAAGATTTACCTCCAATATTTTAGCGCCAGATATTTGTCACACACACCAATGATTACCTCAAAGTTGCTAATGCCAGTATTTTGTCACTGGTGCCGGTAATACCAAGACTGTGCTCTAGCATGGCAGCAAAAGCATTTTGCATTGGATGCATTTTATGCCAATGCCTGCATTTTAACACATGAGCCTCATGTGCTGAGTTTTGCCTCCAGTATTGCAGCACCAGCATTTTGACATGGATTTCTTTGTAAGCCAGAGATTACTCTCACTCATTCATATTCTGTCACTCATTGAGGTTAGAAGGGCAGTTAAAGTTGCAAATTCCAGCAATAGATTTTCAGGTGTTAAGTTCGTGGAACCTATCACCTTCAGAGCTGTGACAAGTAAAGCACGTCTCTACTTTCAGGAAAGTTCTTAAGACTCATCTATTCTGCAAATGTTTTATTGTGATGAACAGTGGCCTTAATTCCTCTGCCAATGTTTCTCTGTGATTTAGAAAAATGACATCTATGATGAGTGTTGTGCTTTACAAGAATCTAATCAATCAATCAAGCAATCATTTACTCTAAAATGGCTATATGGTAGAAATGTTGGTGGCCGGTCATACCCAATAGTAACACTGGCTCAGAAATGTGTCATGTTGCATGTATGCTATGTCTATTTGTATTTACACTTACTCTTTCTTTCTTTCTCGCTCACCCTCACTCACTCCATCTTACTTACTCTCACTCGCTCTGACTCATTTATTCTCACTTACCGTTACACTCAATCACTCACTTTCACTTATTCTCAGACACACTCATTGTCACTCACACTTCATAACTCACTTTTCCACTCTCCCTCACACTCATCTATTCTCTCACTCCCTTGTACACACTATTACTGACTGCTACTTTAAAAAATTGAGTTCCTAATTGACTGGGGTGGAAGCCCTGATCAAGCAGTAACCCACCCTACATTAACATGTGCTCACTCTCTGGTAGCGTGGCACACAGCAATCAGGCTTAACTTAGGTGTTAATGTGTAAAGTATTTGTGCAACACTTCAAACAGTAAAACAGTGAAAACACCACACAAAAAGACCCCACACCAAGTTAGAAAAATAGAGCTTAGGTTATTGAACAAAAGATCAAAACGACAAAAATTCAATAAGTAGAGCCTGAAAGCATAAAGTACCAACCGGGGATATATGGTCATGCTAGATAAGGTCCTGTCCAAAAGTTCAAATTGACAGCAATGGAGTGCGGGTTGGATACA
The DNA here is from genome assembly GCF_964204655.1 of Triturus cristatus. NCBI lineage: Eukaryota > Metazoa > Chordata > Amphibia > Caudata > Salamandridae > Triturus > Triturus cristatus. Next base: position 1,862,777,500 of record NC_140589.1, read on the forward strand.
GTCGGGTACGTCTTGCAGACGTTTTACCTTCTCAAGTATTGTCCCTTTTGCTGAGAACAATTTCACTGGGAGCAGAGAGAGTGTTGCTGGTGATGGTCTGCGGGGCACGAAGAACCGTCAGCTGTCGTGGACGGACGCGCTGGGGCATTGCGGTCATAAGTGGCGATACTTGCTGTGCAAAGAGATGAACTTGCACCTGCTCACGCTGGATCTTTGTGAGAGCGACCCAGTTCCGGAGTGAATGGGCCCATGCGTGAAGAGCCCAAAATCTTGACTTAAAGAGCAGAAAGACGACTTCCAAGATCCCAGGACCTGAGAGGTGCCTTTTGGGGGTCAGGAGCTTGTTGAAGCTGTGAGGAGCCTGGTATGTCCCTAAAGCTCAGATCAGAAGGTCAGAAGACTAGTCCTTTGAGTCACTCTGGGGTCCTGGCTTCAAGATGGGAGTTGCAGGTCCAGTTCTTCTTCCCCAGGCAAGGAGGGCTGCAGGCAGCAGGTTAGCAAAGCACAAAAGCAGTTCTTCCAGAGCAGTAGTCCAGCAAAGTGGCAGACCTTCAGCAGCATAGGAGCCCTTCATCCTGGCAAAGTATCCACAAGTCCAGAAGTGTATTGAAGTATTAGGGTCAGAAGTCCAGTTCTTATACCCAATGGTACCTTTGAAGTGGGGGAGACTTAAAAAAAAGGGGGAGTCTTCAAAGGAGGTGCTCTGAGGTGGCTCCAGTCTCACTACAGGAAGGTATGCAGCCCTTTGTGTGGGGATTCACACCTATTCTGGTGCAAGTGTGAGGCTGTTCCCAGCTCTCCCTCTCATCCACTCAGGATGACCCCTTAAGTCACACCTAAGCGCCCATTGTGTGTGGCTGTCTAGAGGAAAAGCACAACGTCCAGCTGTCACCTACCCCAGACGTGTATTGGAGACAGGCTTGAGGCACACAGGGCTAAGAGCAAAAAAATACCATCTTTATAAAAGTGGCAGTTTTAAAATTGTATGGCCAAACCATACCGGGCCAACAGGCCTCTACGCTCAGATGAACAACATTTGGCTTTCATACTTAGAATTAAGAGAGTCAGAAGCGGTGGCCGGCTTTTTTCCTATAATGCCGCCAAGCTTTGGAACTCCCTTCCCCTTCAGCTACGAAGAGAGACCAGTCATCTGACCTTTCACAAGCAGTTGAAGAAGTGGCTTTTCCCCAAATGAGTCTCAGAAGCATCTTTTCACTTCCCAGCGCTGGGATGCCCACGGGTAGCCATTCACTTTATAAATGCTACCTCATTCATTCATTCATTCATAAATCCGATTTCACCATTAAAGAGGATTTATCATTACAATTGCATAGATACTAAGCATGATAGCTCTACCTCCTTCCAATTTTAAATTGCTGTTTATTTGATTTATGAAGGAATCCCCAATATTAACCTTTGGGAGGGGTAGGCCTCACAGCAGTGATAGACACATGTTTGAGTTTTTCACTACCAGGACATGTAAAAGTTAAAAGTACATGTCCTACCTTTTAATTATACAGCACCCTGCCCTATGGGCTACCTAGGACCTACCTTAGGGGTTACTTATACAAAATAATATGGGAGTTTAAGGCTTAGCAAGGGGAATTGATAGAATTTTGGTGATCTCATTTTTGTTGGCCTTTGGACTCTGTGCACTTCACCACTGCTGATCAGTTCTAAAGTGTTTTTGCTCACTCCTTTAAACAAGGTTTGATTGGCATATTTAAGCTACCTGTAAGTCCCTAGTGAATTGCACTTAACGAAATGCTACTAGAGGGCCTGCAGCACTCATTGTGCCACCACCCACTTAAGTAGCCATCTAAACGTGTCTGAGGCCTGCCACTGTAGAGCCTGTGTGTTCAGTTTACACTGCCATGTTGACTTGGCATTGAAAACCCCTTGCTAAGCCTTACACTCCCATTTTATTATGAATAAGTTACCCCTAAGGTAGGTCCTAGGTAGCCCATAGGGCAGGGCCCCGAGGAGGAGGTTCTTGCAGTGAAGCAGGTGATGGGCAGCCCAATCATCACGCGCTGAAGAAGTGAAAATGAAGCGCTCAGCGATCGCTAATGAAAGATAAAGTGCTTACCACACGCTAGTTTTTGTCAAACTACAATGACCGGACTCACAACTCCCACAGCCAATCCTAGGCTGATGAATTGAATCCCTTCAGTTCCCTGAGCTTCCTTACAAATGGGGGGGGGGGGCAACTAGCCCCAGGAGAACACTGAAGGACACAGACAGGTAGGCATGTAGTAGGCCAGCTCATAAGGTAAGTAGCAAAGTGGCAGTCTCTTTTACTGCCCAGCAATCAATAGGCAGCAGACTAGCTCAACAAATCAGGCAGTCCAAATGGCGGTTCCTCCTGGTGGCACAGCAGTGGTCTGGCAATGTGCAGCCTGTAGAGCCAGCAGCGTCTAGGTACAAGTCCACACAGTGTTGAAATTCATGGGGTCAGAGCCCCTCTAATTATACTAAAAAAAAATCTTTGTTCAAGGGGGAACTTCAAGAGAACCTTTAGAAGTCCACAAAACCCCCTTTCAAGCCAGCCCCGGCTCCAGGCATCACTAGGGGGTAAATCAGCCCTTTGTGTGAGGACAGGACACAACCTATACAAATGCAAAGTGTGAACGCCCCTCTCTCTCTCCGAGCCCAGGAAGAACATCAGAATGTAGATGAATTCAGATTACATCCCAGCCCTTCCTGTGTTGTGTCTGTATGGAAAGTGCACAGTGCACAAAGTGTAGCAATCACCCAGGCCTAGACATGGATTGGAGTCGGGCTGCAAAGCACAAAGAGTCATAAGCACAGAGAAATGCCCATGTTCTAAAAATCGCATTTCTAAAGTAGTAATGTAAAATCCAACTGCACCAGCAAGTATGATTTATCACCACCATTCTAAATATGCCAAACATGGCAAATTTATTCCTTTCAGATCAGGAATTACCACTTACAGACATATACGGGAATTCCCAATGCTAGCCTATGAGAGAAGTAGGCCTCACAGAGTGAGTAACAAAATAGGCTGTTTGTCACTCCCAGGACATGTGACACATAAAGGCACATGTCCTATCTTGTACTTACACAGAACCCTTCCAATAGGGTTACCTAGAGCCTACCTTAGGGGTGACCTATGTGTAATAAAAGGGGATTTTAAGGCTTGGCAAACAGTTTTAAATGGCAAGTCAAAGAGGCAGTAAACTGCGCATGCAGGTCCTGCAGTGGCAGGCCCAAGACAGGTTTGAAAGGTTACATCCGTGGGTGGCACAAGCAGTGCTGCAGGCCCACTAGTGGCATTTAATTTCTAGCCGATGGATACACGGGATACCACTTTACAAGGGAATCATGTGTGAATTAAATATGCCAAACAGGTGTAAACCAATCATACCATTTTTAAAGGAGAGAGCACATGCACTTTAGAACTGATTACCATTGGTAAAGTGCCCAGAGTCCTAAAACCAACAAAAATAGAGTCGGAATAATAGGAAGCAGAATACTAAAAGTTTGGCAATAGCCCTACAGAAAGAGCCAGGTCCAACACCCACAAAAAAAGTCAATTATTGCTGCTATGTCTACCCCCACATTCTCTATGTGATCAGGTAATACTTTATGAGTCTCTCTTAAACCCCTCTGCCACAGTTTTATGAAACACAAGATTTAGTGACTGGCATTCTGCAACTGCATCTGCATATCCTCCCTCTTCCAAAAGGTTTTATTTATTTCAAATGTATTATCCTTGAGTGAGTCAAAAACCCAGGTCCACAAACAATGCCTGAATTATTTATCTTTAGATATAATAATTAACCCTTTGGTACCTCATTGCCTCCTGCTCATTTTTTCTAAAGCATAGATCTCAAAAACACTGAGGGGAATATTTACGAGCCCCTTGCACAGTTGGAGCATCACTTTTTGTGATGCTCTGGTGGCGCAAATCACAAAATCATATCTATGAGACCGATATGCGAAGCTTTGAAAAAGCCTCATAGATATGGAGTAAGGCACATCAGTGCAAATCGCTGTTTTGCTATACTCTGTGCTCAGGAGGCAGTGGCATAATAAAGGTTAAGAGGGCCCCCTGCAAAGTAAATGGATGGGCCCTCTCCAGACTCACTCAAGAGCTCTCAGACAAGGGCACTGTGCTGAGGGGACCCCCTCACTGCGGGGGGTGCAGGGGCCTTTGTTTCACCACTGTCTGAAGGCATTCTATTGGCATTGCATGAGTTTTCCCAGACAACACCCCTGGATTTTGACACTTCCCCAGATCTACAAGAGTATGTAAACCTGGGGAAGTGCCACAACCGTACGCCTACTGAGTTGAGGTGTAACAAGGAGAAATAATTGTATTTCTCCTCGCATTTTTACTTTTTCTATGTGTGCTGCATAAGAGGCAAACGCCTCTTAGGATTGTTTGCTGCAAGGGTGCCTGCATTGGGGTTAGGCTGCCGAAACAGCGCCAGCACTGAGGGAAAGGACTGGAATGCACTGTATTGCATAAATACGGTGCATTCCTGCCCTTTTACTTTACTGCTGGCAACCCTGCAGGATGTGATGTGATCACTGCTGACAATCTTGGGTTGGGCGGTAACTATAACTACCACAAATATTAGTAGCTCAGGTGATTTTCATTGAACGTAAGTGGTTCTTATTATAGAAAATGTTGTAAATACCTGATCTAGTTTCATCGGCGAGTTATACTGTATTATTATGACTGTAGTTGGAGAAGGAGCAATGGGAAACATATGTGTACTGTTTTATTCTGCAATGTGGTACATACAGTCCTGCATGTCGAAATGGCAATAAAAAAGAGAGCAACATTTCATCAATGAGCTTGTAGGGGGGCGGTGACTACATGTGACCACAATAATGCAGCGAAGTCTGCTTGCTGCACCGCGATAAGAAGGAACATTGCAACATTATTAACATGCGAGTGGAGATCACAGGCCACATTATTTTTGAAAATCTGTTTTATTGGCTTTTTATGCACAAGCAGAAATAAAGAAAATCCATCCCATAATAGACAGTTTAACATGCTTTTGAAATAGGAATACCCCCACATTATTTGGCAATTCGCAGCCCCAGAAGCAAGAGAGGTTGTGGGACCTGAGAGTGGGAGAAGCAAAGTAGTGCAAACAGTGTGATAAAGATTGACTCATGTCTATAAAACTGTAAAAAGAAAAATGAAACTTACAAGAACTAAACAAAACACCTAACAACTGCCAGGGGTCCACGTGCTCCTATATGAGAGATAAAATGGAGATCACAGGCCACATGTATAAAAATTCCATTTTGCATTCCCTAAATAGCAAATTTTAGGTAATCACTATTTAGGGAATGCAAATTATCATGGAAGAAAACAGTGATTCCCTAATTAAGATATCTACAGAGTAGCAATCTCAATTATGGAAGCACTAATAGGAAATGCTACTCCATTCGTTACTATGGGCCTAAAGGCCTATAGGTGCTAATGGTTTTGTATTTGCCTAAGACCCCCCTGAAGCACCCCTAAACGAAATTTAAAAAAATAAGAAAATTGCACCTGTAAAGCGCACACATGTCCTGGGGGCATGTGTACAGTACCTGGAACTTTGAAAAATGCATTTGAAAAAATTGCACATAGTTACCATTGACTTGGAGTCTATGGCATTATAGCAGTTCTTAAATGTCCAGTTTACATTTAGAGAGTTATATATTAATGGGGTAACCCGGTAGACCACTGGACTCGGGTATAACTAGGTACACAAAAAACTGTCACAGTGGAAACACATTTAGAAATGTAAAAAAGCCATACATCTGTTAGCAATACAAACAAATTTTACGACAACACCTGTTACTTGCATGTATGCACATTATTTAATGTCTAGTTTCTCAGTCCAACAAAAGGATCAGTAATTCAACACAGCGCCAAAAGCATCACAATATCAACATTTTCAAAAGTATCTTGGTGTAAGGTACGTGATAAGTGCAGGATTTTTAGGGATTAGTGCAGGGCGTAGTGAGGGAGGGAGGTTGTGAAAGATTTAGGAACATCCACAATTCAATTGAAGAACCTGACCTGCCAATTAAATGGCCACACAACTTAAATTAGATAACACAGACTAAGACAGCAGTTGTACATTCACTGACAATCTCCTGTGTTGATTGAGGAAATGAAAAAGTCGACGTTTCGACCCCTGTTAGAGCCAGCAAATTGGTTTGCTTGGGGTTGGGGTCTTCATCAGGACCGGGGGAAGGGCTTACACCTGGGGGCAAAAGGTCAAAAATAAAGAACCGTGAGGTGTGTCTATGGAGGACCATTACAGTTAAGAGAGAACAAATGTGTAAAATAATTACCAGCATCAGCAGCAAATGTCACGCTGGAAAAATTGGGAAGGGGCCAGTCAGTGCTCCTAGGAGGAAGGAAAAGAGACGAGGAATACTAAAACCATACTTAAAAATCGGGTGTCAGTAAAACCTACGTGACCAGAAATACTCACCCAAGGTGTAGTATTCCAATGCTCGAAAAATGAGACAAAGGAAGGCTGAATGTATCAGCATAAACACTCATCCAATGGTGTTAGAAGCTGGAAAGAAAAGGGGGGGATGGCGTTAATGATCTCTCACACTCCAAACCCGTTGTGAAACAAAAGCGCATATAAGGTTACTAACCCTGAATATATTGCGCGGGAAACATGCGAAGCAAAATTAAGTATCAGCGCATTCATGGTACGTCTGCAAACTATGGCGGGGCGTACAGAAGTGTAGGGAATCCCAAATACAATGCGAAAGTGGCAAGACTCACTCGTAAAATAGCATTGGGGGAAAGGACCACTGAGTACTTGGGCTGCAACATACCTCGAGGGCCGCGCCGTGGAAACTGACAGCTAACCCTGGGTGTCGTCACAGGACTAAACAAATACGGGCCAATCGCGCGCACAACCAATTGGTCGCGCCTTGATTGGTAGGCTTGGGGGTGTGTCAGGTCACGTGTTCATGTGCGAGCCCGGCCAAGGGTCTGGAACAACCACATCGTGTACTGGACTACGCACTCCATCGACATTTACACCTACCTCTCAGATGGTTTCACATCGGATTTTAACCTACGAGAGTATTGTACTAAAGGAGGCGCTTGAAGTATGCTCCACTAGAAAGTTTGTCAAACATAATGTCACCTCAGCTGAACGGAAGGCCTTGTACGATTTGAGGAATAACCGTTCTATTGTCATCAAACCCGCTGACAAGGGAGGAGCCATCGTACTACAGAACGTGGATAACTATAAAGAAGAAGTTTACTCCCAATTGAATGATGGCATTAGCTATACCAGACTCAACATAAATCCCACGAAAAAGATCAGCACCATGATCCTTCGAATAACCCAAGAAGGCCTTGCCCAAGGCTTCCTCTCAAACCTGGAGTTTCAGTTTCTGAATCAACCCCAGCCGCGTCTTCCGACAATCTATACCTTACCTAAGGTACATAAAAATTTGGAGAGACCGCCCGGCCGCCCCATAGTCTCGGGGTGTGGCTCAATCCTCGAGCCCCTGTGTAAATACATTTATTTCTTCTTGAAGCCCTTGGCAGAGAAAACAGATTCTTACCTGCGGGACACGATGCAAGTTATTAATCTGATTGATGGGATGCCCTTCGATCCAACCACCCAGATTCTAGTGACAATGGACATTGTGTCTTTATACACAAGTATCCCTCAACAACATGCTCTGGAGGTGATTTTGAAATGTTTAGAGAGAAGAAGCCAACCAGTGCAAGTCCCCTCTGATTTTATCATCAAATTGCTCAACATAGCAATGACGCAGAATTTCTTCTTCTTCCAAAATGACTTCTTCATGCAAACGAAAGGCGTGGCGATGGGTGCCAGCTTTGCCCCAGATCTGGCCATTTTGTATATGGACAACTTCGAACAGACTTTTGTCAGTAATATCACCAACCCATTCAGGCAAAGAGTCAAATATTGGAAACGATATATCGACGATGTCCTGATGATTTGGACGGGCAACGACCAGGATCTTGATGAGTTCTTTCTTTGGTTAAATGATAGATCGGCAGACATTCGGTTTACCATGACCAAGGACAAGTCCAGTATCGATTTCCTTGATATCACTATCAAGGTTATGGACGACTGTCTGTACACAACCCTGTTCCGAAAAACTACGGAAAGAAACACCCTATTGAGGTATGGGAGTCACCACCCGAGAGGACTACGTGATAACCTCCCCTTCGGACAGTTTCTGAGGATCAGGAGGAACTGTTCTAGAAAAGACGATTTTTTCACGGAATCCGATGACCTCATCCTCAGACTGATTGAACGCGGCTACCCTCGGAGGCTTGTCAAGAGGGCCCGCAAGAGAGCCTGGTACAACCATAGAGACCTCCTCCTTACCCCCAAAGCACGGATGGATGATCCCAACAGACTTATATGTGTTACGACCTTTAACACCAGGAGTAATGATATCCGCAAAATTGTCAACAAACATTGGCACCTGGTGGCAGCAGAACTTCAGCTCACTGAACCCCCAATGCATGCCTTCAAAAAAGGCAAAAATGTCCGCGATCATGTGGTGAAATCACTTTTGGAAACACAACCTAGACCAACAATTGAATCGCTTTGGCATCTTCCGGCCCCCACGGGTCATGTGAAATGTGGACAGTGCAAAGCCTGCAATTTGACTCTTGAAACAAAGACGTTCCAACATAACAACTGCACGGTGGATTTAAAGACGCTCACCAATTGCAATACTAAGAATGTTATCTATGTGATAGTCTGCCCATGTAACAAGATCTATATAGGCCAGACCACCCAGAAAGTGAAATGCAGGATATTGCAACACTGCAGCAGGATTAGATGTAACACACCTGGTGCACCCATGGTTGACCATTTCAAAACATGCAACCATTCCCCTGAATCGCTTAGATGGCTGGTAATTGAAGCCATAACACTGGGTGTTAGGGGTGGTGACCTCGTTTCAATCCTAAACATCAGGGAGTGTAAGTGGATGGACCGTTTTGACTCTGTCACATGTGGCCTGAATGAACTTGACGCAACGTTTACCCAAATATCATTAATAAACAATGGTTAAACATCTAATCCAGCATGGGACACCCCTGCAATTGCAATTGTCTAGTATAAGTCTTGGTGAACCCCATTACATTGGGTATTTGCAGTGCTTATATGAATACACCTCTGCTGTGGTGCCGCTGAGTGATACCAATCACCTGTACTATTTCGTATGCTATTTGAGCGTTAACCAAGGATATATATGTCATGTCAAATGTTGTGGTTGTTTTCCGTATCATCTACTGATGTAACCATATTAATGTATTGCTTTTTAATACTGTGATCATGAATCAAGAACCAGCAAATGGTCCCTGCTTTAGACGAGCTGACCTCAGCTTAGCTATCATTACACACCCTTTATCCTCCACCAATCAGGACGCGTCTGATCGATATATAATTGATCGGGTGACGCGGCTCAGGGCTAGCTGTCAGACCGACTTACGCGGCCCTCGAGGTATGTTATCGCTTGCAGCTGCGGAGGTTTCGCTTCTCTCCGTCTCTCGTTAAACTTCCAGACCCTTGGCCGGGCTCGCACATGAACACGTGACCTGACACACCCCCAAGCCTACCAATCAAGGCGCGACCAATTGGTTGTGCGCGCGATTGGCCCGTATTTGTTTAGTCCTGTGACGACACCCAGGGTTAGCTGTCAGTTTCCACGGCGCGGCCCTCGAGGTATGTTGCAGCCCAAGTACTCAGTGGTCCTTTCCCCCAATGCTATTTTACGAGTGAGTCTTGCCACTTTCGCATTGTATTTGGGATTCCCTACACTTCTGTACGCCCCGCCATAGTTTGCAGACGTACCATGAATGCGCTGATACTTAATTTTGCTTCGCATGTTTCCAGCGCAATATATTCAGGGTTAGTAACCTTATATGCGCTTTTGTTTCACAACGGGTTTGGAGTGTGAGAGATCATTAACGCCATCCCCCCCTTTTCTTTCCAGCTTCTAACACCATTGGATGAGTGTTTATGCTGATACATTCAGCCTTCCTTTGTCTCATTTTTCGAGCATTGGAATACTACACCTTGGGTGAGTATTTCTGGTCACGTAGGTTTTACTGACACCCGATTTTTAAGTATGGTTTTAGTATTCCTCGTCTCTTTTCCTTCCTCCTAGGAGCACTGACTGGCCCCTTCCCAATTTTTCCAGCGTGACATTTGCTGCTGATGCTGGTAATTATTTTACACATTTGTTCTCTCTTAACTGTAATGGTCCTCCATAGACACACCTCACGGTTCTTTATTTTTGACCTTTTGCCCCCAGGTGTAAGCCCTTCCCCCGGTCCTGATGAAGACCCCAACCCCAAGCAAACCAATTTGCTGGCTCTAACAGGGGTCGAAACGTCGACTTTTTCATTTCCTCAATCAACACAGGAGATTGTCAGTGAATGTACAACTGCTGTCTTAGTCTGTGTTATCTAATTTAAGTTTTGTGGCCATTTAATTGGCAGGTCAGGTTCTTCAATTGAATTGTGGATGTTCCTAAATCTTTCACAACCTCCCTCCCTCACTACGCCCTGCACTAATCCCTAAAAATCCTGCACTTATCACGTACCTTACACCAAGATACTTTTGAAAATGTTGATATTGTGATGCTTTTGGCGCTGTGTTGAATTACTGATCCTTTTGTTGGACTGAGAAACTAGACATTAAATAATGTGCATACATGAAAGTAACAGGTGTTGTCGTAAAATTTGTTTGTATTGCTAACAGATGTATGGCTTTTTTACATTTCTAAATGTGTTTCCACTGTGACAGTTTTTTGTGTACCCAGTTTACATTTAGGACATTCTTGGTACATGTGCTTAGGGAATCACAAATTACGATTCCCTATTTGGAGTAGCGAATACCTAAAATACACTGCCAACGCTTTTCATACATCTTGTATAAAAGGCTATTTGGTATTCGTAAATGGTCAAATTTAGCGATTCGCACCGTTTTCGTATGCAAATATAGGTTGATACATATGGCCCCATATGTCTGCTATAGAAAATGATGAGGCAGGACTGAATCATGCTTTGAGAAAGCCTAGCATAACCCGTCCAAGCAGAAGAAACTTGCAGCTACCATACACCTGTCTTTTAGGAAAGACTCACACTTCTTTAGATATTTAAGGCTACTTCTTACTGACATCACTGAGATTATACACACGCCTGAATCCAGCATTCTGCAGATCAACCATCCTCTGTGAGGCTGCCTGAAGTCTTCATTAACTCAGATCTCCCAGCTAACAAAAGGTTCGCATTGGATCATTTCTCTTTCTTTTTCTATGCAGATTTCATACCGTCTGCAAATCTATTTTTGTGGTGGACATATTCCTGCCTGTTTGTTTAATGAAATGTGATCAAACCAGCACCATGTTGTGTTTCTTGTGTGAGCCCCTTCCTGTACTGTATCTGAGAAAATGCATATTTTTGACCTCTGTTTTATTATTTTTACCCATGTTCGGAGCAGCATGAACCTTTACATGTGGAAACAGAGCCACTTATGCTACTTGAGGGGAGAGTTTCATGCGGATTCATTTAATCAAATAATGCCAAACTTTTAAGCAAACCAAAAATAAACCTAAACTTTACTACTTTTCAGTACTCACAAAGGTAAACTTAGACCAAAAGTCTAACTTTACTAGTAGTAACTTACCTTTGTGAGTACCAAAAAGTAGTAAAGTTACACAAAAGTGTAAGTTTGCCTTTGTGAATCGGGGCCTGTGACTCTGTGGACATCTCCGACCATGGTACCCACTGTTGCCTTAAATGAAACCAGTCACCTCAATGGCCACACCCTTCTTACATCTGTCTGCCACTGTCATGTCTTAAATCATCAATAATAAAATACTGTTCAATATTTCATAAGGACTTTATTTTGATTGGATGAACGCACATTCACAATGTAGAATTTATGATTGTTGCACTTTAAAGCTAACACATCATGCCCCCCCCCCACTGGCCTAATCTACAACACTTGACTCAAAGGTGGACCAGTAAAATCACACAGATATAGAGATAGAAGACCCCATCATCGGCCAAAGGTCCTCTTGCCTTGCGATAGGATGATCTCGGCAGGGCGTTGATGGGTGATCCAAGACATGCTTCATCATTCTAAAGCAGTAGAGAAAACAATAGTTAATATAAATGTGTACACAGAAGCAAGTGCACTAGAAATCCTTTCAATGAGATGTAACTACACAATAAGGAGCATAATAATGAAAGAGTCACCCTTGAGCCTCGCAAGGGGGTGCAAGGGCGACACAACTATTAGGTTTGATTTGTGGACTTGAGTTGCATGATAAATCTAGAGTAACGCAACGCAGTACAAATCACTGTGTTGCATTACTCTGCCCTAGGGAGGCATTCTATGGTTAGAGAGTGGGTGTTACCACATATTCATCCATGGATTCTGACACAATCACAGATTTAACATCAGTGGTAGAATGGGGAATGGTTCCGGTCCAGTGAGGACCTTGCCTGGCAGTTCGGGCTGGGCTGTTCCCATAAGGAGCAGAGTCAACACTGATTAGCACATGGCTGGGTCCAAACTGGGGTGGCATTGAACAAAAGAACAATGGATTCATCCCAGATCCCTTCACTGGAGGTGAATGGTTGAAAAGTTTCAGCACTCTGTCCATCATCTTTATGTGTTTGCTAGGCCTGGGAATGCATCAAAACGCTAAGCCTCCCCAGGTGAGGCATAACTAAGAGAAATGACCTTAGTTCTCCACGTTACTTCCTCTTTGCACACATAGAAGAGTGAAAATGCCTCAGGGGAATTGTTTTTGTGCAGGAAGGCTTCCCTTCCTGCACAGCAACAATCCTCCAAAACAAAGGCACCCTTGCACAATGGTCCACGGCTGCCTGCATTGGCGCTAGGCAGCATATTGTGCACCAATGCTGGGAAATGACAGGGATAAGCCGTATATTGTTAAGTATGGCGCATTCCTGCTCTTTCCTTATCACGCAAGGTAACAAGGTGACTTACTGCACTGCGTGAATATTTGTTAAACATGCCCCTAAGTCGATCAATCTACCAGAATTTAGTCCAAGAAAGAGATCAAGTCATGCCACTCTATTTTATACTGAGATCGGGGCAGACCATATTTCATTTTCATTTCTGCCAGTAGTTGAGTTTCACAAAGCATGTTAAGAAAGCAGTTGTATTTTGAAGGTGAAGCTGCACATTTTTCTTGACATGCACATAGCAGCAGGTGCCATGTGTCCAAATACTGCGCACTGACCGTCATTGAACATACATCATGTTCATCACTCTAGATAAGATTTTCCAGGCCAAGGTAGCATTGATACAATCAAAAAAGGTTATAAAAGTCTAAAGGTTTTGTAAAATGTTTTCCCTGGCTTAAGAGTGGGTTTAGACTACCAATATTGATTAGCAAAGGATTTCCAAGCTTTAAAATAGTCTTAAGTCAGGATGTAACATGAATGAAAAACCCTTTGTATGTCAGACCATTGAATCTCCAGAAAATGCCCAACCCAATGCCTAATACAACCAAACTCCTATTCTGAAGTATCACAACATTTTGGCCCACATCATAAATAGGTAACTTGAGTAACTTAAGGACTCAGCCTTCTTCATTATGGGATTTTATATGTTTCAGATCTGCATTAATTTTTTGCAATCTGAAATTCAAACTCATTTATAAATGCACTTTACATACATTGTAATGGTCCAGCCATTTCTGCCAGGACAATATTATCACACTTAACAACACTAATGATATATTCCTAAAGCATGTACCCTCTGTGACACTTGAAGTATGGGGCGCTTACTAATTTTGTTTTGAAAGACTATCCCTGTCCACTTTCATTCCATTCATTCTACTTTGCTTGATTCTTCCTGTCCAGAATACCTGGGTACCTGAACCCAATCCTACTCGGAAGGAGGTACGAGGTGAGTGTGCAGATAGAGTGCAGGGTGGTAGGAGGGTACTGGGTGCTGTGAGGGGGAAGCTTCAATTTGTGTTGCCTGAGTAATCAGCTTCTGCTGTAACAATGCGGAAAACAGGATATTTGGAGTTTTAAGAATATTTATAATTGGTGAGGTGAGTTGGACACTTTTGCACATATATAGCAGTGAATAATAATAAGATAAACTTAAGAAGAGCAAGACGTGCCTCCTGTGTGAGCTGAGCCAGTGTCAGCATCTGGCAGAGGATGTCCTGTGATCTCCTATTAGAGCTCTGATACAAAAGCGTCATAAGAACAAGTTAGTGAATTCCATTGAGAGGCCAGGAGCAGCGAGGAGAACCACCAAATTATCAAGCCTTTAGGGAAAGGGTCTGGCAAAGATACACTGCAAAGAGAAAATTAAACCCTTTGAAAAAGATCAGAGTTACAACTGCAGAAGAAAGGTGACAATGGCCCTAATAGACTCGAAGGCTCCTCTACAAACGAGGCTGGATCACCATCCACCATCCCACTAGCCTCCTCAATAAAACTTTCATGGAAAAGCACTTTAAGAACAAGAAAGGTGGGGAGGATGAAGGAACAGTAAGCTGCCTCAGCCAGGAAACATATGAGGGCCAGAATTTGCAAATAAGGAGAGATGCTTGCAACAAACTATTCCAGAATTTGGATCCAGATCTTGATGGCAACCGCTGCACTAGTTCATTGATTGAATTTCAAAAGATCTCAACTAAGAATGCAGTACAGGATAAGGGGAAAAAAGAGTAAATATGTAGGAAGATGACTTGGAAGGGGAATGAGAAATTGTAGGAAGCTGGATTTTTATGTGGTGATTCCAATGTAAGGGCACACCATGCAAAAAGTACTGACAACCCTTATTGGTTTACAGGGCTTGAATTAATAATTCCAAATGCTCTATTTGTGGTAGTGTGGTCGAGCAGCTTAGGCTTATCAGAGGGTAGTGTTAAGCATTTGTTGTACACATAGTCAATAAATGAGACACACACTCAAGAAGGAATTCCAAGACTTAGTTAGAAAAATAACACAGATTTTTAGAAAATTTTAGACACCAAGATCATTGGAGTCAGGTAAGCACTTTCAGAGTTATAGATTTTTGTAGAAGTAAAAAAATACAGTTGCATAACATTTTGAGGTATGAGCCTCGGGAGCAGTAATGTTATCCTATGAGAGAAACATAACACTGCATATATATACTTTTTTGGTGGATGTCTTCTAGGACTTAAAGTGACTAGAGGCGAAGAAACCACCAGCAATTCGGGTTGACCTGCCCTGGTGTGTCCAGGTGCCGGGGTGCTGGTGGTGTTGGTAGCCTTGAGTGCTACGTGTTAAAGTCTATCGAAGAAGTACCTGCAAAAGAAAGGCTGCAAGTGGGGACTTGGGGACAAGTCCGACAGAACCCAAAGAGGGGGCCCCACTCTTGAGGGTCTCCAGGGCACAGGGACACAGTCAGCTTATGTGAACCCGTTCTGGGGGTCTCGGTGCAGAAGTGTTTTGTCCTGTGGGTCGCTGCAGGTAGAGGCTCTCACTTGGCTTTGGTGACCTGGAGAGGGGGAGAAAACAGGGCAGCAGGGCCACTCTCAATGAAGGCCTTGTGGATCCTAAAATACCTCAATGGCAGGTCGGAGTGGGTGTCAGTGGTGTACGGACTGGACACACATCAAGTCTTGGTAGTTGCAAGGGCTCTGGTACCCAGGGCATTGGTGCTGCAAGGCTCCTGGAGTGGTCAGCTTCTTGACACTTGGTGAAAGCAACGGAGCTGTCCTCCTAAACCCAAAGCAACTCCCTGGCAAGTTTCTCCCTAGGTGGGCCCGATGGCTAGTAAGACAAAGTACTGGGTTACTGCTGTTGGTGCTTGCAGATGCAGAGGGATGGCTCCTCTACCTCAAGGGAGAAGCTGCTTTGTTTTTGAAGGGGGGAACAGTCATCCAAGGGTTTGAGGAGGCTGTTCCGCTTCTGAATGAGTCAGTCTTTGTGATTGTAAT
The DNA here is from genome assembly GCF_964204655.1 of Triturus cristatus. Lineage (NCBI taxonomy): Eukaryota > Metazoa > Chordata > Amphibia > Caudata > Salamandridae > Triturus > Triturus cristatus. Next base: position 1,862,793,472 of record NC_140589.1, read on the forward strand.
GGTGCAAGCAGCCAGGCAGGATTTGGCGTCATATTCATCACAGGATCTCTGTTTTCACGACCTTGGCTCTTCTTTGTTCTTCCTTGAGTTCCCAGTAGACAAATCTGTTTTCCTGGTGTGAGGGGGACCCCTAAATACTGAATGTAGAAGCGCTTAGGGGAGTTTATGGGCTACTTACCCCTGGAGTGACTACACCCCTTATATGACCACTTCCTATGGAGAGTTGGCAAAATCCTCACCCAGAGTTCCTAGTTCACCAAATCCAAGATGGTGAAACCCTTTCTCATCTGTCCACTTCAGGTGGCCAACCTTAGGGTGTGTGCTTAGCCTGAAAGTGTGACACGCCTAATGACTATATTAATTTCCTACCTGCTCTGGTGCCAACTGAGCTTCAGGGCAGGGGGTGGAATTCCCCAGGTCTTGGGGAAGCCAGGGTCAGATATCAAAGGCGGCAGAGGCTTTCATGCCTCTGGCTTACATATGCTGAATCACTAGCCTTCATGCTGGAGGAGGTGTTACTACCTCCCTGTGGAGCAGGCATTGTTTCTGGCATCTGAGAGGGCGAACCTACATGGGGTCACAAACTCATCTGTGGTGGCAGGCAGGATGATACCAGCCAGCCTGCACACTAAAGGACTAGCAGGTTATCATGGGACACCTCTAAGGTGCCCTCTGGGTGCATGTCACAATAAATCTGATACTGGCATCAGTATAAATGTATTGAGATGAGCTGTTTGATACCAAACACCATTGATTTCATTGCAGCCATCATGTAGCTGGGTAACTCGTGAAGGCCAGTGCCCAGTAAATGTCCGTAAGATGGCTGCCTGATCACTTTGAATATCTAGTAATGAAGCTTGACATCACAGGGGCCTATCTGCTCATGCAGGTGGGCCCTCACATATAATTTATTGCACCCTGCTCTAGGGCTCTTAGACCTGCTGAGTGACTTAAATATAGTATATGCAGTGTAATTTGGAATGGCACACAGTGAGTGGGTCACATCGTATTTTCGGAATGGTTTGCACCATTTCACACAGCCTGCAATGTGCTGTTTGGGTGTGGGTCCCTAAGGGAGGCATAATACATTCTACAGCCCTTGGAGACCCTCTTTAGTACTCATGTCCTAGGTATCAGGAGTACCTTTTAGTAGAGACTTACAGGGGTGCTAAAGTCCTTGCCAATTGGGTTACAATTAGACATTTTAACATGTTTTAAGGATAAAGAGCACTGGCGGCCTGGTTAGCAGGGACCCAGTGCACTTTCAGTAAAAAAGCATCAATACCAGGGGAAATATTGAGGGTGTCAAAAAGGGGCACTTTCCTGCACAAATCCCCCAAAACAAAAGGGAATGATACTAACCTTTCCCATGACAGTCTTCATTATCTACGTGAAAGTACCTGGAAAGGCCATCTACATTGGCATGGTCAGTCCCAAGTCTGTGTCCCACTGTAAAGTCCATTCCCTGTAGGGAGATGGACCACCTCAATAGTTTAGGATTTTCCCTTTTCATTATCCATCCGAAAGGTCTGTGCTAAGTTTGCACAAAGAAGTGAGTACCAAACAGAAATGGTTTCAGCTTCTTCCGGGACCAACCACAGCAAATGCTTCCCTCTCAATGGCACTTCAAAGCTTTCTCCTGGGAGCAACCTCCTGCTACTAAAAGAAACAGGCCGGTCCTAGCCATCATCGTTATTCTGTGATAGGACTACTGAGGCATCTGTCTGCACCATTAACTGTTTTGCATAATCTGGAGCACATTGCTTCCTTCAGAGTGTCAAAAGCCTTTTGACAGCTTACTGACCATTTACTTTCTTGGGATGTTACTTGGAGGTCAATTATGTGAGGGGTACCATAATATTAGCATATCCCTTCCCAAACCTCCTGTAGTGCACAGCGCAGTCAAGCCAAGGAATGCCCTGACTTGTGTCTTGGTGATTGGAGCCTCCCTGTCCAGAACAGTCTGGATCTTGGACAGTAAGAGTTGAACTTGGCTTCCACCTAATAGGTGACCAAGTATGTAACCTAGCCCTGCCCTTTCGGGCACTTGCTTACCTTGATAGTGAGTCCTGTATTCCGCAGAGCCTCCAGGACCTGTCCTAGGTGGATTAAGTGATCCTGCCAAATGGAGCTATAGACAGCAATATCATCAAGATATTCTGCACTAAAAGACTCCAGCCCAGGCAAGACTTTGTTCCCTTTAAAGCATACTATATCACAGTAAACTGGTACTATCCATCTGGGGTCAGGAATGCTGATTTTTCTTTGACTCCTGGGGTGAGACAAATCTGCCAGTACCCTGATGTTAAATCAAAAGTACTGAGAAACTTGGCAGCATTCAACCTGTCAATCAGTTCATCAGCCCCTGGAATAGGGTGTGCATCTGTCTTAGTCACAGCATTGAGACCTCTATATTCCACACAAAACCCCAGCTCCAGTTTAACTTCCTTGGAATGAGGTTTGGGACTGAGAACACTAGGCTGGCCCAGTGACTCTCAAGAGGGTTCAGTCAACCCTAACTCCAGAACCTTGCTGACTTAAGCTCTGATGCTTTCCTTGACTTGATCAGACTGCCTGCACCTTTTGTTTTTGACAGGTAGGCTGTCCCCAGGGTCCACATCATGTGTACACCAAGTTGTCTGACTAGGCGTCAATGGAAAGAGCTCAGCATACTGCCCTAGGACTTGCCCAAAACCAGTTTGCTGTTGTGCAGCTCCCTCCACAGACCCATCTTTAGAAATGTTAGCGAGGAGGTCAGAGAGAGGTTCACTCTCTTCTGTGTGACCTACAGCAGTCCCCTCAGGAAGGTCACATCAGCCTGGTCATGAAATGTTCTAGGCAATTTACATGGGTCACCCTGTGGGGGCTTGTGAGAAAGAATCTCTTTTGAATGGTTAGACTCCCACTTTTTGCCTGGTTTCGATGTTGGTTCAAATGTAGTGCACTGGGTACCTGCCAACCAGGTCCTGTGTCCTCTTCCCCCTGTAAGTACCTAGTAACTGGTACCCTGTGTTCCCAGACCCTGGGAGTTGAAGAGGGTCCCCTGGGAAGCCCCTTACTGGGACCATGCCAAAGCCCTAGAAGCTAGCATGCCCATGTGAGGGAGAAAACGACAAATTTGACATCACACCCTGCCTGGGTGCCAGGCCAATTAGCTTTGCCTGAAAGCATAGGTAAGTCACCGTTCCAGCAGGCCTCACAGCCCTAAGGCATGGTGCACTATACCACAAGTGGTGCACAGACATAATATTGAGTTTTTTATTTTGACCTACAGAAATATCGAGTTGCAAATATCGAAGGGACAAAATAACGACATCAAGAATATCGGTGAGCAGAATATCGACCTGAAGGTAAGAAATATTGTTTTTGTTAATATCGAGGTCAGTAATATCGTTTGCAAAAATATTGTTGTTAATAATATTGATGTTTATATTAGTGTTATGCATTTTAGTATGTATTTTATATGTATGTGTTCTATATTTTTTGTTAAGTATTGTATTTGTTTTAAAATGTATGTATTAAAATATTAAAAGTTAGTAATTTTTTTTAAAGTAAATTGTGGTATTCATAATTTATTGTTAATTAATTATTAATTGGTTATTTAATAAAAAAAATACTTCATTGATAAGCATGTTAATTGTAACCCTCTGCTATCTAACACTTTCCCCACAGGTGCTCTTTCTGGAGTGAGAATAAAAACTTTTATCCCTACGCTATCCAACACTGTCCCTACTGTTGCACTCTCTGGAGTTGGAATAGTAATTTTTACCCCTACGCTATCCAACACCTTCCCTACTGTTGCACTCTCTGGAGTAGGAATAGTAATATAACCCCTTCGCTATCCAACACTTTCCCTACTGTTGCACTCAATGGAGTTGGAATAGTAATATTTACTCCAACGCTATCCAACACGTTCCCTACTGTTGCACTCTCTGGAGTGGGAATAGTCATTTTAACCCCCTCGCTATCCAACACTTTCCCTACGGTTGCACTCTCTGGAGTGGGAATAGTAATTATTACCCCTATGCTATCCAAAATTTTCCCTATTGTTGCACTAATTGGAGTGGGAATAGTAATTTTTACCCCTACGCTATCCAAAACTTTCCCTACTGTTGCACTCTCTGGAGTGGGAATAGTAATTTTAACCCCTACGCTATCCAACATTTTCCCTACTGTTGCACTCTCTGGAGTGGGAATAGTTATTTTTACTCCTACGCTATCCAACAGTTTCCCTACTGTTGCATTCACTGGAGTGGGAATAGTAATTTTTACACCTACTCTATCCAAAACTTTCCCTACTGTTGCACTCTCTGGAGTGGGATTAGTAATTTTTACCCCTATGCTATCCAAAACTTTCCCTACTGTTGCACTTATTGGAGTGGGAATAGTAATTTTTACCCCTACGCTATCCAAAACTTTCCCTACTGTTGCACTCTCTGGAGTGGGAATAGTAATTTTAACCCCTACGCTATCCAACATTTTCCCTACTGTTGCACTCTCTGGAGTGGGAATAGTTATTTTTACTCCTACGCTATCCAACAGTTTCCCTACTGTTGCATTCACTGGAGTGGGAATAGTAATTTTTACACCTACTCTATCCAAAACTTTTCCTACTGTTGTACTTTCTGGAGTGTCTGGAGTTTCTCCAGGCGGATCAGTATCTCCTGCCCACTCTGCAGCCGACACCCACAGCCCGAGTCTGAGTGGCTCAACTGTGCGGTGAAGTCTCCCACCCTTGTGTCCAGCATTGACTGACTGCTCCTGACCTCCACAACGGCGACTTTCATTGTGAATCCAGATGCTCCCCCGACCAACACCAGCTCCGGTAAGAAGACTCTGACTTCCAAAGGCACCCCTGCACCCAAAGCCCTTGAGCCTTGGTGAGCTGAACTGACAGTGACTCTACCACTCCCTACATCTCTACTTACCTCTGCTGTTGTTGGTCTTCCCCCTGCAACCTCTGCTGCCACGCATGCAGCCTGGTTTCCCAAATGAGAATCCCTATTGAAAAGCATTAGGAGCCCAACATTGAATTTTCACCCTGCAGCTGGCCGCCCCTGTTCCACTGATGGTGTATATTTGGTGCTGCGTTGTGGCCCCCGTGTTTAACCTTACCCCAAAGCCTGGCCCCTGCAACCGATTTACTTTCCTGCAAGCAGTGTGCCTCCAGGCACCCGGCAACCCCTGTGCCCCTAGTGTTGCGGTTTTGGTACTTACCTGACCTATACCTTTGCTGACTTTTGGCTCAGAAGACTGGAATTGTAAGTTTAATATTTACCTGTTTAACCACAATTATGTTTTGCTCATAGGATAACATTGGACTGCGTTGAAAACGTTTCTGTTGATTTTTCAAAGTGAAAAGTATTTTTTATTAAAAACTTACTTACCCTATTACGAAGACCTTGGTTTAAAAATAAAATATAAACAAAGTATATTTTTCTAAAATTGATCTGGATCTCCTTCTTGAGTCATGTGTCCATTATTGATCACTGTTGTCCAATAGGTGTCTTACACTCCTCTGTCTTAGGCCTACGGCTACTCGTCCACCCTACCTCTAATAGAGCACTTTGTGTTTTACATTAAACACTGTACACTTTTGGGGAACCTCTGGACTCTGTGCATGGTATTAACACCTAGTAGCAATATCATATAAAGAGCCAGCTTCTTACATTGGTGGTCTAGCGGAGGGATAAAGGACTTTGACATTAGTTGTACTGCTTGATTGATATTCGATTTTACAGAGGAAATCTCCACAAATTGTCTACAGATAGATTTCCTTTTTCAATTGTCAATTTTTTCCAAATTTGTTAAAAATAGTGTTAGGGCCTTGAATAAGTCCCCCACTGTTTTAGAAATGTAAAAGACTTTAAAGTTGTTAGGCCGTAGAAATACAAAAAGTTATTTTTAATTCTCTAATAAGACCCCACTTACTTTAAACACCATGAGTGAAACTGCAGAAACCAGCCAGGAGGAGCTCATCCTGGGGCCCTATGCACATCTTAAAGTTTTTCAACTTAAAGATTTGTGCAAAGCATGGAAAACTGCCATGGTTCCTAAACCCAATAACGCCTTTCTCCAGCCGTTGCTGGCAGACAATGGCAAGGCACTAGCAAACAGAACTTACCCACTTAGGGAAGAAGTAGAAGAAGAGGAGGAGGTGGATGGGGAAGATACTGGCTCTATCACTACCCCCTCAGATAGCAGCACTTCTGGAGATAGTGTCTCCAGTAATGTCTAAGATTAAGCAGGCACTAAAGATGCAGATCTTCAGCAACTGGCAAAGAGGACAGCTATAGAAGCTAAACTCCTAGCTATAGAAAAAGAAAGAGCTGAGTTGGGCCTAGGACCCATCTCTGGTGGTAACAAAATAATGAATAGGGAAGCAGACTCTACAGACTCCAAAATCCCCAAAGAGAGTGTCCCTAAATATTTTGAGGGTGATGATATCACTAAGTGGTTCGTTGCATTTGAGAGAGCCTGTCTTAGTAGACAGGTCCACAGGAAGCTGAGGAGTGCTATCCTGTGGGAAATATTCTCCCACAGGAAATGTCCTGACACTTAATGAGAACGATGTTTCATCTTATGACCTCCTGAAAGGTACCTTTATTGAGGGTGTTGGATTCAGCAATGAGAAGTATAGGATAAAGGGTAGATTTTGTAGATTACTCAGTGAAAACACTGGGAGGTTGGTTGAGTGGTAACAATGTACATAATGTTGAAGGGCTGTATAATTTGGTTATGAAGGAACACCTTTTAAGTAATTGTCACCAAGATAAACTATCAATTCCTAGTAGACCTAGGTCCACTTTCTCTACAAGAATTGGGGAAGAAGGCAGACCACTGGGTCAGAACAAGGGTCACCAAAACTAACACTGGTGGGGGAGACCAAAAGAAAGAGGCCAAGAAGCCCCTCCAAGGGAAAGAGGGTAGCCCTAAAAATAATCAAGTATTTTACAGGCCCCAAAAACCTTCTCAAGAGTGTGGCCCAGAGTCTCAACACAGTCTAAGGGAGTGTACTGGGGGAAGCACTGGGTTACCAACAAGGCTTGGTGTCATGGCTGTAAAGCCACAGGACACAAACTGGAGGCATTAACTGTAAAACAAAGAAACATACCTATCGACCACCTGCAGTACCTGCAGTTGCTAACATTCAGATAGGATCCCAGGTGTGGCTGACCATGTTAGTAACCCCACTGAGGCAACATTAGTCTTTGAGAGAGAGGTAGACTTAGTCTGTGCTGCCTGGTCAGATAATATGAAAAAATATAGGCAGTTTCCCTAGATTAATGGGTCCAGGATAGAGGCCTTGAGGGATACTGGGGCTAGTGTCACCATGATGACCCAGCAGCTAGTTTACTCAGCTCAGTACCTGATAGGAAGGACCTATCCAGTCACCAATGCTAGCAATATCACCACAGTGTCACTTTGGGGGGGGGGAGTTGCAAAAAAAGTAGCTGTTCCCCCAACCGCCCCTGTAGATTGTCTGCTTGGGAATGATTTGGAGACTTCCCATTAGGATGAAGGTGAGCTGAGGGCCCATGCCTTCAGGGTAGGACTGTCAGGATAGGGTTGTGGTAGAATCAACGCACAGAGCAGAGCTCTGAGTGAAAAAGAGGTGCAGGATCGTGGAAGAATGGACCAGCCCTCTGAGGGAAAGGGCAAAAAGACTGGACCAGCTTCTGAACAGATCCCAAGTCAGATCCCCTCTTCTCAGGAACAGGACTTGGTATTCTCAGAGGGAACTGAGCCTGAGATTGGGCCTTATAGGCTGATCTCTTGGGCCCAGGAAGGCCCTCTAGGATGGATCTGTGCCAGGAACAAGAAACGTGTCCCACTCTTGAAAACCTGAGGCAGCAAGCTGCTGCACAGGAAAATGGTGATATCAGTGGCACCCACAGGACATATTGGGAGGATGAGCTGCTATACACTGGGGCCAGAGACCCCAAACCTGTTGCAACCAGGAGAGTGCTAGTGCCTCAGAGTTTTAGAGAGTTTCCCCTTCCTCTGGTCAACTTGGAGTAGGTTAATCAACCACTTTTACTGGCCAGGGATGTCACAGAAGTGAAGGACTTTTGTCAGTCCTGTGCCACCTGCCAAACCAGTGGCAAGGCAGGAGGCCATCGAAAGGCCCCCTTAATTCCACTTCCAGTGGTTGGGGTACCCTTTGAAAGGTCAACATTGTTGGCCCCCTAGACCTTCCAACAGCCTCTGGGTACAAATATATTCTGGTGGTAGTGGATCATGCCACCAAGTATCCTGGAGCTATTCCTCTAAGGACCACTACTACTCCAGTGGTGACAAAACCCCTCCTTGATGTATTCGACAAGGTTGGTTTCCCAAAGGAGGTGGTATCATAGAGAGGCACAAACGTTATGTCTACCTACCTAAAACATATGTGAGATGAGCATGGAGTGAACTACAGATATACCACACCCTATCCTCCACAAACCAATGGCCTGGTGGAGAGATTCAACCAGACATTGAAAGGCATGATTGGTGGGCTCCCTGAAAAGCTCAGAAGGAGATGGCATGTCGTACATCCATGCTTGCTTTTTGCCTACAGGGAAGTGCCACGGAAGGAAGTATGGTTTTCACCCTTTGAACTTTGGTTTGGGCACTCTGTTAGAGGTCCTCTGAGTCTGGTGAGAGAAGGTTGGAAAAAATCTCTCAAAGAACCAAAACAAGACATTGTGGCTATGTGATTGGCCTGCGCTCTAGGATGGCTGAGGAATGGAGAAAGCAAGCCAAACCCTTCAGGCCAGCCAAGAACTGCAAAAGCAGTGGTATGACCAAAAGGCTGCTCTGGTAGAATTGAAACTAGGGCATAAAGTATGGGTATTGGAGCCTGTTGGTCCTCAAGATCTCCAAGACAAGTGGAGTGACCCGTACCCTGTCCTTGATAGAAAAGGGGAGGTCACCTATTAGGTTTGGGTCTGGGTCAAACACCCCAAAAGGATGATACATGTCAACCCCCTGAAGCCCTATTAGAACAGAGCTGATATGACCATGCACATGGTCACAGATGAGGGACTGATAATGAGAATGAACCTCTTACTGATCTCCTCTCCAGCAATCCCCAAGATGAGTCTGTCAGTGGAGTGGTCTTTTCAGACACCCTCACTGAGCAACAGCATGTTGAGCTCATTTCTCTAATCCTGGATCAGACTAGCTTGTATACCCATGATGTGGACACTGGTAACAGCCAACCAGTCAAAAAAATATTAAAGGCAGTCTGATAATATCAGAGGGAGCATCAAAGCTGATTTCATCAAGATGCAGGAATTTGGTGTCATTGAACCCTCAGAGAGCCCCTGGACCAGTCCAGTTGTCTTAGTCCCCAAACCTCACTCAATGGGTGAAAATAAAGAAATGAAGTTTTGTGTAGACTATAGGGACCTCAGGGCTGTGGCAAACACTGATACAATCCCTGGAGCTGATGAAATAATTGACAGGTTAGGGGCAGCCAAATATCTCAGTACTCTTTATCTCACATCTAGGTACTGGCAGATAGGTCTGACCCCTGCAGCAAAGGAAAAATCAGCATTCTCCACCCCAAATGGGCGATTCCAGTTTACTGTGGTGCCATTTGGACTAAAGAATGTCCCAGCCACCTTACAACGGTTGGTGAACAAAGTCCTTGCTGGGCTGGAATTCTTAAGTGCAGTTTATCTTGACAATAATGTTGTCTACAGCTCCACCTGGCAGGATCACCTGATCCACCTTGGCAAGGTCCTTGAGGCTCCGAGAAGTGCAGGCCTCACTATCAAGGCAAGTAAGTGCCAGATAGAGCATGGAGAGGTTGTGTACTTGGGTCACCTGGTAGATGAAGGCCAAGGTCAGCCACTCCAACCTAAGATCCAGACAATTCTGGACTGGGTCGCTCCAACCGCTCAGACCTAAGTCAGGCATTCCTTGGCTTCACTGGGTACTTTAGGAGGTTTGTGAAGGACTATGAGTCAATAGTGACTCCCCTCACATAACTTACCTCCAAAATGATGCCAAAGAAAGTAAACTGGACAGTGAGCTATCAAAAGCATTTTGACGCTCTGAAGGAGCCCCAGTACTCAAAGATCCAGACTATACCAAGAAGGTCATTGTGCAGACAGATGCATCTGAACATGGGATAGGTGCAGTCCTAGCCCAAACAAATGTTGAGGGACACAACCAAACTGTTGCCTTTATAAGCAGAAGACTACTCCCAAGAGAACAGCGATGGAGTGCCATAGAGAGGGAAGCCTTTGCTGAAGAAGTTAAGGCCATACCTGTTAGGTACTCATTTCCTAGTTCAGTCAGACCACAGGTCTCTCAGGCGGTTACAACAGATGAAAGGTGAAAATCCCAAACTGCTAAGGTGGTCTATATCCCTACAAGGAATGGACTTTACAGTGGAACACGGACCAGGGCCTGCCCATGCCAATGCAGATTGCCTTTCCAGGTTCTTCCACTTAGAAGATGAAGGCTCTCCAGTGGAAAGTTAGTTTCATCCTCTTTCGTCCGGGGAGGGTTCATGTGAGAAAGTGCCTCTTTTGCATGGTTAGCCCCCCCACTTTTCTCCTGGTTTTGATGGGGTTTCAAATGTGGTGCACAGAGTCCTTGCCAACCAGGTCTCTTGTGCCAGCGCTTTTTCCCTAAAAACATATCCCCAATTTGTACTTCTCCCCCCGTAAGTCCCTAGTAACTGGTATCCTGGGTACATAGGGGCTGGGAGCTGAAAAAGGTCCATTGGGACACTAACCCTAAGTCCACTAAGTATTGATGCAGTTTTTGTGAAGTACAATTACTCAACATATGCTCTTTCATTGTCAAATTATAGGGCCGTTCATAGTCTTGCACCTTACTGCCTTTCAGCTAGCCACCTAGTGCTTTGAGTGAGAAGTCAACAAAATCTGCCCAGGACTGACTCAGGGTTTTGTGAGTCTCCCTGAACTCAATCTTGTACTCCTCAGTGTTGAGTGCAAGGCCCTCAATCAGGGTATTCTTTATGAGGTCATAAGACTCAGCATCTTCCTCATTAAGTGTCAGGAGTCTATCCCTGCATTCTCCTGAGAATACCTCTCACAATAGAGAGCTCCAGTGTCTGGTGTAGCTTTCTCATTTTACGTGCCCACTCAAAGGCTGTAAATCACTTTGTGATGTCATCACCCTCAACATATTTGGGGACAATCCTTTTGGGGAATTTGGGATTGAAAGTTTCCTCCCTCTCCCTCTTTACTTTACTTTATTGCTGCCACCACTTATAAGTGCTAAACCAATCTCAGTCCTCTCTCTTTCTATGGCCAGTATCTTGGCCTCAAGAGCTGCTCTTTTGGCTAGTGTTGCAAGAAACATATCCTACTCATCCAAATCTTCTATTTCACTTTTCTTCAAGATTGCTGCTACCTAGGAGTCTGTATTCCAGTTCCTCCAGAGCCCATCCGGACAATCCCAAAACCCTCAGGCCCACCATACAGACCGCCGTTGCCCGATGATGCCCGCGCCACTCCACAGCAGGTGCCCGGGCCAGCCCCCAGCGCTCCATTCAGGCCACCCCAGTATAATCAGGGACCCCAAAATTGGCGCTTCATGGCTCCGCAGCCTTCTCTCCCCTCTGCAGTGCGGGCGGGTCTCAGGCAGCTCTCCCCAGGTGCGGCTTCACAACTAGGCCGCAGGTTCCAGGGTGTCTGCCTTTGCGATTATCGTCAGCGCTCACCGGGCTCCCGGTTCAGTCCCCAGCACACCACTAGAGCCCTCCCGGGCAGGCAGGCAACTGAGATAGCGCTCCGCGCTTCACCACTGTTTCTTCTTAATGTTGCGCGGTTCAACACTCCAACAGGCAGCCGCCGGCCCCCAACAGTCTCCCCCATGTTCTGTGTCACCAGTAGTTTGCGACCTCCAGTTCGTCACCGCTTATCGGCGGCATGCCTCCGCTCCCCAATAAAATCCTCCAGCAGGCGCCCGTAGGTCCCAGGTAGCCCTCCCAGGGTGCGGTGTCACCACCCAGCTGCCGCTTCCAGGCCGTCCACTCCAGTGACTACTACCAATGCTCACCGGCCCCCGGGACCAGCCCCCAGTGCACCACTCGGGCAGCCCCGGTCCAGCAGGCAGCAAAGGTGGTACCCCAGTGGACCACAGCCGTTTCTCCTCTGCACTGCGATGTCCGACCTTTCAGCAGGCAGCCACAGTTCTCCGACAACCTCCCATGGGCCCTGCGTCTTCAGTCCACGGCTTTCGGGTGGTCTCCATTTGTCAGTCGGGTCATCTTTGCTCGCTTTTCTGTTTCCTCCCTGCTGACTCCCCAGCAGCAATCCTCCCCAGCAGCAGTTGGCGGTCGTGTTCCGGCTCCGACAGCAGGCCGTTTTAACAGGATATATTTTAAGACGCAGCGGAGCTCTTCACTCACGCAGCCATCATGCTTTGTGTCCAAGCCACGCCTTCTAAACTCCATATCTTGCTCCTATTTCAGAAATATATAGGTTTCCTTGATACCTATTTTCTTTATATTTTACCAAATGAACTGCTGTTTGCCGGTACACAATGAAAACACATTGCAAAGTGGAGTGCAGTTATTGGCTCTGGGTACCTCGGCTTCTTTGCAACCCAATATATTGCTGCAACCAGAAGAGTCTTGTGGACGTAATGGTATATTGCTTTCAAAAATATAGCATAGATAGAAGTTACAGGTGAAAATGTAGGCACAAATGGATGGTTTTCTTTTCAACTCAATTTCAATATTTATTTATTCAAACTGTTACTTGAAGGATCTCCACAAATGACCCCTTGCTGCATTTAAAATGTTGTCTTCTTTTCAGAAATATATAGCATTCCGGTATCCATTATTGGCTTCACACCCATTTCTACAACTAACTGGAAGGTGGTTGAAGGCACAAAAAAATAGGAAAAATATGGCTCCTCGGGTGTGGGGTGGGCCTCTTTCCGTTTGAGGATGGGGGGTAGGGGCTTAAGTGTTATAAGCTGGAATGTTAATGGTTTGGGGGATCGCATCAAGAGGGGGATTGTTTTGCAATTTTTGAAACGCTCAATGCCAGATGTTGTCCTGCTGCAGGAGACGCATCTCATAGGTAATATGTGCTATGCCTTGAATAGGAAGGGGTATAAATTCATTGCACACTCGGGATTCTCTTCTGGGTCCAGGGGTGCGGGCATCCTTGTTAGAGCATCGTTGCCTTTTGAGGTGGACTCCACCATTGTTGACGACAGGGGGAGGTTTGTGGCGGTGGCGGGGCGGTGGGAAGGAAGGACCTTGGTTTTGGTTTCGGTTTATGTCCCGCCGGCCCTGCAGGCCTCCACACTTGCTGAACTGGGCAGGGCTTTGCTGACTTTCCCGGGGGGAATGCTGGTAGTGGGAGGGGATTTCAACGCTGTGGGCTCCGGACTGTTGGATAGATACCCCCCCAGGGACACAGGGGGGGCTCAGAAATGGCTTCCAGACTTCCTGGATACGTTTGGTCTGATAGACTGCTGGAGGCTCCGGCACCCCACACAGAGTCAATACACGTTTCACTCCGGGGCGCATGGTAGCCTCTCCAGGATTGATTACCTGCTCACTCTGGCTGCACATGCCTCGTTGATATCCGAGGCGAGGCACATGGCACGCGGTATCTCTGACCACTCGCCAGTGTGGATCCGGCTGGATCTAGGGAGGGAGGGAGGAGGGAGGGTGGCCCCCATCAACCCATGGTATTTCCGAGACCCCAAGATGCGCAGCGCCCTGGTAAAGAAGGTGGATAATTACTTTAAGGACAATCTGGGAACCGTGGACTCGGCGGTGTCGCTGTGGGAAGCCTTTAAGGCCGTGCTTCGGGGGGAAGCCCTCTCCCTGGTGGTGGCTGCCAAGAATCGGAGGGATGGCGAGGTGCGGCAAGTGAAGGAGGAGATCGCGGCCCTTGAGGGGGCTATGGAGGAGGAGGTTACAGAGTCCTCACTGCATGAGCTTTGCTTGAAGCAGGCGGAGTATAGGGACCTGGTTACGAACGCCGCTAAGACCCTCAGTAGGGAACAACAGGGCCGCCTGTATGACGTTGGTGATAAGGCAGGGAAACTCCTGGCGTGGTTGGACAGGAAAGAACGGGTCAATAGAGTGGTGCCAGAGTTGACGGGAGAGTGGGGAGAGGCGATTGTGGAACCTGAGGGGATTGTGAAGTGTTTCGCCGAGTATTTTCGTAGGGTTTATTCCTCTGTGTCGGACAAGCCGCCCGAGGACTCGTCTGAGCTCCTCCGTGATATCGAGTTGCCCTGCCTCTCTGACATAGATAGGGATGATTTGGATGGTGACATAACGGTTGACGAGGTGGCGGGGGCGATTCGCGCGTTGAACTCGGGTAAGGCCTCTGGACCGAATGGACTGCCGATCGACCTGTATAAACTGTTCCCGGATAGGGTCGCCCCTCACCTGCGCGCCATGTTTTTGGAGGCGCGGGGGGATGGGATCCTTCCGTTGGATCAGCGGCTGGCGTCGATCGTGGTAATACATAAAGAGGGTAAACCCCGAGATAGGTGCGCCTCCTATCGGCCCATTTCACTCCTCAACGCTGAGCCGAAAATTCTGGCCAAACTCCTGGCTACCCGTTTGAGTAGGGTACTTGGCGATTTGGTCCACCCGGATCAATCTGGCTTCATCCCGCACCGAAACACAGCATTAAACCTTAGGCGTCTTCATGGCGTCATCGCCAGGGCGGGCACGCTGCGTGAACCGGCTATTGTGGCATCTCTTGATGCCACGATGGCCTTCGACACGGTGGAGTGGGCATACTTATGGGCCGTGCTGGCCAAGTTTGGTTTCGGTCGCGGTTTTGTGAGTTGGGTTCGGTTGCTGTACGAGGGGCCACTAGCGAATGTTGTGGTGAATGGTCGGGCATCTACTCCGTTTCAGCTTGGTAGGGGTACTCGGCAGGGTTGCCCCCTGTCGCCTCTGTTGTTCGCCCTCGCCCTTGAACCGTTGGCTGCGTGGATACGTTGGCACCCGGATATACGGGGCCTTCGGTGGTCGCCTGATCACGAGGACCGTATTTCGCTTTATGCCGATGATATCCTACTGTATCTTGCCTCACCTAAGAAGTCACTTATAGTGGTCTGTGACGTACTCGCATCGTTCGGTAGGAACTCGGGGCTTGTGATTAATTGGGGCAAATCGTACTTGTACGTTCTTAGTGGAGAGGTCCCACCGATCCCTAGAACATGTTCGATACAGGTTGCCCAGCAGGGTTTCGTGTATTTGGGGATTTTTATATCCATGGATCCTGCTGTGCGCTATGAGAGGAATCTGCTCCCCCCCTTGGCGCGCTTGAGGCGAGATGTTGAAGGTTGGCGGAGGCTGCCGCTCTCCCTTGTTGGGCGTGCGGCCCTGTTCAAAATGATGTCTCTTCCCCGCTTCCTCTATGCCCTCCAGAACACCTTGGACTGGGTACCGGCCAAATACTTTCGGGAGGTCGAAGGCCTCCAACGGACGTTGCTGTGGGATGGGCGGCCGCGAATAGCTATTTCAAAGTTGACGCTCCCATGGTACGATGGGGGCATTGCGCTCCCAGACATCAGACGGTACTATTGGGCCACGCAGCTGAGCGCGATCAACCATGGGTTTTATGGCCCTGCCCTCAGCCCTGGGTATGCCCTGGATAGGTGGCTGCTTCGTGGCGGCAACTACTACAGGGCGTTGTATTCGCGGTCCTTAGACTCGTCCCTCACGGGGCCCACAGGTGTGGCGGTGCGTGTATGGAAGATGGCGACTGATTCGTTGGGCTGGAAGGATAGGCTCACCCTCGCTACCCCATTGTTTGAATCGGAGAGATTGGGAAGACTCTGGCATACAAAGGGCTTTGATAAGTGGGACCTGATAGGTATATCCAAGGTGGGAGATGTGCTGCATAAGGGGAGGGTGAAGTCCTTCGAGGAGTTGCAGACTGAGTATGAGCTAGGGCCCTCAGAGTATTTCAGGTATATCCAGCTGCGTCACGCCCTCCGATCAGTCCTCGTGGAGGGTGAGAAGGTGCCGGAGTCCTCTCCCCTTGAGGACCGAGTCCTTGATGGTCATATGCCCGAGAGCACGATCTCGCTCATATATAAGAAGTTGATTAACGTCCGGGCGGATATGCTTTTGGGGCTGAGAGAACAGTGGACTAGGGATGGTCTTGAGTTGGATAATGAGGACTGGCAGTCAGCGGTTTCTTCTCCTAAGGAGGTTGCGATCCCGTCGCGTCTGAGGCTGGTGCAGCTTAAAATACTGCACCGGGTGTATGTGACGGGGCCAAGGCTGGTCCACATGGGATTCTCGGAGGACGGCCTGTGCAGAAGGGGATGTGGTATGGTGGGTACTTTCCTGCACATCATTTGGGAATGTGGTGTCATTGTGGAGTTCTGGAGGAGAGTCCATGCAGTTATGGGGGAGGTGACGGGCACTGCGGTACAGCCGGAGGCGCGGTGTTGCCTCCTGAACGTCTGGGGGCCCACTGACCTCGATGAGGCGCAGACCCAATGGGTGACTCTGGGTAACATGGTAGCTAAAAGGGATATCGCGCGATTGTGGGGCTCCTCGGGACCCCCTACACTGACCGCGTGGAAGGAGAACATGGACTGGAGCATGTTTAGGGAGAAGACGGTCTACTGCTCTAGAGGTCGCCCCCGGAAGTGGCACGCCATCTGGGGGCGGTGGAACCAATACAGGGGGGGAATATGTCTTGCCCCGGATCTGGAACCTCCCGAGGAACAGCTTTCCCCCTGACCTACTTTCCAGCACAGTTTGTTTTTAGGAACCGTTTTGGACCTCTGCTGTCCCCCTTCTTCCTCCGTACACAGTCTTGTAACTAGTAGATGAGTGGGGTCCGGCCTCCCCTGGGGGCTTTCGCCATGGGCTTTCAATGTTCTGCCTTGCTGGGGTTTGTTGTGAGTTTTTCTGTGTTTATTTAAAATTGGACCTTTGCATTACTCTTTGAACTGTATTGGGGACACATCACTGTATCCAACTCTCAATGCTGCCGAACCTTCGGGCTGTCGGCTGAATAGCTGTGTCCTGAATTTTGAAATAAAGGTTTTCAAAAAAAAAAAAAAAAAAAAATAGGAAAAATGGACTATGTCCCAGTAAAATGCCAAAACTATGTATAAAATTTTGGTTTACTGACAAAAGGCTACCGGTTCCTGAAAGCTGGGAATATGGTCATTTCTGATGGATACATCTGCCAGTGGATTCCTCACCTTGTGAATAACCCCTGCGCCAGCAACGTTCGGAAACTTTTGTAGCAGTCCACGCCAATGGGGTCGAAGACAACGTCACAGAGACACGGCTCCGCTCGCGACTCCGCTGACGTCACCGGCTCCATAAGAAGACCACGTCGGAGTGATGACGTCAGTTCCCTTTTTTGAGCGCCGTCAACGCCAACAGATTTCGGGAATCGTTGCTAGTAGCTTTTCTGATACTTTGTGTATTCTTCTGATTTTCATCTGTTTCTCTTCGAGAAGATGTCGACAAGGAAGTCGGGTTTCAAGCCCTGTCGGGAATGTGGCAAACACATGTCAATTACAGACCCACATGAAGACTGTGTTTGGTGTCTCTCATCCGACCACGATGTGGATGGTTGCTCTTGCTGCCGCAAGATGAGCTCCAAAGCTCTTAAAGAAAGGGAGGCAAAGCTTTTCATCGCTAGGATGAAGAAAGAAAAGAGAGGAAGAAGAAAGTCCAGATCGAGGTCGAGGTCGGCTCCGAAGTCGAAGTCGCCGGCTCGACGCCTGAGGGAATCCGTGTCTCCTTCTCCAGTCCCGGCCTCACCTCCAGTTCCTTCTTCTCCAGTGGCTTCGCTGGCTCCGTCTTCATCTCCGGTTCCGGTACTATCCCCGACGCCGGTTCCATCTCCGGCTCCGGATTCATCTCCGGCTCCGGCTCCGGCCCCGGTTGAAGATCTTCCAGTCCCGGGTGAGCCTGCGACGCCGCTAATTCCACCGTCGGCGCCTGCAGGCCCGAGTCCGGTGATGCCTGACCAGTACCCTGCATTCCCTGGACCAGGTCAGGACCCCTCGCATTATCTAAATGCTATGTACGGGGTGTTTTCGAGGGCCATGTATACCACTGGTGCACCTGCGGGTCCGATTGGTCCAATGGCTTTTAATTTGGGAGTGCCGCAGGTCTATCCTCAAGCTCCATTCATGCCGTTCTTTCAAGCGACACCGTCTTGGCATCTACCGGCACCAAGGACGTTGACGCCACTTCCCTCTTCACCGGCGCCGGCTCGCCCTTGTTCGACGCCGGCTGCTCCAGCGGATCCACGTTCGACGCCGGTGCCGACGCCGTCGGATTCGAACACGGCGCCGCCGACGCCGCTGGTGCGGATTCGATCCAGAAGGGAGGCACAGAGAGTGGTGGATGAAAGGAGGTATCTTTTAGAAGAAGCTGAAGAGGGAGAGTTGGTTGAGTCTGATGAGGTGTTTGAGGAGCTAAAGGAGGCAAGTGGGCTGGATTTGTCTCCTGAGTGGGAAATCACTCCACCATCAGATGAGCCCTCAAAAGATGCAGCGCCGTATCATGCGGTCATTAGGAAGGCTGCGGAGCTGCTAGACCACCAGTTACCAACCACGGAGTTCAGGTCTAATATTCTTACTGAGGTGCTGAATTCGCCTACTGCAGTCTCAGAGCCTTTGTTGCCCTTTAATGAGGCCATTATTGACCCTGTATTAGAGGTATGGCGTAAACCTTTTTCAGCTCCCGCGGACTCTAGGACAGTTGCAAGGAGGTATATGGCGGCTCCGGGGAATCCTGAGTTTTTAACATCGCACCCATCGCCTGAGAGCCTGGTGGTTCAGGCTGCTTGTTCGGGAAAATCCAAGGGTGCCTTCTCTCAGGTTCCAGGGGACAGAGAGGCCAAAAAGATAGACCAGTCGGCCGAAAAGGTCTTTTCTTCGGCCAGCATGGCCCTAAATTCGACGAACGCAACTTGTCTGTTGGGGCGCTATATCCATGCGCTTATGGACTCAGCGAAAAAATTGGCACCAAAGTTGTCGGAGGAGGATAGGGCCGGCTTCAATGAAGTTCTGACTGATGCTCAGGCGGCTGCACGCCAAGTAATTCAAAGTGGACTGGACACAGCGGACTCAGTTGCCAGAGTCATGGGGTCTTCTGTCGCCACCAGGAGGGGTGCGTGGCTAAAGTCCTCTGAATTCTCCCAGGATGTACAGTCGGCTTTGTTGGACCTGCCATTTGATGGGTCTGGTTTGTTCGGTAAGAAGGCGGATGCTGCTCTCGAACGCTTCAAGGAGAGCAAGGCTACGGCAAGGTCGTTGGGTCTTCAATCCCAGCCAAGGGGATCTTTCAAGAGGTATAGAGGCTTCGGAAGGGCGACTTTTTGCTCTTACAGACAGACCCAGGAAAGGCAGCAGCAACAACAGCAAGGCTCTTTGTCCAAAGGATACAGAGGAAGGATCAGGGGTCGCTCACGTGGCCGTCAACTCTCCACCTCTTCTTCCTCCTCCTCTGCCCCTCCCACCACCGCAAAGCAGCCCTAGATTCGACATTCTGGATCATGCTGGTCCTGTGGGGGGCCGGCTTACCCATTTTCTACAAGATTGGGAATCTGTAACTACAGATCTCTGGGTTCTGGATCTTGTAAAGAATGGGTACGCCCTTCCCTTTCGGGAATTCCCTCCAAATTACCCTCCTTGTCAAGGGGCTTGCTCGGAGGACCACCGTCTTCTCCTGCAGGAGGTCCTGAAGTTGTTTCAGAAAGGTGCGATAGAGGTGGTTCCAGAGCAGGAGAGGGGTCAGGGTTGCTACTCCCGGTATTTCCTGATTCCGAAAAAGGACAGCAGATTGCGTCCGATATTGGACCTCAGAATCTTGAATCTGTTTCTAAAACAAGAAAAGTTCAAGATGCTCACCCTTGCTCAGGTTCTTCAAGCGCTGAATCAGGAGGACTGGATGGTGTCGATCGACTTGCAGGATGCGTATTTCCGCATCCCCATCCTGAAGTCGCACAGGAAGTATCTCCGGTTTACGGTAGGATCGCAACATTATCAGTTTGCGGTCCTTCCGTTTGGTCTTACTACTGCACCCCGAGTCTTCACGAAGGTGATGGCAGTGGTGGCAGCCCATCTCAGGAGGTCGGGGATCTCGGTTTTCCCCTATCTGGACGACTGGCTGATAAAAGCAGAGTAGCCAGAGAAGCTGCTGCGTCATCTGCAGGTTACAAATTAAGCTGTTGTACAAATTGGGTTTTTCGATAAACGTGCCCAAATCTCACCTGGTGCCCTCTCAGCGCAACCTGTTCATAGGTGCGGTACTGGACACTACTGTGTGTCGAGCATTCCCTCCTCCTCAAATGATTCTCGACATACAGGAAATGATTCCTTTGTTTTACAATGGGGCGGTCGTTCCAGTTCTGAAGGTCCTTCGCCTGCTCGGTCTGTTTGCTTCCTGCATTCTGTTGGTCAACCATGCACGCTGGCACATTAGGGCGCTCCAGTGGTGCCTCCGCAGGCAGTGATATCAGCACAAAGGAGATCTCAGGGAGTCTGTGAGGATCTCCAGAGAAGCTGTGGCGGATCTATCTAGGTGGAGCGTGGAGGGCAATCTGTCTCAAGGAAAGCCCTTCCATCTACCTCCATCAGTGGCCACAGTGATAACGGATGCATCCACTTTAGGGTGGGGTGCCCATCTGGGGGATCTGGAGATCAAGGGTCTTTGGTCTCCAGAGGAGAGGTTGCTTCACATCAACCTTCTGGAATTGCGGGCGATTCGTTTAGCACTCAAGGCCTTCCTCCCTTCCCTTCGCGGTCAGTCTGTTCAAGTCCTGACGGACAACACTACCGCGATGTGGTATGTCAACAAATAGGGAGGGGTGGGGTCTCTTTGTCTTTGCAGAGAGGCTCTGCGTCTATGGTCCTGGGCTCAGGACCATCAGATTTGTCTGATGACAAATCATCTGGCCGGGGTTCTGAATGTGCGTGCGGACAGTCTCAGTCGGCAGTTCTCCGCCGACCACGAGTGGAGGCTCCATCCGGAGGTGGTTTGTCACGTCTTTCGGTCATGGGGGACTCCTCGGGTGGACCTGTTCGCCACTCACAAGAATGCTCACTGCCCATCATTCTGCAGTCTCCAGTATCCGATGCAGGGAGTGTTGGGGGACGCGTTTCAGATAGATTGGAGCTCTCAACTCATTTACGCGTTTCCTCCCATACCCTTGATTCCTCGGGTTCTGAGGGAGATTCGCCAAGACCGGGCCCAAGTTATATTGATCGCCCCGGATTGGCCAAGAAGGGTGTGGTACACAGATCTTCTCCACCTCTCCTCGTGCCCTCCGCTCCGTCTCCCTCTGAGGGCAGACCTCCTCTCGCAGTCGGAGGGGCAGGTTCTACACCCCCACCTCCAGAGCTTACACCTTCATGCCTGGAGATTGAACGGGGCAACCTGAACTCTTTTTCTCTCCCACCTGATGTGGTAGATGTAATTTTGTCGGCCAGACGTCATTCCACCAAATCTATATATTCCTATAGGTGGTCTAAATTTGTACTTTGGTGTGGAGAACTCAATTGATCCTTTGAAGGCTCGTCTATCTAACATTCTACAGTTTGTCCTTCCGCTTGCCCAGCAAGGTTTTGCTGTGGCTACTGTAAAGGGATACTTATCGGCTTTGTCGGCTTTCCTTTGCTTGCCGGACCAGCCGTCATTGTTTAAATCGCCTATTGTGCTTAGATTTCTCAAGGGCCTTACAAACAGGTTTCCTCCTACTCCCTTTATTGTGCCTCAATGGGACTTAAACCTTGTCTTGACTTATCTTATGGGTTCTCTCTTCGAGCCCTTACACAAGTGTCCCTTGAGGCTGTTGTTCTTTAAGACGGTTTTCCTCATTGCAATCACCTCGGCAAGGAGGGTAAGTGAGCTTCAAGCTCTTAGTTCAAAACCCCCGTTTATGACCATTCATGCTGAAAGAATGGTACTCAGGACCAGGGCTGCTTTTCTGCCTAAGGTGGTAACTCCCTTCCATCTGGGGCAATCCATTACCCTTCCTTCCTTCTATCCTCCCCCTCACCCTTCCAAGGAGGAGGAGAGACTTCATCGCTTGGACCCTAAGAGGGCGGTGAGCTTCTACCTGGACTGGACAAAGGACTTCAGAGTTGATGACCAGCTCTTCGTGGGCTTTGTTGGCTGAAGGAAAGGTCGAGCGGTGCACAAGCGCACCCTTTCCAGATGGATTGTCTTGTGCATCAAGATATGCTACTCTTTGGCTGGTAAGGAACCTTCAGAGGGTTTAAGAGCTCATTCCACTAGAGCAAAGTCATCCACTTCTGCTTTGTCTAGGGGTGTTCCTGTGGAGGACATTTGTAGGGCGGCAACTTGGGCCTTCCTCCACACTTTCGCAAAACATTATTGCTTAGACACCGAGGTGAGGAGGGACGGACACTTTGCTCGTTCCGTCCTTCAGGACTTTCTGGTATAGAAGGGTGGACACCCTCCTCCGGGAGTGGGACTGCTGTGGGAATCTATTCACAAGGTGAGGAATCCACTGGCAGATGTATCCATCAGAAGAACAAGTTACTTACCTTCGGTAATGCTTTTTCTGGTGGATACAGTATCTGCCTGTGGATTCCTCACTGACCCACCTGCCTCTCCGTTGTCCATCCTTCTATACCTATAATTCTGTTGATGGTGTTTCAAAGTGTATTTGTAACTGTCTAAGGCATTGTGTTATTTATTTTGCCTTTCTACTTATTCTCCACACTGTGTGTGTTGATTTGCATATTGTGTACTGTGTATGCTGGGTATATATATTACTGTCAGTCCGTCCGTGTGCCTTGAAGGCACGGAAAAAAGGGGCGGAACTGACATCATCACGCCGACGAGGTCTTCTTATGCAGCCGGTGACGTCAGCGGAGTCGCGAGCGGAGCCGTGTCTCTGTGACGTCGTCTTCGACCCCATCGGCGTGGACTGCTACAAAAGTTTCTGAACGTTGCTGACACAGGGGTTATTCACAAGGTGAGGACTCCACAGGCAGATACTGTATCCACCAGAAAAAGCGTTACCGAAGGTAAGTAGCTTGTTCTTTAGTACCACAAAAGCATTCATTGATACCATTTGCAGGTAAAAAGCATACGCTGTCTTCTGTAGCACTTTTTCCCCATTTTGCCCAAAAAAACAACATTTAGCTGTATTTTGGCTGACTTCCATTCCGGGGGAATCCACAAACCCTGGGTACCTTTAGAATCCTCAGGATGTTGGAAGAAAAGAACACAAATTTGGTGTGGATATTTTTTGTGGAGAAAAAGCTAGGGGGGGGGCCTAAGCACGAACTACCCCAAAATGGCCAAAAAAAGGGAGTGGCACAGGGGTGGAGGCCTTGCAGGAAAAGGGTCAAGAAGGGACATTCGACTATTGATCATTGTTTTAGTCTAAGGACAAAAGCCAAGAAATCGACTGAAATAGTGGGTAACCTGTATACTTGCTTTGTTGATTTCGTGGCTGCATTCAATTTGGTAAACCATGATATATTGTGGGAGCATCCAAAGACTATGAAGATCAATGCAGAGATAGTAAATATTCTGAAAGAAATGCATAGGGTTAATTGGGCAAAGGTTGAATAAAATCATAAAGGCCAAGAAATATTGATTAACATTGGCTTATGTCAGGTTTGCGTATTGGCACCCACTCTATTTGCCCTTTATGTATCAGAGCTACCCCATACTGTGGCAAATGTGAGAGCATTTTCTCCCAAAATGGGTGGTCGAAGCATTCCTTGCTGACAAATTAGTAATTAAGGATGTTCGCAGATTGGGCTACAAAATAATTTGGAGGCCTTTGCTGAATACTGAAGTATGAAAAGTTTGATCATTAATATGGGCAAAACTAAAACGTTGGTCTTTGGTCATTAAAAATGCAAACATCAATGGTCTATTAATGGGGTAAGGGTAAGGGAAGTTTTTTGAGTCAAACTTGAATTATAAATCCCACCTGAATATTGCTAAAGCATGCTCTCTTCACTGTGTTTAGGGGTTACACAAGTTTAATAGGGCTGATAGAGGGTATGACATGACCCCAGTTTTAAAAGCCTTTAAGGCAATGATCAAACTCATTTATCAAACTTTCACACAGCGCAGTAGGCCACCTTCCTGTGCTGCGCTGCATGAACGGGCAGGAATGCACTGTATTCTTCATTATTCAGTGCATCTCTATCCTTTACTTGTGCTGGAGCACAAACTGTTGTCTAGCTCCAACGCAGGCACCCTTGCGCCATACTGCATGGGTGCCTGTGTTGTAGATAGGATTTCTTTTGTGCAAGAAGTGGTACCTTCCTGCACAAAAACCATCCTCTGAGGCATTTACCTCTTTCCATGTGTGCCGCAGAATGCCAAGCGGGGACATCTGGTTGCTCTTGAACGGGGTAATGTTCAGGCCAACCGAGATGCAGCGAGGGTTGGATACAGGAGCCATGCAGGGCCTGCTGCAAACAGTACCCTTCCAGAGGATGCATCGACGACAAGAAGGAAGATGCATCTGTTCAAAACCACACAGTTGGGAAATGCGTCAGCGTCAAAACCCTTCTACGTAGTCAGGTGCTGCGTCATCGTCGAACCTCGATTCGTCGTCGTCAAGCTGCGCAGTCGGATGAGGCCTCGTCATTGAGCAGCGCTTTGGGACCTCAAATTGGTGCTGCATTGACATAGAAGAGGATGCATCAGTTCCGACCACTGCAAAGCAGACAATGCAAGGGTTTTGGTAGGAAACAGCTGAAAACCCCAATTCCCAGGACTGGTATGGCACCTCTTGGCAGGTCAGGACTCACAGTGGGCAGAGGTCAGCAGCTGTAGAATGGCTGAACGAAGTCTTTGATGTCCCTGAGACTTCAGGACAGGAAGCAAGCCCTTGGAGTCACCTAAGTTCTTTGAAGATGTAGAGAAGCAGGTCCAGTCCTTCTCACACTCAGGCAAGAGGCAGCAGGGCCAACACAGCAAAGCAGTGCAGCATAGTGTCAGTCCCTCCTGGCAGCACAGCAGTCCTTCTTCCCTACAGAATGTCCTCAGGTACAGAAGTGTACTGACTTGGTGGGGTCAGTAGTCCAGTTCGTATACCCTGTTGTGCTGTTGAAGTGAGGGAGACTTCAAAGAGAGACCTTTGAAATGCACAAGGTTCCTGCCCTTCCTCCCCTGGCTCCATACTCACAGAATGTTTAAAGTAAGAAAATTCCAGAGACACTAAACTCAAAATATCTATATTTTCCCAATTGAAAATGACACAGCACCCTGCCCTTGGGGCTGTCCAGGGCCTACCTTAGGGGTGACTTATATGTATTAAAAAGAAGGGTTTGGGACTGGCAAGAGGGTTAACTTGCCAGGTCGAAATGGTAATTTAAAAATGGACACACAGGATCTGAAATGGTAGGTCTGAGACATGCTTAAAGTGCTACATGTGTGGGTGGCACAATCAGTGCTGCATGCCCACTAGTAGCATTTAATTTACAGGCCCCTTGCACATGTAGTACACTTTCCAAGGGACTTATAGATAAATGAAGTATACCAATTGTGGATATGCCAATGTTATCATGTTTTAGGGAAAGAGCAAATGTGCTTTATCATCATTAGAAGTGGTAAAGACACCAGAACCACAAAAATGCATTCAGCAAAAAGGGAATGAGGAAGGTAAAATGTTTGGGAGTGGACCTGCAGAAAGAGGCAAATCCAACAGGGCATTAACGTGTTATTTTATGGTATAAAATTACCCAACGTGTCTCTTTGGGTTGGTGTACTTTGTGACTACGGTAGGAATATGAAATGTACTAGTGTGCACATTTTAAAGCCGTAGATTCTTATAGCCTATATATTTTTTAATAAATATTTTTATTTTGTTTTGAAAAGAAGATAACATGTTTAACAAAGCATGAATAAACGTTGCCCAATACTTGTCCTTCCACAGTTGTCTCATCTGGCAATAATTCAAATATAATGTCCGTTGTAGGTAGATCTATCGATGGGCTTGAATGAACCGGGTGTATATGAAGAACAAACCATTCCTATAATATTCTTGCTTACCAACATCGGGGACATACATTGCATCGTTCAAGGTTCCTCCCTCGACCTTCCAGACAACAGTCCCCCTCCCTCCACTTCCCCCTCCACCTCCAGATCATAGTATTTTAACCATGGTGTGCATATCTTCCTAAATTTACGAGGGTAGCCCCTGGCCTTATACGTTACTTGTTCCGCCACCATGTAGAGATCAAGACTTGCCCTCGATTCATTAAGTGTAGGTATGTGTTACAACCCTACCAGTACTTTGCTATGTCTCTTTGGCTACCACTAATCCCAAGATAGCCAATTCAAGTTTATGTCTTGGGATATCTACATCCGTCGGGATACTCAGAGAAGAAACCTTGGTTCCAGTTCAATTTGGACATCAAGTATTCCGTTGAGCTCACCCACAATCTTTCCTCAGTACGCTTAAATCTCCGTGCAGTCCCTGAGAGTGTGTATGAAAGTTCCGTCTGTTACATGGCACCTAAGGCATTCTGGACTTTCCGCTCTCCCTATTTTATGCAGTCGAACTCTATCAAAGTATGTGCGGTGCAGGATTTTGTACTGAATGAGGCGTAGCCTAAGTTTAATTGCCACTTCCCATAGATGCATGAGAGCGGCATCCCAGTCTATATCTTCCAGTACTCCGGTGGTCCTTTCCCATTTAGTTTGGAGTGGACCAAGTTTGGCGGACATATTGTTAAGTAGTGTTTTATAGGTAAACGAAACGGCTTTAGCCGGAATCTCTTCCTGCAAGCGTCGACCCTCTAACGGGCATATTCTGGTAGAGTCTCCCCATCCAATCCCTCCGCAATTCATGCATGCTTCAGACGAAGGTATGCATATGCCTGAGTGTCGTGGAGCTGATACCTGGCTTGAAGCATGCCAAAAGAGGCCAACACACCCTTTTCTAAGATGTCCCCTATTTTGGAAATGCCTATCAAGTCCCATTTCCTAAAGCCTCTAAGCTTCCCAATCTCGGTTAGTCTACTCCCTTTCCACAGCAGGGTCTCCCTGGTACGCCTCCTGTCCCATTGCATTTGCCGTACAGCACTTTTCCATGCCTCCAATAACCTCTGGGACGCTTGTAGCAATTGGCTGCTTCCCTTACCTCCTTTGATATAGTGGAGGTGTGTATGTTCTCTAAACTGTAGCCTTTCCAGCCTATATGTCGAGTGATCTCCCCTTGCATGAATCCATTCATTAATAACAATGAGGTGGGACGCTCTGTAGCATGCCCTAATGTCTGGGAGGGCCAAACCCCCATTATATGGATTTCTCTGTAGAGTTTGAAGTGCCACACATGGATAAGCCCCATCCCATAGGAGCAATTTGCTATCTTCGTGTTTGAACATTGTGTCCGGAATTTTGCAGGAAGTGATTTGTAGCACATAGAGCAGCTGGGGGAGCGTAATCATTTTGTACATAGCGGCCCTTCCCATAATGGTTAAGGGAAATCTTCTCCATCGCTTAACGTCTTCTTGTAAATTTAGAAGAACCCTCCTGACATTACGCGCTAGGCTTGCTGCTACGTCAGTAGTGATATAGAGGCCAAGATATGTAAACCCCTCTGTCGACCAGCGCAAACAACCAGGGTTCCTCTGGGGCTCCACCCCACCCCCCCACCCTATTGAGTATAGAGTAGACTTACACCAATTGATTTTATATCCCGCATGACACCCGTAGGTCTCAAAAATCTGTAGGATAATGGAAGTGTCTCTCTCGGGTCCGTTACGTATAGTAAAATGTCATCCGCATATAGAGATATGCGTTCTTTGTCAAGCAATCTGGCTTCATCTACACTTAAAGCCTATTTTAATCAAATATGATATTAAAACACGTTATGTAACCTTAAGGTTTTTATGTGCTTTGCACTCACTAGATGTTAGAATTGCAATTCTTACAAGCAATTGAAAAAAGGAAATGGGAAGATTAACATATTTAATGATTTAAACAATTCATATTTTAATATATGTTTATTAATTTGAGTATCTAGTACTTTTTATTGCTATGATATAGAATTTTGTTTATTGTTTCATGTATGGAATACTTTAACACACTATGTTCCTAATAACATATTTTTTATTACTACTATTATATATTTGAGTAGCATGACTTTGTATTTGTCAGAGTTGACTGTATGACCAGATAAGGATCCACATTCTTCCAACAACCACAGACTGTGTGGGATTGAGATGTCAAGGTCAGTTAAATACTGTGGGAAAGTGCCTCTTTTTGCATGGTTACTCCCTAACATTTTGCTAGATAACTGATGCTAAATTGGCTGAGTGTGCCCTGGGTCCCTGCCAATCAGGTTCACAGGGCCTGTGTTCTTTCCCAAAATGGTAACTTTGTTCCCACAATTGGCAAATCTCTGGGTCACATGTAAGTCCGTTGTAAAAGGTATCCTTGTGATCAGAGAAGGCCTCCTAGGGCTGCAGCATGTATTATGTCACCCTCAGAGACCCCCCACCTTAACACACAGACACTGCCTTTGCAGGCTGCGTGTTTTGCTGTAGGCCAAAGTGAAGAGTTGCCATGCCAACTAACCCTGCCTATGGCATTGATAAGTCACCCCTCTAGCAGGCCTCACAGCCCTAAGGCAGGGTGCACCATACCACGGGTGAGAGCTTAGCTGCCTGAGCACTATGCCCCTACCTTAGATACCCCCTAGAAAAAGACCGACCTCTAGTATTGGCTGACTGGTGCCTGCCAGCCAGCCACCATCAGAAAGGTTTCTTACGTCATGGGGTGAGAGCCTTTGTGCTCTCGGAGGTCAGAAACACAGCCTGCTCCGTGTGTAAGTGCTTCACTCCTCCCCCTGGCAGGAACAGCAACACTTGACGGTGAGCCTCAAAGGCCTCAAAGGCTCTCACCTTGTAATGTGATGATTTGGGCAGCTCCAAATAGTGGAGATGTCACCCTCCTGTCCAGACCCCACTGTTTTGGTAGCAGGACAGGTGGAAAAATTAGTAAGCAGAGTAGGAGTATCCACCTTAGCCTGGCACACCCATAGGATTGCCAGGAGTTGAGGTAGGCCCTCTCTTAGAAATTCCCCATCTTGAATTGGAGAATTAGGCCTAATAGGAACAGGTATGTGCCCTCTCCCCATAAGGAGGAGGCACCCAAAGGGTGTAGTTGTAGTCACATTAGGGGACAGTAGCCATTGGCTACTACCCTCCAACCACAGTAACACCCTCAAATGTAATATTTAATGGCTCCCCTGGAACTTGTTCCTCAAATTTGATGGACCACAGAAGAAGACGGAAGAAAACCACAGCCTGACCAGGAACTGAACCGCTACAGACAGAACTCGTCAAGAAACCCGCCACCTGTAACCGAATCGACAACTGGACCTATACTTCCTTCCAGACACCCTGCAAGGCCTCCAAGAACCCATGGAGGCCTTTCAGCCTTCACCAAATCGCCAAGAACCGCCTTCAGTAGATTAGGAACAAAACTTGTGCCGACACGACTCAATACTGCAAAGGAAATCCAAGACTGCAGCAGAAGAGGACCGGCACTTATGTCGACGTGACTATACCCTGCCAGAAGAAAGCACTGCAGCTGTACGGCTTCTATGACCTAGAGGGATCGTCTCGGCCCAACGACCCCAGCTGTTCACAGCTCCATTCCCGAGAGCCTGTAAGCTTCTGCAAGTGGCCCTGTCAGCCTCCTCCTGCCCCGCCTGCACGACCGCAGCCTCTCTATGACGGTCCAATGTGGACATAACTCTTCCATACCCTGCGCATCTCCATACCCGTGGCCGCTGAGCTGGTAGTTCCTTACTTCAATCTCTAGTGACACACTGACAACCATGACGTACCAGGGTTGGAAGTCTACTGACTCCCATTCACCTCTATTACTCTCCGCGGACCACAAGAGCCACCATCATTGCCGGTATCAACCACCATGGCATAGATACTGAACCCTGCACCTCTTCAGGTGCCCCCAGTTTCAATTGGCTAGACTTTGGCATGGAAAACCCTGCACCTGGCCGCCCCAGTGCCACTGGTAGTACAGAACCTCCTTTAAAACTGACCCTTGCCCAGTACCGGTATAAACACCTGGAGACTGGAAAAGTAGGTTGTGTACTTACCTGCTGATGCATAACCCTGCCTTTTTTTCCTTAGGATTGCATTTCCTTCCAAATGTTGAATCCGACTGTCTACCTGTTTCAAGTACCCAGTGTTACTGATTGACAAGCTTGAAAGTATTTCTTGCACATGCAAAGTTTTGATCGATACTATGCCAACCTTTAGCCAGTAATCTGAAAGTATTGCAATTAAAAAATACTTACTCGTAACTGAGTTAAGCTTGGTTCCTAGATATTAAAGTAAGTAAAGTAACATATTTTTAAAACTTTTTTACAAACATTGGCCTTGAGTCAGTCACTGACTGTGTGTTCCTGCCTTGTATGAGTGCATACAACAAATGCATTCACACTATCCTCTGATAAGCCTAACTGCTCAGCCCAGCTACCACTTGATTAAAAGTAAGGTATTATCTACTTTAACCTCTGCCTTTGGGGACTCCCTGGACTCTGTGCACACTATTCCTCTTTTTGGTATAGTAGATACAGACCCAACTTGCTACAAATACAATAAGGCATCATCATTGTAAAGTGATATTTTTTATTATCTGTCTTCCCACCATAAACAACAAAGGGGAGGAGGTGGTCTTGCCTGAGAACCTATTCCTTAGGGTACTTGTATTTGCAGAATAGCATGCCCATCACCTCTAAAGGACCTGTGAGGTCTAGTGGATACGTTGAGTCCATAAGGTCCTTGTTGACCCAACCAAAATACCTCTCAGCTGAATTGCACCAGCTGGGACTGCACCTGAGGATCCTAAATGGGAGCCACTGCATACTATCTGATGAGTAGCAATCCCGAATGAAGACTGTCTGGTCACTTGTATCCTTAGCACTATTTCTAAATATGAAGCCAACCATTTGGAAAATAGCTTTAGATGAGCATTCAGGAGTAGAATTGTGTCATAGGCCCCACCCAGCTGCATGTCCTTACACAGTTATGAGAAAAGTGGTAAAGAGGAATAGGACATGATAGCGATAAAAAACCCTCTAATTTCAGGTTGAGAAGCAATGATGAAAATCAAGGGGTATACTGTTGTGCCCCAATGTTTTATCTTTCATCAAATGTTTGGGTGTAACCTATTATTTCTTCCACTTGGCAAAACAATGTGTATAATCTTTAACAGGGAAACTGTGCAATGAGTAATGACTAACAAAACTATTGCCACATGAGAATAGGTTTGGTCTGCCTTTGATCTGAAAGATTCATACAAATATTCAAATCATTAGTAACCCTTAGGGTGGTATTCAGGATCGAGCCTGCGGTGTTCACTTCCAATCAGATTGGAGTAAGATTTGTATTGAAAAGAGTAAGCCAGGTAACGTGATGACTTCTAACCCTCTTCAAAAAAGGACTGATGGGACTTTATAAAATTGCAGTACCTCTCAGTCCTGATTATGATAACCTCCTTCCAAAGGATCTGGTACCTTTCCTAATTTGCCCATGGTTCTTGGAGATCCTATTTGCTTATGTTTGTGCTCTAGGGCGTCAATATCAGTAATCAATACTGGTTCCTTTTACATGTATTGTATCAGTTTCACTGATCAATATACCATGCATGAGCTATGCACCACAATTTTCAAAACTTCCCTAAAGGGTGTAAGTAGACCTCAGCACAGTCAGCACTCCATTTTGTCCCCCATAATGCTCGCTACAATTTCCCTTTGATGGAGAAAGGTGATGTTGAGTCACCAGCAAGGCAGGCTATTAGAGGACTCAGAAAGGTGCACCTCCAAAAGTAAGGTAGCATGATGCGGAACAATGGTAAACAAAATATCACACTTAGTTACTGTTACGTCAACCGGTAGGGAAGACGCCATGTGTCCAGCTAAAGCTCAAGGATGTGTGTAAAATGTGAAATATTTCCTTGTTAGCATGAGGAGGTGCCTTATACCCCCATAACGCAGGTAACTAGTCAAGGCAGTAAGAGTCCTTGCAAACGTTGGGTCTCGGCCCATGGCTTGCAATTTCCTGTCTATACACGGATCCACTATGACATTCAAGACACCAACCATGAAGGATAGAGAGATAAAAAGGGGGAGAAAAAGTGAAAAAATTAGTTATGTCCACCAGCAGGCCAAACAACCACTGAGGTTGCTAGTACACACAAAGAGGGTCACAGAAACAGATGGAAAATCACAATAAATAATCATAGGTGCTAACACTACCCAAGGGGAAGTGTTTCACAATCAGTAAGGTTACGAATCTTCCCTTAGAGTTAAAGAAAGAGCCATAAACCAGACCTACTCCTCCCTTTCACAGTTTGCACATCGCTTCACGTCCTACGCCAAATGATCGAGCAAACCTTCCATTACACTGTAGGTGTTAGCAACCATAGCAACTTCATGATTGAAAAATGACCAGAAATATTTATTTATGCGCCACATGCTAGTAGTGCATAGAAGCATAGGATCAGGTCTAAGTGTGAGTGAAGAAAGGCAATAAAAGGGCAGCTGAAGTTAGTTTTGCCCAGCATGCCAAAGAGCAGGAGAGGAGAGTCCATAATGGGCATTGAAAACAAGAATGATCAGGCTTATTATGAATGTAGTGAGGCCATCAATAATAAGACCGTGGGTTATCAAATTAATCAAACGTGATACATTGCAAGAGGGGCAAATATCAACAATTAATGTGGCACCTCGTATGGCACTGGCTTTAAAACAAAAGTAAACATAGCCGTGCTAAGCTACCCAATTTTGTTGGTTCTCAAATGGCACTGTAGATACCGCAGAATGGGTACTAACATGCCACATAAAGTAATATGTATGAGGGGCAGAAACATTTTAAAGCATGGACAAAGTGGGCAATTGCTAAGGGCCCACCTTCTAAGGGCCCCCTGGTAAAGTGAGTGGGACAGTCAACATTCCTACCATAATAACATTACTCATAAAATGAAGCTACATTTACTAATTTGA
Organism: Triturus cristatus; assembly: GCF_964204655.1. Lineage (NCBI taxonomy): Eukaryota > Metazoa > Chordata > Amphibia > Caudata > Salamandridae > Triturus > Triturus cristatus. Next base: position 1,862,826,459 of record NC_140589.1, read on the forward strand.
GAGATGAGCATGCTTAGCAGAAACTTAGGGCCAGGTTTTCCAAGACTTTGCACAGCGAAAAGTCAAGCAAATTGAAGCAGAGCATCATACACCCTTGCAGGCGAATCTACTGACTAGTGCAAAAGCTATGTTGCACTGGGAAGGAGACCTTTTTTCCAGCGGAAATATCATTTTGCTCTGCTTTGTGCCACTTTGCGTCAAGGAGACTTTACCTAATTAGTAGAGTCACACACATTCTTTTATGCAAAGCCCCATCTACCAAGATAGCCAGATCTGGCTTTGCGTCAGAAACATTACACTTCCTTGATGTAGGCTCTAATATGGAGAAACGTTTTAATTTCTCCAAACGTTCCACATATGTAACGAACAGCACACACACAATGTTTGGAATTTTTAAGAATGTGTCTAGGCATAAGATTTTGCAATGGAAGAGTATACTTCTACTACAAATCTAATGCTAGGCAGTACACACAGTTTTGCACAACAGTGCAAAGGTTGCACATTGCTTGAGGCAATCTGTTTGTGCACCAGTGCAGGGGTAGTGTGCATCAGGGGGCCATTATTAATAAATATGGCCCTGAAATGCTTTATCCCACTTGAGAAATGCAGCGCAGTAAATTGTACCCAGAGCCCCAAAATATATCTTGCCTGGGGCCCCACAAACCTTTAGGATGTCATTGAAGAGGAGATCTAGGGTAAATATTCGCAGATGCCAAATACCACAGCTAGAGTCCCTGCTCCCACCACCAACAATGATCATACCTCATTATTATATAGAATATACACATCACAAGTGATACAATTATCCAGTGGCCCTGGCCCTCAATGGAGGGAGATTGAAAAGCATGATATCGCATCTGACATCTCACAGTCAGACCCCAGTGACTGCTTGAAACACCCTAGGTTTGGTCAACCCACTCTAGATACAGTGGGCTCAGAGGAGATCCCATTGTGCATTCCTGCTGTGCTCAGATAATTCATCAGTTCAAATATGAACTTCGCAATAGCACAGCTTCGCTGGGGTAGGAACCTCTCAGAATCAAGAACTTCGGCACATCACTGGGAGAGTCAAAGGAGTGCCACTGCTCTCCAAAGAGTAGATGAAAAGTATCAGGAAAACATTGAGCCTGCAGATAGAAGTGCTTAGGGCACTCTGTCGCCGCCCCTGAAAAGTCACTGAAGATCCTAACCATCTATCCCTGTAAAGTGATTTCAGGGCAGTAAGGCGATGACAGATGCGCACGTAAAGATCAAAAGTATGTTGTCAGTCAGTGACCGAATCGAAAGTGGCATCAACAGTAGGAACACTAGGGTTCACACAGATGGTGGTGCACCACACAGATTGCACTTTGCAAAGCACCCTGAATGAATGGCCACAACAAGGTGCCACAGGGAGCATAGAGCAAAGGCATTTTGTTTTTAGACAAAGGGAGTCCACAGGGCCCCAGATCAGTGTTCAGTGGAGCATGGGGCAAGTAGGATCCTCTGAAGAAGAGCTATAAGTGGCGACTAAGTAGAAAAGGACTGAAAGATCTACCAAGATGACTGTAGGCCCAGCAAGAAAAACGATTGAGAGAGCAACCACAAACAGTGATAGTAAGTGCCAAGTGTCTCCCTGCTTAGTGTGTCCAGGACTGACACTAGACCACTTGTCCAAGTAACAGAACACAGATGGCAGCCTGTAAATGAGAATGGTGGCTAGAACAGCCTCTCGCAATGTTCAAGACTCAAGTGTGTGGTACTCTGTTGACTACCGCATCCTGGGGACCTCTTCATTCCAATGAAATTACAATAAATACCAGAGCAAATCAAATCCTTTTCCTTTATTTACTGTTTTAACACTTCTTTTCATTTTAAAAATGGTGCTTTGCAGCCCTAAGCACATGGCACGGTGCTCCAATGGTCCATGCACAGGATATGCGTCTGAACTGCATGATGAGTGTCTAAGTGAGGTAGTAACCAGTTGTGCAATTGAGCTTAACTTATGGCCATACTGTTTTCCTGAAGACCAGACACTATGCAGATTAAATGGGAATTATTAATTCCATGGAAAGCATAATAGTAAATTAGATCCTTTTCATGAAGCTTTAGGAACTACATGACTCCTACAAAAGTTCCTTTTTATGCAGAAACTCATTTATAACCCAACTGTTGTACTATAGCGTACATTGTGGGGATAGCTACCATTATAAATGTAAGTTCTTCTTCCTCCGCTGCCCAGGGCTATACCTGTTGTTGAAGGCCTATAACAAGGGAACATGCCTTTGACAACTGGTATAGCTCGAGGTAGAAGGGTGATAAGGCTTTTAGAACATCCCACCCACTGCAGGTAGAATGCTCGAAATTAAAAAGGGAGAAATAGAAAGACAATCTTTGGAATGTTGAAGCAGAAGGGTTATACCAGCCGCTATAAGCCCGGAGTCACTTCACTGTCTTCAATGGAGCTCTCAACATTCCAATGTTCCAATTATAATTATTTTACCAGGGCTCTTGTTATCATTGTTATTATTTGAATCTGATGCTTTATTTATATCAAATTAAAGCACCGCCCTTAATTCCATTCTAATCAGTTTGCCTCGTGATCTCAACTAATCAGAGGTGATATTACATGTTCCCTAACAGGTCAAGAGTAATTATCACCTACTGTACTAAACAACCTGATTGAGTCTTTTCATTACAAGCGACACCTTTTTTACCCATTGTTCACCAGCATGTCCTACCGCATGGCCTAGACCCCATTGATCTTGGCCAGGGGCGGTGATCTTGGCATTCTCCATGGTGCTACTTGTAAGTCAGATGCTATCACCATACATTTCGTTAAGTACCCAACTTTCATAATGTCAGTACCAAAGGCTCCACCTGACAACGCCATCAACAAAGCTGACAATGGTGCCCCTTGCTCCCTGGTGAAGTTACCTATCAACGGATTCGAACACTTCTTTCCACATATGATGAGGCAGCACTTCTGCTTATTCGGGCAGTCATCGTCCACGCAGCACGTATCTGGGCCACGCTCGGGGCAATATGCAGCAGCCAATGGGCACCTTCCTGCTTTCAGTTTATCTGAAAAGTCACAGGTTTGACAAGAGAAAAAAAGATGATGTTGCACAATGAACTCAACTCAAAATACAGTATTTAGCAAGACGGTCTCAATTAAATGCCTTTTGCGCCTGGTGTTTGGAGTGCTGAAGTGCTGGGGAGCCTCTAAAGGAAAGTGGGAAGGGATGTCCTGGATGGCAGCATCACACCTGTCTCTGTGGCACCTATCAAGAGCATTAGCAGAAATGGCCAGGCCCCACTGAAGCTCGTGAGGAGCACCATAGGATGTGCCTCTGGCACCACAGTCTGTCTCCTGGTACTGCGGATTCGATATTTTGGAACTATTGTTTGATTTAAAACTACAATGAATGCATTTTTGACATCTCTAGCTCAGGGCATTTATACATCGATTTTCCAAGCTCATCATTTGTTCTCAAAGTTGCAACTGCAAATACATCGATTCTATGTGATTTTCTCAGATCAATTAATTAATTTTATGCTCCTATCATATGCTTAATTTTTATCAAATTTGTCAGGCTTTTGTTTCAGCAATTCTGAAGTAAAAATTTGGATTTTCCTTTTTTTTTTTGTAAGGATAAGACAAGCACGATATCTCCTCCCAAAAATAAAGGAAGTCGTTATACACTCGAATACAAGGGTTACCGCCCACAACAAATGCAGCAAACCTGTTAACTAGAAACTATTTCAATATGACAGATGCTACATAAGGTACCAAACCAAAAATATTGTTACAAACTTTGAATTTGGAATACTGAAATCAAGTACTCATTCATATTCCCTCCTCCCACTTTTATAGAGTGTGAACGTGGCCCTGAGTCGTCTAAGTTTCTGCACAGCAAAAGTTACAGGTTGCAAAGTATAACCAAAAAATAAATGAGCCCAGCCAGTGATATATAGAAGACTCATACATCAATAATAAACAGTTGCACTCATCATTCAAAACAATGCAGGGCATATGGCCAATAAAACAATCAAGGAAGTCAAGGAAATGCACATTTGAAGCTTTTTAGGGTAATGGGTGGAGAGAAAGGCTTGGACAGCTCAACGCCTGTGGGTAGGATCTGCAACAGGAGCCTTACCTTAATGGCTTTAAATTCAAAAGATCCTGGACAGAGGCATGGCTCAACTGAGCAGAGTTGAAGATCAGAAATTATGTTTAACGACAATAAAAGTGCCTTGGGAATAGTAGGAAGTACCCAGCCTGTTGATGTTCCCTGACTGCTAGTGTACTAAGAATCAGCTGGAGGGCTCTCCAGATTCTCCTTGCTCTGCATGAAATGGATCGACTGCTCTTGTTACCCCATGTTGCAAATGTGTGCAGTAAAATAACACATAATACAGTGCGAGTGGGTTTTGGGTCAACCCCTTTCTGCCATAGGCTCTCATCTATCTTTCAACATTTGTCCTTATTTGGAATGGATGTCTGTCACTATCATGACCTTTAGGGAAGGTTACAGTCTGTATTTTTGTTCCAGTTTAGTTATGGTAATTTGGCATCAAGCACTATTACTTGTAAATGTGGAAGGTACTACATGTTGCTGCCAATCCACCCTGTCATTATGTCATATTGCTCCACTTCTTCTACATATGCTCCCTCCTGCCCTCCCATCATCCCCATGTCCCTCTCCCTCCACTCCCCCATTCTATCCGTGATAGCTGGTCTGCTGTCATTGGTCTCTGTCCTCAGCCCACCATAGCTTGGTCTCTTGTGCGTAGGGGGATTGGCCAAAGAGCGTGGCCCTAGGTCCCCATACACCAGGGCCATTGTTTTTAAAGGGGAGGGAGGCCACGTGGCCCCCCTCCAAATCCTTATTAGGCCCTGAGGATCCCTTCCCCCCAGGGCCATGTATTTTATTAAGGGAAGAGGGCCCCCTCCTGTGCAGTTATCATCCCCAGGGACCCCATATCCTGGGGCCACCTATTTAAATAAAAATGTGGCCCCTCCCTGAGCCTCGTTAGACCCTGGGGACCCCATCTCCAAGATCAATATTTATTTTAAAGGGGAGGGTGGACCCCGTCCCCGAGCCTCGTTAGGCCCTGAGGACCCCAACTTCCAGGGCCTTTTTGTTTTGTTTGGGGAGCCTTGGTAGGCCCTGGGGACCCATATCCCAGGTACACTCTTTTGAATAAATGGGAAGGGGTGTGCATGCCTCCCCCTACCAGGGCCGATTCCCACCCCGGGACTCCATCCTTTGGGCTTGGTTCAATTTTCATGCTGAAGGAGCATTCAGCCCTCCTCCCTGGGCCAAATTTGGGCCCAAGATCCAATTCCCTGGGCCCTCACACTTTAAAGTTTGGTGCCCTGGTGCCAGGGGCACCCACCAAAGTCTTACTGGGGGCCGCTGGGGATCCCCAAAGCCCATGAGGCTCCAGTTGGATCCCTGCTTACAGCGGGAGCCGGCATTGCTTATCCTCTCATGGGTTAAGGTGCCTACAAGGGATTTTGTTTCAGAAATGAAGTATCCTATTATTTTTCAGGAAGTTACTCTACAGGTGAGTCTACTTTGAACAGCCACCACAATATCAATCGATTAAATCAGAAGAATTACTAATTATATAAAAAGCACAAACACGGGAACACATTTTAGCTCTGTGGTGAGCTCCTGGGGACTCTGGGGGCTGGGCGAGAGGGCCCACACAGTGCCTCTTTACTTCAGGAATACAGATTGGGGGAGGGATCCCCGGGACAAATCATTTTTTAATGCGGCCCGGTTGCTATATTTTTTTCCAAACAAGAGAAAGTCTTGCTGTAACAAGGTCGTTTTTGACTATTTTCGTTTCTTTTTTTAGCCCCATGGGAGGGTTTCTCTGGGTCCCCTTCATGGGGATTAGGGGGTTGGGGTTTCCCTACCATGCCCTCTTGCCCTCTTGTACTATTTTTGTTTTTTTATTTCAGGACAGGGGACTAAGTGCCAGATGTACGACCCTTTGTTGTGGCCGCAAAGGGGAGATCCTCCCATTTGCGGCTGCAAAAAAAAGTAATAGCACGTACAAATGCTATTTTGAGAGTCACTGACTCACAAAATAGCATTTGCGACTCTCGCTATTAGGAAGGGGCATCCCTTCCTGATAGCGAGTCAACATGCTATGTACTGATGTTTTACGGCAGCATGTGCGGCTGCAAAACACTTGCAGTTTACCACCTTCTTCAAGTAGGTGTTAAACCACTGGCAAAGGGGAAGGGGTCCCCAGGGGACCCCTTCCTCTTTGAGAGTATGTGGGAAAATATTTTTTAAGGGCAGGCAGTGGTCCCAGAGACACCTGCATGCCCTTAAAAAAATGAAACTGAAAAGTTTTGTTTTTCTTTTTTAAATGCATTTAGTTTTCCTTTAAGGCAAACGGGCTTCATTTAAAAAAAAAAAATGCTTTATTTAAAAAGTAGTGACAGACGTGGTGGTCTGCTGACCCCAGCAGGCCACCATCTCTATGAATGCTAGCCATTCCTAAAGGGATCGCAAATTGCACCTGCCTCATTAATATTAATGAAGCATGCAATTTGCGACCCCATTAGGAATCATAAACAGTGTCTGAGACACTGTTGTGCATTCCAATTAGCGAGTCGCAAATTGCGAGTCGCAAATGCGATGCAATTTGCGACTTGCTAATTGGCGGGTTGTATATCTGGCCATAAGTCCCCGAGTCCTGTAATGGCAGTCAGCAACATTTTTCTCATGTTGCTGCCTGCTAATCAGAATGTTCGGTCCCTCAGAAGTCTGACTCCCGCTGGAGCGGGATGACCCAAAGGGAAATAAAGCTCCCATGAAAAAATCAGAACGCTCCATTTTTAAACCGGAGTCTCATGTGGACCCAACTGTCTAAATATAAAATTATATTTTACACTATATTTCTCAAAAACTACTGAACGGATTTACATCAAATCACAAAAAGCACAATTTGCGGACCAAGATCTAACTTCCTGTCGAACTTGGTGTAATTCCGTCCAGCAATTTTTGCTGTAACCCATTTTAAAGAAGTCTGTCGAAAATAGTTGGGGAGTTTATGTTTTGAGACCCCCCTTTTTTCTTGGCCCCCTGCTTGAAGGATCACCCCAAAACATTCCGGGAAGGAGGTGAGGCTGATGAAATTCTTTTTGGAAAGCTTTGGGAAGATTCGTCAAATGAGGCCAAAGCTATTAGCAAACCAAAAAAGGCACTTTCTATAGAAAATCAGACCTATCTATAACGACCTAGTGACGACTGACAATAGGAAATATATATATACATATGACAGTGTCCCACGGCGGGATGGCGAATCCCCAACATACACCAACGCTGTATTCTTATCTCCCAAAGACAGCATGCCGTGGACAACAAATGTTGCAAAGCGGTGTTTATTCAAAGCTTGACAAACACCCTACACGTTTCGGAGCTTTCACCCCTTGATCATGAGTAACTGTGTTCGTTTATATATATATATACAACTTTCTCCCCAACAGTCCTCAAATCCTTAAGGAAAAGAGAGTGCGGACCACAGTTTTTGTGCAAAGAGTATTTATTTATCCGTGAACTCCGTCTGCCATGACCTGTTTCGAGCCTGCTGGCTCTTGATCTCATGACAACGCTGGGCTGAATTAGCTGCTCTTTTAAAGTGACACTGCAATGCAACAATTTGATTGAGATGGACAACAGACTAACTCATACACCTTAATAGAAAAGTCAATAAATAATGTTCTTGTCCATATTACTTCAACAATGACTCCAATGTTAAAATAAATCAAAATAAATTGTTTAAATACATTGTAGTAACATAGTCACCATGTGTTATTAATTTCTCTAAATTGCTAGTGCTCATCATTGTGGCATGGAAGCAGACAACATATTATCTAATGTGCATTCATGAGTCATTACTTACAAAATGGCATTGTCTGTATCTCTTTACAATTGACTGAATGCCAAAAAACAAACCAGGTAACCTGTGTAAATACATGTTGGCAATTCAATCATGGCATACATGCCTTATTTCGTTTAGAGAAATTAATTTATCGTTCCACTTCATATTATTGTGCAAATATATAATTTTCACATTACAACCAAGCCAACATCCCAGAAACCAACATGGTACATTCAAGTGACTAATGCAAAAACTCCTATTATGACATGTACCCACCGATGTATGTAAAGTGACTATGTGCTAACTATTCATACCCTATCGGTATTAGTTTTCTAAAGTGCCCTTATCTGAAAAGTGCTAGTGCAGTGCAAATGATGCAGTCAATTAATGCCTCCATGATAGACTATATAAATATAATGTGAATGAGGTATATCTGAGGCTGACTGGTACTACAGTACATCGAGTAATACAATCGGATACCAGACAAGTTTAAGAAAGCAAAGTATAAGTTCAAATTCATTTCATCTAAAAGCTGTAAAAGATTGCTTTCTATAATCTAAGGTTATAAAATCCAAAATGAATATATGGAGAGCTCATGGTATAAAGGCGAACAATAAAACTGATTACAGATATGTGTGAAGATCTTCGCTAGTTTCAATCCGCCTGGACACTTCGTATCAAGTTCTAAAATATACTTTGTTTCCAGTCTCCTGAGTTTCTCCTGGTGGTTGCCCCGTCTTTTTTGAACAGGGACTGAATCAATGATATAATATTTGAAGTGTTTGAGATCACTATTGTGAAACTGTTCGAGGTGTCTCACAACCGGATAGCTGGCGTCTTTATTCACTATGGCCCTGGTGTGCTGCAAATTTTTTTTATGCACTTGTAAAATTGTGCTGCCCACGTACTGCAAGCCACAACTGCATTCCAATATGTATATTGCACAATCGATACAGCATGTAAGATGTTTCTCAATCTCCTGTACTTTATTGTTGAACGCCGTACAGTAAGACGTCTTAGTGATACCGTATTTACAAGTTTTGCAGCTTATAAATTTAAAAAACCCAGTTCTTGCTGTTAGCCATGTCCCTGTTAGCACATCCTCCGGGGTAATTTTCATAAGAACATTTCCCATAGATGCCAATTTCCTATATGTGACTGGGTTATCTAACACTAAAGGCCAATTTCACTTCATAATGCCCCTTAGTTGTTTCTCCTGCTTAGAATATCTTAGAATCAATCTACTGGGTTCATTCAATGAATCAACTTCAGTGATGTCCCTCATGCACTTGTCTTTCTTTTTATGCTGTAGGAGATCAAATCTTGCTTTTTGTCTGGACTTAGCTACAACAGCATCAATGATTTTGGATTTGTAGCCCCTTGCTAAAAACCTCTGTTTACTTTCCTCTTGTTTAATAGCTAAGCCCGCCTCATCACTACAGATCCTCCTTATCCGCAACATTTCGCCATAAAGAATGCTTTGTATCAGATGTGCAGGATGAGAACTTGTGGCATGTAATACCATATTGCCTGCTGTTGGTTTACGGTGCATAGATGTAATGACCGTGTTATTTAAAAAAGTTACTTCTTTTGGGCTAATAGTAGATGTAAAATTCAAATTGATATTATTTGCATTAATCGCTAAAACAAACTCAACTGCACTTTGCTCAGAACCCTTCCAGTCAACAAATAAATGGTCAATGTACCTTGGCCAGGTTATAACATTTCCATTTATATTCTGGCCAAATTGTTTCCTGAGGACCAGCTCCTCCCACCAGCCCATGTGTAAGCAAGCATAGCTGGGAGAGAAGCTGCCCCCCATAGCCACTCCCTGAACTTGATGGTAAAATTGCTTTTTAAACATAAATAAATTGTTGTCTAAGCAAAATATGAGCATGCTGATCAGCATCTTGTTGTGATGGGCTTACTTCAAAGGCCGATGATTGAGGAAGTGTACCACCGCTCTAATGCCATCTCTGTGTCTTATGCTTGTATAGAGCAATGTAACATCAAGGGCTATTAATAAGTAGTCACGGCACCATGCCAACTTGTAAATCATCCGCAAAAAATCGATGGTATCTTGTACATATGATTGCAGATCTCTCACATATTCCTGCAGGAAAACGTCTATTGTATCTTGACATGTTCTCTAGAGGGCCATCACATACTGCAATAATGGGCCTACCTGGCGGCTTCTGCATGGTCTTATGTACCTTAGGTATAAAATACATAAAGGGTAAGGTAGGATGATCCTTCTTCAAGAACTTATATTCGTCCATACTTATAAGGTCAGTACTCTTCCAGGCTAATATTTTTGCAAAAAAGTCGTCTTGAGTACTTTTACATTTTTGAGGAGAGCTCTTCCTGTAGCATTCCGTGTTTTTAAGTTGCATCATCGCCTCTTCTATGTAACCGGTTGGTGGCCAAAGGACGATGTTACCTCCCTTGTCGGAATTATAACCACTACCTGTTTCTCTTTCTGCAATTTCTCTATCAGCTGATGGTATTGCCATTCCTGATTGGTGAGTTTGTTCTTAGTTTTGTTGAGATTAATGTTCAATTTTTTAAATTGCACTATCACTTATTAAAAACATCCAGGGCATCCCGAGGCATAACTGGGATAAATCTACATTTGCTTTTGAAGGGGGTATTGGGTTTAACACACATGTCTGTAGTGAGCGTACAAGTTACATTGCTCTCAGTTGTGATTCACACATACCTTGCCCACTCTCCGGGATTCTCAGGTCCCTCTCTAGATCTTGTAGGTCTGGAAGCAAAATCAGATCTGATACTGTTAAATTAGACGTTTGATCAGAATAGCTTTCACTGGGCCCGACCAATCTATCAATCTCATTCATTTCGATTGACTTTGTAGAAGATAGAACTTTTTCAACTTTCACTTCCTTATAAACTTGTAAACATCTGCCTTGGTTTGTGTATAGCAAAAATTAATCTCAGGGCAATAAGATAGTCCAAGAGTGAGTAGTTGTTGTTCCGCTGCATTGAGGTTAACTTGGGCCAAATTGATGATTGTGTTGGCATTGGATTTCGAATAGGCCAAGCTCTGGCTTTCTACTACTTGTGCTTCCAATGTCACCGCCCACGTGCCGGCTTCTTGTTGCCTCCGATTTCGACCGGCCTTGCGTCTTTCACGTTTTCTTTTGTTATTGGATTTTTTCCGGGTCTGTTGTTTGTCGGCCTTAATGTCTCTCTTCGATTTTAACATAAAAAATTGAATTCTTTCCCCAGGGACAATGTGATATTGCTTCGGCAAGGTCTTGTGGTACTCACTTCTGTTTCTGATTCACTTTCTAGTACAGAACTGATATCGGATGCTGATGCAATATCTGCTTGGCGGTGATCATTGCCAGCTTGTTTTACCGTTTGTATTTGTATACCCGCCTTTGCATTTCTCAGGTAGTCATATTTCCATGAAAACGTGAAGATCTGCCCATTTTCGTAATCCTCTTTATCACTTTTTAAATTTATAGGTTTTTCTTGTCTTGATCTTTTCTTCTTCTTTGTTGAGTCTCACCATCATCAGTCTTCCTGAGTGGAACAGTAGAAAAAAAGGAAAATAAACTGAAAATGTTCATCTCGGAGGCCCACTGGAAGGCTCTTTAGTGAAATGAACACTTTGACACAGCACAGAAACGTACTAAAGGTAAAGTGCACTACTGATCCCAGCATGCAACACTTAGTTGATTTCACCTGTGAGGCCCACTGAGGGCTAATTAAATGGACATGCAGAGGGTAGTGCCTTTTCACCATTTCTGTGCAGCATCATCATGCCTGTGACCAAGAAGGTGAGTGCTTGAAAACCTGTAAGGCAAATAAATGCATCTGAATGAAAATGGCAGTTTCCTTCTGCTCTTCGAGTGCGTCTTCAAACTGGGGAAGCTTTGTTTATATTCACTGAAAAAACCACAGGTTTCAGGGACGTTATAGTTAGAAATTAGCATTTAAAAAACCTTAGAAATTCCCTGAAAAAACCACAGGTTTCATGGACGTTAGTTAGTTGGACATTTTACTTGTACAAAACCAGAGAAATTCGGCCGTTATTTTTAGTTGAGCGAACTATAACTCACGCCGCTGCAATGCACTGCTGATGACGTCACATATTACATCACTCATGACATGGTCAGTGACATCACTGATGACATCACCGATGACATCTCAAATGACATCACTGATGACATCACTGATGACATTATCCAGTGAATGTGTGTTTCTGTAAAGTTTAAATATTTTTTGTATATATATATATATATATGCCAAGGTGTATTGAAGAATGAGTGGGTGTATAAGCATCTGAATGGATGATTTAGTAGATTCGTGACTGACTGTATAAGTGAGTGATTAATCGTGTCTTACTGAATGCATGGGTTAGTGACTAAACTGTGGGAATGTCTGTATTAGTCTGTCAGTTGGTGTGTAAGCGGCTGCATGGGATGGAGAGTAGCTACATGAGTGTCTATATGGGTTATTGATTGGATGTCTGAGTATCTGTATGGGTGCCCGAGTGTCTGTGTGGGTGTGTGGGGGTGGTGCATTATTGTGTGAGTGGGTAATTCAGTGGGTGTATAGGATCAAGAGTGCATCTGTGAAGGGCTGTAGGGGTGGGTGAGGGTCTGTATGGGTGTGTTGGTGAATGAATGGTTGTCTCAGTAGTACATGTTTGAGTAATTATATATGTGAAAGGCAGTATATGTGAGTGTTAGGGTATATAAATCACTATATGTGAGAGTGAGTGATTGGATGAGTGTGTGCTTGTATCGGTGATTGTATAAGAGAGTAAGTATGTGTTAGTATCTGTATGAATAAGTCAGGTGGTGTGTGTATAACTGAATAGGTGAGTAAATGGGAGTGTGAATGATTCTTTGCATGATTGTCTAGGTGTGTGAGTAACTCTATGGAGGTGGTGATGTGTGAGTATCTGTATAGGTGTATGAGTGCAAATGATAGTGGTATATTGATAAGTGACTGCATGTATGAGTGACTGTATGAGTGAATGAGTGGACGTGTGTGTAGACCTAGGAATCAGTGAGTGGGTATGCAGTAACTGGTATTGGTGTCTACTGTTTCTAAAATGGTAGTCTGTATTTTAGAGTGGGTGTATCAAAGGTTATATTAGGGTGTGAGGAGGTACATCAGAGTATCACGTGGATGATGTAATCAGTGATGTCATCAGTGATGTAATTTGAGATGTCATCATTGATGTCATCAGTGATGTTACTGACCATGTCATGAGTGATGCAATATGTGACGTCAACAGGCACTAATACATTCACTGCTACAATCGCCAGAGCAGTACCTATGCACTGCAGCATTCCCCCTGTCACTCAGTGAGCACTCTTGCAATCCCCTTGTCAGCACCGTGTACTTATCCAATCACTGCTCCAATACCCTAGCACTTATAAATTCACCATGTACTCTCTTTTCAGTACTCTAATCACCCAGTCACTAACCATGTACTTATGGAATGACCCAGGCAATAACAGATGTGGTGCTACAATCTCCTGAGGACTACCTATGCACTCCAGCAATCCCACTGTCAGTCTTTGACCACTATAGGTGTTATAGTTGTTTGGATTAGTACATGGTAGTGGCTGGGTGACTGGAGGAGTGTGCGGGGTGTGACTGTGTGATTGTGGGACTGCATGGGTACTACCTGGGGAATTGAAGGAGCATATAAGAAGTGTGTAAGTGGTTAGAGGACTGTATGGGTAGTGCATAGGGGATTGTAGCAGTGATCAGTTTGTGCCTGGATCATTGCATGAGTACATAGCTACTGACTGAAACATTTGGAGAGTGCCTGAGTGAATTTATAAGTGCTTGGGTATTGGCAGAGTGTTTGGATTAGTACATAGTAGTGGCTGAGTGACTGGAGGAGTGCACGGGGAGTGACAGGGTGATTGCTGGACTGCATGGGTACTACCAGGAGAATTGAAGGAGTGAATGAGAAGTGTGTAGTTGGTTAGAGGACTGCATGGGTAGTACACAGGGACTGTAGCAGTGCATGTGTTAGTGCCTGGATCATTGCTTGACTACATGGGTAGTGACTGGATGATTAGAGTACTGCAAGGAGAGTGCATGGTGAATTTATAAGTGTGTGGGTTTTGGGGCAGTGATTGGATAAGGGCATAGGACTGGCTGGGTGATTGTAGGACTGCATAGGTAGTACCAGGGTGATTACTGGACTGCATAGGTAGTCCTCAAGGGATTGCAGCAGTGCATGTGCTAGTGACTGGGTCATTGCATGAGTACATGGGTAGTGACTGGATGATTAGAGGGCTGCAAGGACAGTGTATGGTGATTTTATAACTGCTTGGGTTTTGGCAGAGTGGTTGGATAAGTACATAGTGTTGGCTGGGTGATTGGAGTACATGGGTAGTGACAGAGGGATTTCTGGAGTGCATGGGTACTACCTGGGTAATTGGAGGAGTGAATCAGTAGTGTGTAGGTGGTTAGAGATCTGCATGGGAAGTGCTCAGGGGATTGTAGCAGTGCATGTATTAGTGCCTGGGCCATTGCATCAGTACGTGGGTAGTGACTGGATGACTACAGTACTGTAAGGAGAGTACACAGACACAGTGAATTTAGAAGTGCTTGGGTGTTGGCGGACTGATTGAATAAGTACATTGTGCTGGCTGGGTGATTGGAGGAGTGCATAGGTAGTGTCAGGCAGATTATTGAGCTGCATAGGGAGTCCTCAGGGGATTTTAGCACTACATCTGTTAGTGCCTGGGTCATTGCATAAACACATGGTTAGTGACTGGATGATTAGAGTGCTGCAAAGATACTACATGGTGAATTTATAAGTGCTTGGGTATTGGCACAGTGATTAGATAAGTATACGGTGCTGACAGGGTGATTAGAAGAGTGCTCACGGAATGACAAGGGGAATGCTGGAGTGCATAGGTACCGCTCTGGGGATTGTAGCAGTGAATGTATTAGTGCCTAGGCCATTGCATGAAGAATGCACAGGGAGTGACAGGGGGATTGCTGGGCTGCATGGGTAGTGCTCTCGGGATTGTAGCACTGCATGAGTTAGTGCCTGGGCCAGTGCATGAGTACATGGGTAGTAACTGGATGATTACAGTGCTGCAAGGAGAGTGCATGGTGAATTTGTAAGTACACATGTACTCATGCAATGTCCCAGGCACTAATACATTCACTGCTACAATCGCAAAAGCAGTACCTATGCACTCCAGCATTACCCCTGTCACTCCATGAGCATTCTTCCAATCACCTTATCAACACTGTGTACTTATCCAATCACTGCTCCAATACCCTAGCACTTATAAATTCACCATTTACTCTCTTTTTAGTACTCTAATCATCCAGTCACTAACCAATTACTGATGGAATGACCCAGGCACTAACAGATGTAGTGCTACAATCCCCTGAGGACTACCTATGCACTCCAGCAATCCCCCTGTCAGTTGTTGACCACTATAGATGTTATAGTTGTTTGGATTAGGTCATGGTAGTGGGTGGGTGACAGGAGGAGTGCACAGGGAGGGACAGTGTGATTGCGGGACTGCATGGGTACTACCTGGGGAATTGAAGGAGCAAATAAGAAGTGTGTAAGTGGTTAGAGGACTGTATGGGTAGTGCTTAGGGGATTGTAGCAGTGATCAGTTAGTGCCTGGATCATTGCATGAGTACATAGCTACTGACTGAAACATTAGAATACTGCAAGGAGAGTGCCTGAGTGAATTTATAAGTGATTGGGTATTGGCAGAGTGTTTTAATTAGTACATAGTAGTGGCTGAGTGACTGGAGGAGTGCACGGGGAGTGACAGTGTGATTGCTGGACTGCATGGGTACTGCCAGGGGAATTGAAGGAGCGAATGAGAAGTGTGTAGATGGTTAGAGGACTGCAGGGGTAGTACACAGGGATTGTAGCAGTGCATGTGTTAGTACCTAGATCATAGCATGACTACATGGGTAGTGACTGGATGATTAGAGTACTGCGAGGAGAGTGTATGGTGAATTTATAAGTGCTTGGGTTACGGCAGAGTGATTGGATAAGTACGCACATGTCACATCAGGCCCGCCCCTCCCTTCACTAACGCTCCCTCTGGTGGGTTTTAAGTTTGGGCATTAATTCCCCTTGAATCCTGAGGGTCCCTGGGGGCTAACTAGCCCACCAGGTACCTCCAGTAAGCATCACAGAGATGCGTTGCAGAGAGGTGGTTCAAGGCCACGCCGGTTGTTATCTCTCTAGTAAGCAGCTCTGTGGCACTTACTGGAGGTACATGGTGGGCTAGTTGGACCCAAGGGACCCTCAGGAATCAAGGGGACTTAATCACCCAACTTTCAACATGCCAGAGGGCCCGTTTGCACAGTGGCGAAGGGAGGGGGTGGGGCCTGATGTGACCAGTGTGCAAACGCGCCCCGTGGATGTGCTTGTGGAAACAGCTGTATGGGTGGGCGAGTGTGTGTATGGGTGTGTTGGTGAGTGAATGGATGTCACAGTGGTATATGTCCAAGTAACTACATATGTAAAAGGCAGTATATGTGAGTGATGGTGTATATAAATAACTATATTTGAGAGTCAGTAATTTTGAGAGTGGCTGCATAGATGAGTGTGTATTTGTATCAGTGATTCTTCAAGAGAGTAATTATGTGTTAGTATCTGTATGTATAAGTGAGGTTGTGTTTGTATAACTGTATAGGTGAGTCAATGGAAGTATGATTGATTCTTTGCATGACTGACTAAGTGTGTGAGTAACTGGATATGTAGCAGTGTGTGAGTGTCTGTATAGGTGTATGAGTGCATATGATAGTGTTGTATTGATGAGTGACTGCATGTATGAGTTACTGTATGGGTAAATGAGTGGATGTGTGTAGACCTAGGAATCAGTCAGTGCTTATTTAGTAACTGGTATTGATGTGTCTATTTTTTCGAAAATGGTAGTCTGTATTTTAGAGTGGGTGTATCAAAGGTTATATTCAGGTGTGAGGAGGTGCATCAGATTTTCACGTGGATGATGTCATCAGTGATGTCATTTGAGATGTCATCAGTGATGTCATCAGTGATGTCACTGACTATGGCATGAATGATGTAATATGTGACGTCATTAGCAGTGCATTGCGGGGGCGCGAGTTAGATATTTATGTACTTTTAACTGCAATTTTCTCAGGAACTACTGAACAGATTGACACCATATATGCAAAAGGCACATGCCTGACCTGAGGACTACCTCTTTGCCACATTTCAAGCAATTCTGTTCAGCCGTTCGGGCTGTACCTTCGACTAAAGGTCCTATGGGAAAATGCATGGAGAAAACGCGTTTTGGGACCCCCTTTTTTCTCAGCCCCCGCTTGACGAATCACCCCGAGACTTAATATATATATATATTTAAATATATTTATAGAAACACCTATATAGAACCATGGCGTTCAGAGGACGAACTACTGGGAGAATTTCAAAGCTATGAAGATTCATTTAATGCTAGCAAAGACAGCATAGAATGCAGTACTTTCACAACTTATGTCCAAATGTTAAATGAAGAAATTGAACAGGAAGCAACAATTGCAGCTGAAGTAGCTAGAGACAGTTCTCAAGACAGTCAAAGTTCTGGAACACTCAGTCAAGATCCCCTAGGACAACCTGTTGTAGAAAATGAAGCTACAATAGCCATGACTAAAGTAGAAATGGCTATGAATCAAGCACAGGAAGATTCAATAGACTTACTAAATCTGGAACAGCAACTGAATGAAGAACAAAAACAAATTTATGAAGAAGTCACCAAAAAAATTGATCATGGATTACTACATGAAAAAAAACAGTGCTCATGCACATCATTTGAACCAATCAGGATGTATGTGAGTGGACAAGCTGGAACTGGTAAAAGTTTCTTAATAAAAGTCATCAGAAGCTACCTACAGCAAAAAACAGCTTCAACTTTGTCTTGTGTGGTAACTGCTCCAACTGGGTTAGCAGCCTATAACATAAAAGGAATTACCTTACATCGCTTGCTAATGTTACCAGTGGAGCATGAGAACAAAATAGAATACCACAAGCTAACTAGAGAAGCATGCTTCGAAGTTTCAAGAGTGTTGAAGAAGATGCAAGTTCTCATTATTGATGAGGTGAGCATGGTATCAAAATTAATGCTTGCCTTTGTGCATTTAAGAATGCAACAAATTCTAAAGAGAGACTATGACGTGTTATTTGGAGGAAAACACGTCATAGTTTTTGGGGTTCTTTTACAGCTCACTCCAGTTAAAGGACAACCCGTGTTTAATACTGTGACACATGAAGACACGAAGAAGTCATTAGGAAGCATTGGTAATGCAAATATTTGGTCATTCTTTGAGTACAAAGAACTCACTACCAATATGAGGCAAGCAAACGATGAAGATTATGCAAGTATTCTGAAAGATATTAGAATTGGACTACTCACAGAAGTTGGCAAAAAAGCATTACAGAGTAGGATGCTACATAATTTATATCCAAATGAAGAAATAGTTGCAGAGAAAATATACAAGAACATTGCTAAAAAAATACTGTAATCTGCTTAATGCCAACACTACGTGAGTGCTCAATATTCAATGAGGAACTTTAGAAATTGGAAAAAGAAGAGATTCAGAAAATGGAAGCAGTGGACAAAATTCAGCATGAAAGAATTACCATTACATTAACAGGCAAACTGAAAAATAAATTGGATTCACTAGAGAAGAACATTTCCAAAACAGCTGGATTAGAAAAAAATCTATATGTTTGCATGAATTGTCGAGTGATTTTAAGGAGAAATTTGGATGTAGAAAAAGGTTTAGTGAATGGAGCTATGGGTAAAGTTGTGGGTTTTGTAAAGTACCATAAAAACGATGGAATTGAATTCTTACAAATAAAATTTGATCAGATTGAAGAGGTTAAAGTCATTTGTCGTTGTTCAGTTCGTTTTTTACTAGTGAAAGACTTGTATGTGCGTAGGAAGCAGTTTCCATTTTCTCTAGCATATGCTGTAACTATTCACAAGTCTCAAGGATTGACTGTAGATAGTGCTTTTGTAAACATTGGTTCTACTGTGTTCAAAGAAGGTATGGCATATTTTGCTCTGTCACGATTAAAAACATTATCTGGTTTATTTATGATAGACTTTGATGACTCAAAAGTTAGTGCTGATACAAACTGTGTAAAGGAGTATAATAGATTAAGAAGAACCTATGCTCCTCATTTAGGTCAGTATCCTGTGATTGAAAAACATGTTGTTTATCGGAAAAGGAGATTTGAGAATATCTGTAATGAGGATGTACAGAACAAAATAAAAAAGGACAGTGATGTGATAGCAAGGAAAAAGAAAAAGGACAGTGTTGAAGAGGTTGTTGGTTGCCATTTTGAAAATAGCTCTGGTGTCAACTGCTATGCAAATGTAGTGCTGAATGTTGTATTTTATCTTGAAAAGTTGCAAGAACAGATAATAGTAAATCATGGAAAAACATTCTGTTCTCTGCTGAGTCTCCTTTATGAGAAGCTAAGTAATGATAAAAATAAAATAGAAAGTGCTTCTGATGTTAGAAATCTTTTAGATGTATGTTGTGGATCTACACAGTTTAAAGAAAATGTCCAGCAAGATGCACAGGAATTCTTAATATATATACTGAGCGTACTTGAAGATGAAGGAGTAGAAGTAGAAAACTTATTTGGTGTCTCTTACAAATGGGAACATTGCTGTGAAAACTGTATGAACACATGCAGTAGTAATGTTGATTCTGAAAGGTTCATATATTTACCATTACCACAAAGTAAATCAGTGACTTTTAGTAAATTAGTTAAAGATGCCAATCACAACATGGAATGTTCTGAATGTAAATCTGACATGTTTTCCACGTTATTTTTACAGAAATACGGTCAGTATGTAATTTTAATGATGCAACATTGTAGAGCTGATGGAACAAAATTGGACACTTCAATAAAGAAGTTTATAGGACAACAATTATCAATTTCTGGAAAAACTTTTGTTACAGTTGCAATAATTTTTCATGAAGGACCTACTGTAACTTCTGGACATTACACAGTTTATCTTAAATGTGAAAAAGGCTGGACACTGTGTAATGATTCCCAATTGATTTTTAAGCAGCGTTTGCCAATTGTTAATTAATTTTTCTGAAACCTAAATTTTGAAAACTAAAAACTGCATCTGAAGAAAGCATTTTTTGTAATTTTAAAGGATTATAATTGAAGATATCACTTAAAAAGGATTTTGAAATTACTATTTGGCCTAAAGGAAAAGTAATAAAAACAATTGTGGACTCCTTTGACAGATATTATTTTGGCATATGTGCTTTTGCAACAAGGTTTAAAGACGGTTTATCTTGAAAATTTTTATTCATCTAGAAAAGTATTTGTAATATATATGTAATATTTCTATCAAGGTATATTTTAGTGTGGATAGTTTTGGGGCTTTTTTTAAACAATCTTTCAGATTGTTTTTTTTTTGCCCGCTGTTAAATGATGAATACAATTGTTTTCAATATTTTAAGTGAAAATTACAAAATTCTGAAAACAGCAAAAAAAGGGCAAAAAATTGCTTTGTTAAATATGTAAAAACATGTAATGCTTTTTAAAATGTATTATTGAATATTAATACTTTTTTCTTTTTTTGCAGAACTAGAAAGAAAAATTAAAAATTGAAATTCTGTTTCCTTGCAAATTACTAAAAATGTTTTTTTTCAAAATAAGTTATTTTTAAAAAAAAATAAGTTAAAAATATTTGTATTTCTCAATCCTCCCTTTTCATGCTTCCTTTTCTTCAAATCTCTTTGTACATTAAATTTAAAAAAAAAAAAAAAAATTTAATAAAACATCCTGTGGTGCGCGCAGGGTGCGCGCACCCAAAAAAATAATAAATAAATGAATCCCCCAAAAATTTTTGGGGGTTTAGTTTTTAAGTGGCTCTTAAAAGAGCCCTTGAATTAATGTAGGGAAACAGGAAGAGAAAAACGAAAAAAAGAAAAAACATCTATGGCCTACTGCACTCATGCGCATCAAATTTTCTCTGAAGGAGATCAAGACTGGTCTCCCCCACAGAAATAAGACTACCGCAAACAGTGCACCGTGTAGACAACCAAACCAAACAAGGTGGTCCAACAAGAGGTGTGGAAGAAGGTGAAGGCACCATCGCAGAAGAAGTGCTTGCCTGAGCTGCCGAAGATGTGCTCGGCTGAGCTGCTGCAGATGTCGTCGGCTGAGCAGGTGGAGGGTTTGCTCCAGAAGCTCGACGAAAAGTCACTGGATGCATTGCCTCAACATGCCTCATCATTGTGTGTATGCTAAAAGAGTACTTCTTGTTAGCATTCCCACGTGATAAGACTTTTTGACACAATTTACAAGTAACTTTCGGTGCATTCACCTTTTTTTGTCCCTCAGGGAAAGTAAAAAACTGCCATATAAAGCTGTCTTTCTGCTTCCTGTTCCTCTGTCTCTCAAGAGTGTCCTGTTCACTCTCTGAAGATGGTTGCTGCTCAGCCAAGGGAATCAGAACTAACAATGAGGGGAGTAGGTGTGGTTTGGGAAGAATCTGGAACTGAAAGTACTTCAAACCAATCAAAAGTGATGATTCTTGATCACATGACTTGTCATGAGGGGATTGGGTGTGGTGTTGAAACAATCAGAAACTGAAAGTAATGAAAACCAATTAGAAGTGTTGTTTTATTATGCACATAACCCGAGGTGCGCGCACTGAGCAAGCTCCCAGCGCGCACGGTGCAATTACGCATGCGCGAACGCGTACGAGCGCATGCGCATACGTCATATGCGCGTACGTAACGCGCATACGTTGCACACGCGTATACGCGAACGTCAACGCGCGTAATCTAAGCGTATACGGAAGTGTACCGCGTGGAGCGCGTACGACGCACGCACGCATGCGTACGTACGCATGCGTACGTACGCACGCGTACTGGGTGCGCGCTCCCAGCGCGCACTAAAATGTATGTATGCGTACGTAAATAACGTACGACGGGATTCATAAAAAACTTACGAAAACGTACTAGGTGCGCGCTCTGAGCACGCACCCTAAGAATTTATATAAAAAAAAATTAAAAGTGGACACAACTTAATAGAAAAAATTAACTATGCTGTTCAACTTTATCCTAATTGAAAGTTTTTAAAAAAATGAACCATACCAAATAAAAGGATACAGATAATATATAAATGAATACATAGGAATTTTTTTAAAAAGAAATATTTTAAAAATATAATTTAATAATACAAAAATTAGCATTTAAAAAACCGTACAAATTCACTGAAAAAACCATAGGTTTCACAGACGTTATAGTTAGGAATTAGCATTTAAAAAACCTTGCAAATTCACTGAAAAAACCATAGGTTTCACACATGTTATAGTTAGCTGGACATTTCACGCGTACAAAACCAATGAAATTCCCCCGTTATAGTTACTTCAGCTAACTATAACTCACGCGCCCGCAATCCACTGCTGATGACGTCACATATTACATCACTCATGACATGGTCAGTGACATCACTGATGACATCACTGATGACATCTCAAATGACATCACTGATGACATCACTGATGACGTCAACCATGTGAAAAATTAGAGCATCAACTCACACCCTAATATAACCTTTGATACACCGACTCAAAATTTCAGAGTTCCATTATCAAAACCATAAATACTACAATACCAATAACTACATACCCACTTATTATCTCTTAGGTCTACATACACCTCCACTCATTCACCTGTAAAGTCACTCATAATTACAGTCACTCCATACAAGACTATCATATGCATTTATACACCTATATAAACACTCACACACTACCAATCATCCATAGAGGTACTCTCACACCTAGTCAGTCATGCAAATAAACACACTACCTTTAACTCACCTAAGCGGTTTTAAACACTCAAAATCAAAAACTCATAAAAATAGTACCACATTCTTACGCTCTTATAGAATCATTGATACAAGCACACACTCATCCATACAGTCACTATCACAATAAGACACTCTCACATCTACCCACTTATATACTCTTACAGGCACATATACTGCCTTTCACATATGTAGTTAGTCACAAATCTACCTCCGAGATATACATTAAATCCCTAACACACCCATTCATACACTCACTCAACCATACAGTCCATCAAAGATACAATCTTAAACCATGCACTCATAGAATCACCCACTCACACATCTATGCATAGAGTCACACACACCCTAACCACACAAACACACAGGCACCCATACAGATAATGACACAACCAATCAATAACTCATAAAGACACTCATATAGCTACTCACAAAACCATGCAGCCACTTATACACCAACATACAGACACATACAAACATTAACACAGTTTAGTCACTAGTCTGCAGTAAGATACATTTAATGACTCACTTATAGAGTCAGTTATGCACCACATTAAATCATCCATATACACACTTGTACACCCACTCATTCTTCAACAGGCCTTTCCCTATATATATTAAACATATTAAAATGGTTAAGAAACACATACTCAATGGACGACATCATCAGTGATGTCATCAGTGATGTCACTGACCATGTCATGAGTGATGTAATATGTGACGTCATCAGCAGTGGATTGCGGGCGCGTGAGTTATAGTTAGCTGAACTAACTATAACGGGGGAATTTCATTGGTTTTGTACGAGTGAAATGTCCAGCTAACTATAACATGTGTGAAACCTATGGTTTTTTCAGTGAATATATATATATATATATATATATACATATATATTTATTTAAGTATACTATGTATACATGTGAAAATGTGTCGGTCCACCTGTTTATCTCGGTGGCACAGAGAAAATGGGTGGAACTGATGTCAGCACGCCGACGAGGTCCTCTTATGGCTCCTATGATGTCATACGGTGTCGCGAGTGGAGCCGTGCTATTATGACATCGTCATCGACGTGGGAGAGCTAGGAAATAATTTTTGCGGAATGCTGGCGCAAGGGATATTCACCGAAGTGTTCAGGCTAGTCCTTTGGGAGCAACTGTTTATGTGGCCACTCCAGAAACCGAAACCAGTGATGCGAGGGCAGAGACCCTGCAGATGGCACACGAGGTGGGAAGCCCAGTCGTGTGCACCGACGGGGCAGCGAAGTGACAAGCACCACTACCCACAGAAAAGGTAACGAGGGAACTGAATAACACAGGATCTTCTCTTTGTATCTGGCAGGAACAACAAGGTTAAAATGCCCTAGTTCCAAAATGTAGAATTAGTGCTGCAACGGTCTTCAAGAGGACCTGCGATGGATGCTGCTTCTGCCTTCCGTACACTGGAGGCGGCACATGGGTCACGCGGTACGGTCATACTGCGGTGGGACGCACACTCGTTGACCTCTCATGGCACAGCTCCACACTTCGGGGACAACGCTTTTCATTAGCTGTGTTTTCTGATGACGTGTCGCACCGGCCCCGTCCAACAGCAGAACCCCTTTAGATCCAAACAGACTCTTCCACCGGAAGTGAAACCAGGCCACGCGGACACTTCCACAATACAACAGTCGGGAATGCACTTTTCGGTAAAAAAACCACATTCCTTCCTCCTAATTTGGCAAATATACGACTCACTGAAGAACAGGGGCCAGCTTCGATCGGTAAACAGCCGTTACAACGACTTTTTTACTTTGCGATACCATTACAACGCATGTACATCGCAAAGTCATAACTACACATTTTTTTTAACGCATGGTCATTTACCACGCATGCCTTTACAATGAATTTTGTTGTAAAGGTATGTATGGTAAATGACTATGAGTTCTAAAAAAATGTAGATGATCCATGTCGTTTTATGGAAACAGAGGCTGTTCCGTTTCCTCACAACGAAGTGCACCGCCCCTCAGAGACGACATGAAGCAGGAACCACGAGGATAGAGGAACCATGAGGAGTGAGAGGTAAGGGGGATTGGGCATGGGGTTGTTTTTCTTCTTCTAGGGTTTAGGGCAGTGCAGTGGTGTATGGGTAGTGTAGGGGGTCGTGCTGGGGGTAGTGTTTTAGGGTTTAGGGTAGTGCAGTGGTGTATGGGGTCGTGCTGGGGGTAGTGTTTTAGGGTTTAGGGTAGTGCAGTGGTGTATGGGTAGTGTAGGGGGTCATGCTGGGGTAGTGTTTTAGGGTTTAGGGTAGTGCAGTGGTGTTTGTGTAGTGTAGGGGGTAGTGTTTTAGGGTTTAGGGTAGTGCATTGGTGTTTGGGTATTGTAGGTCATTTACCACGCATGCCTTTACAACGAATTTTGCTGTAAAGGTATGTATGGTAAATGACTATGAGTTCTAAAAAAATGTAGACGATCCACGTTGTTTTAAGGAAACAGAGGCTGTTCCGTTTCCTCACAACGATGTGCACCGCCCCTCAGAGACGACATGAAGCAGGAACCACGAGGAGAGAGGAACCACGAGGAGTGAGAGGTAAGGGGGATTGGGCATGGGGTATTTTTTTTTCTAGGTTTTAGGGTAGTGCAGTGGTGTTTGGGTAGTGTAGGGGGTCGTGCTGTGAGTAGTGTTTTAGGGTTTAAGGTAGTGCAGTGGTGTTTGGGTAGTGTAGGGGTCGTGCTGGGGTAGTGTTTTAGGGTTTAGGGTAGTGCAGTAGTGTATTGGCTCGTGCTGGGGGTAGTGTTTTAGGGTTTAGGGTAGTGCAGTGGTGTATGGGTAGTGTAGGGGGTCATGCTGGGTAGTGTTTTAGGGTTTAGGGTAGTGCAGTGGTGTTTGAGTAGTGTAGGGGGTCATGTTGGTGGTAGTGTTTTAGGGTTTAGGGTAGTGCAGTGGTGTTTGTGTAGTATAGGGGGTCGTGCTGGGAGTAGTGTTTTAGGGTTTAGGGTAGTGCAGTGGTGTTTGTGTAGTGTAGGGGGTAGTGTTTTAGGGTAGTGCAGTGGTGTTTGGGTAGTGTAGGGGGTCGTGCTGGGGTAGATTTAGGGTTTATGGTAGTGCAGTGGTGTTTGGGTAGTTTAGGGAGTCGTGCTGGAGGTAGTGTTTAAGGGTTTAGGGTTTAGGGTAACGCAGTGGTGTTTGTATAGGGTATGGGGTTGTGCTGGGGGTAGTGTTTTAGGGTTTATGGTAGTGCAGTGGTGTTTGTGTACTATAGGGGTAGTGCTAGGGGTAGTGTTTTAGGGTTTAGGGTAGTGCAGTGGTGTTTGTGTAGTGTAGGGGGTAGTGTTTTAGGGTTTAGGGTAGTGCAGTGGTGTGTGTGTAGTGTAGGGGGTTGTGCTGGTGGTAGAGTTATAGTTTAGGAGAGTGCAGTGGTGTTTGGGTAGTGTAGGGAGTCATGCCGGTGATAGTGTTTTAGGGTTTATGGTAGTGCAGTGGTGTTTGTGTACTATAGGGGTAGTGCTGGGGGTAGTGTTTTAGGGTTTAGGGTAGTGCAGTGGTGTTTGTGTAGTGTAGGGGGTAGTGTTTTAGGGTTTAGGGTAGTGCAGTGGTGTTTGTGTAGTGTAGGGGGTTGTGCTGGTGGTAGAGTTATAGTTTAGGATAGTGCAGTGGTGTTTGGGTAGTGTAGGGAGTCATGCCGGTGGTAGTGTTTTAGGGTTTAGGGTAGTGCAGTTATGTTTGGGTACTGTAGGGTGTCGTGCTGGGGGTAGTGTTTTAGGGTTTAGGGTAGTGCAGTGGTGTTTGGGTAGTGGAGGGGGTAGTGTTTTAGGGTTTAGGGTAGTGCACCCAACCAGCCACAATATCTGTGGACAAAGTGGATCCTGACACTTTTGTACGCTCCGCCAATTGAATAATTTGGGTCAAGGGCTCTACCACGTCCAAGACCTATCACTTCCTTTCTTGGGATCCCTCTTATACTTGGAGAAAAAGGTACATCGTTTTTCATCAATTTCAGGCGTGTGGGCCACCTACCCCTTCAGTGAGGGCCTGGGGCATTCTCCCCTCATCCTATTCCTGTCCTGCCTTTCAAGGGGTTGATGGATTTTCCCCACCACATACTCTGCCACTTTGGTGTCAGGGGTCCACTTCGTCGACCTAGGATGGTAAATTTGGGTAGGCTTGTACATGTCCGAGTGGACCCCGTCCACAACCCAGGACTGAGAGGAGTGGGACTCTGGATGCCAGGGACGCCCCGAGTCCTTATCCTCATCGGAGGAGAAATCGTCCTCCGATACACCCTCTCCCTCTAAGGGAAACCCGCTGTCGGGGTTTACAATAGGGGTGACAGTGTCGCAATTTCCTCTGGAGTCCTCCTCCTCCCGGCAGGGTGCATGTTTTAGCATTCGCGCACTCTTGAGGAAGGTCTCCGTAAGTTTATCAAATCCTTCCAAGTGCCCGGCGTTATGCTTAACGGCCCTTTCATTCCCCATCTGGGAGTTATTGGGACCTGCCACCACCTGATCTGGGTCACTGAACACCCCATGGATGCTTTTCGCCAGCTTATCAACCTGATCCCTAAGAGAAGCCAGCGCCCTAGAAATAGCCAGAGAGAGGGCTTGGTCCACTGCTGGAGGGAGAAGTTGGGGGGCCATTCTTCCTCCACTTCCTGGTAGGAGGAGTAAAAATGGTCTTCTGGAGAAGACATGATAGCAGAGGGCGTGAGTACAGAACACATGCCCCTAAAATCCTTAAGGCAGCTCCCTCGCCGGTGCTCCAACTGCTGGGCTTTCCCCGAAGCTGTTATAAGAATGGACTGAGACGCAATACCAATTACCACCACCAGATGGCGCTGGTCACTAACGTGTCCGTGTGGGGAAATCACTGCGTAGCGGTGTCAATATTAGGTGAGGGTTGGTCGGGAATCAAGCAGACACTAAAGGAGTGACCGGATTCCCAAACGCGCGTAACGACCAGCAGGAGCGCTCGACGGAGCTGCCTCGCTCGGACCAGACGCGCCTGACAGGATCTTACCGCGCGCAGAGTGCACTGCGGGAGAAACTGCGAGGGGGAGAACGCTCTTGGGCAAGAGCCTGCTGCACAGGGAATTTGAAACAATACCAAGGCAATAATGCTAATAACGTGCACAAGAAACCGCTATACAAACAGCAACAACGTCAGATTAAGCCAAGAATGTAAGGAATGCACTTAACTAATGAGCAGTGAAGAAAGAGGAAGTGGAAGGGACGTCACAATATTATATACGATGAACTGTGATATGATTGGACTATAGTTGCCTTGGAGACTACCCCCCTAATGGTTCATGGGTTGTGTAGTCTTTTGTTTAATGATTGTTGTGTTATGTTTTCTTTGAACTGCTATGCAAGTAAAGTGAGGAAAGATATGCATAATCCTCGCCTCCGTCCTGCCATAGAATTCATTAAACTTTATTCGATCTGATTTAGAAACAAAGATCATAAAAGTGTACATAAAAACAATAAATCCTCTTTCCTAATACAATACAGTGAGAATTAATTAAAACCAGCAGGTAAAAATGGGTGTTACAAAGTCCGGTTCAGAGCAACTTCAGGTTAACATAATCGTAAAGTTCAATGTTTTACAAGATCAATCTCATGTACTTCGTGCAAAATACGCATTAAGGGGTCCAAGTAAGATGTAACGCTTCAATACCTGACCAGTCTGCACTATATAAAACTGCAGAAACACTAAAAATAAAAAGTGTTTTGCACACTTCTGTCATTGGGCTATATGTGTGCTACTTCTGGGTGATATTTGTGCTACATTTGGGCTCTTTTTTCTCTGGTGGCCATCTTGGGAGACTTATTTATTATGAAGTTTCCTAATCTCCTTATTTACTGCAGTCTCCTCAGTAGGAAATGCTTTCAGTTTTTTACTTTGATTCCATCAAGAAGGCATTTAGATGTGTCACACATTAGATCACTGTAGTAAAGCTACTGCTCACCAGGGAGTAAACTGGAAGTCTACTGCTGGTAATGAAAGTGATTGTTTCAGTCTGCATGTCAGAATTTTCTAATGAAATAGAAGAGGATTTGAGATCACACTTGAAACATGTCCTAATTTTTCTTTCTACAGCACTAACCACAATTTCTATGACAAAATGAACCCCATCATTTTGTTCTTTTTTAAATTAAATGTTTTAAGTGTTACCAGTTTATTCCAATCAAGATGGCTTCAGGTGTGCCATACTTTTGTAATAAGTAAGGCTGTTAGCGCTCTAGTTGTTCTTTAGAACACTCTGGGAAGCTGCAGTAGAATACAAAGGAAGCAACTGACAATCTTTGCCCTTGTTGGATGTACATGGTTTACTGAGAATGACAGACTTCATTCTCACATGACTGAGAAAGAGAATGTGAATTTACAGAAAATATGCTCTCATTTTAGCTTCAGTTTTCTCTCAAACCTTATTCATGATATCCCAGCAGAAGGTTTTTCACAGGGTAAAATCACCTTAGAACACACCACAATTCCTGAAATGTGTATGGTAGCATCAGCAAATGAATTCTAATGTAACTAAAGGCTGTTATCACCCTTTATAGTTCTCCTTTTGGTAACCCTCAAAATCTTCGATTCACTACAATGCATTCAATGGGGTACTATCATGTATATTGGTCCCAAGATGGCTGCCAGCAATTCCAGGATGAAGTGCTGAAAGCCAGTCAGATCTCACAATGAGATATGTCGTTAGGCTCCGCCCAGATATTGAAACTTTTTCTTTTTCTAATTTCTCATGAACTACAGAACAGATTTACACCATTTAACAAAAAGGGATCTTTCTGAACCAAGGGCTACTTTTTGCCAAATTTGGTGTAATTCCGTTCAGCAGTTCGGGCTGTAGCCGTGTCTAAAGTGTCCTATGGGAATTAACATGGAGAAAACACGTTTTGGGACCCCCCTTTTTTCTCGGGCCCCTTTGCCGCATCACCCAAAAACTTTTAAGATAGGAGCTGACCGGAGTGCCCCACGTGTTTTGAAAATGTCGCGAAGAATAGTCAACCGACGCCAAAGTTATTGGGAAAAGAATGTTATGATTTTCCTATGGATAATGTCACGGCTCAACGCGGCGGCAGAAGGAACACAGCAGTGGCGTAGGCGCTGCCCACACACCGGCGCCGGGAAGAACTACACTTCCCAAGCACCGCTGGGTTCAGGCGCAAGCAACGTCATCACGCCGCTGGAAGCCGTTAAAGGCGACTTCCAGGGCAGCGGACGATGCCATTGATTCCAAGACGTCCCGAGTGCAAGTTCACTGCAGATCTACGAGAGGCTGTTAGGGGTGCTCCGAGCACCAAACCTTGATCACTGTTGTTCCATTGCCAAGCCTCATTGTTGATATTCCGTGACTTTGTTTGCACTTACCTTTGGCACCCCGTTGGTTGAGCCAAGCGGCTCTTGCGGGGCGTGCCCTTTCCTTACCATTGGCACCCCGTTGGTTGAGCCAAGCGGCTTTTGCGGGGCGTGCCCTTTCCTTATCTGTGGCACCCTGTTGGTCGAGTCCAGAGGCTCTTGCGGGGCGTGCTCTTTTCATCGACGCACATATTTTATGCATTATTTTTGACTGCATACCGCAGGTAGTTGCTCCTGGCTATACTCGACCCCAAGCCTTTGGCGCAAGGCAACCCAGCGGCTACTGGGAACTATACCCCGGTTCTCCCTTAAAACAAGCGGAGGGGCCAGGGGGGATTTTGCCCTCATTGGGGAGTAGAACACAGTTGTGTGCAGGGGGCCATACTTCTCATGGTGGTACAATATACGCTGTGGTGTCATTTCTCGTTGTTATGTTTTGTTTGCCACCTCTGCAGATTTATCTTTAATTATAGGAGGAAAAGGCGCTGCAAGTACTGAGAGACGCCTCGCTCCTCCTTCCCTTTATTTGATGCCCTACAAACGCACAGATAGCTGTGTGCTACACTTCCCGTTGGTATTCATGAGAGAAGGTCTACACCACTTGCTTTCTTTTACAGGTACAGCGCCAGGCGTAGCGTATGTTTCAGGGTAGTGTTATTTCCTTGTGCTATAATTGTATTGTAATATTCATAAGTGCTTACTCTCGTTCCAGGTCTCCCTCCCCAATGTCCCCTTCCTTTCCTTCCCTCACTTGATCCTTCCAACGAGTCTGTTACATTCACCCAGACCTTGGGGATATCAAGGGGTGGAACCCATTTGAGCATCGTACGACTCCGAGGACTCACAGACCTTGACAAATAATAGGTCCTAACTATAGCTACCTACTGGCGACCGCCAGTAGGTAATATATATATATAGATATATATATATTCACTGAAAAAACCATAGGTTTCAGACATGTTATAGTTAGGAATTAGCATTTAAAAAACCTTAGAAATTCACTGAAAAACCATAGGTTTCAGGGCTGTTATAGTTAGCTGGACATTTCACTCCTACAAAACCATTGAAATTCCTCCGTTATAGTTAGTTCTGCTAACTATAACTTGCGCGCCCGCAATCCACTGCTGATGATGTCACTTATTACATCATTCATGACATGGTCAGTGACATCACTGATGACATCACTGATGACATCTCAAATGACATCACTGATGACATCACTGATGCCATCATCCTGTGAATGTGGTTTGGTTCGTTATTTAAATATGTATTATATATATAGCAATCTGCATTGAAGAATGAGTGTATATATAAATATACATATCTGGATGGAGGATTTAGTAGCAGTGGGATTGACTGTTTACTTGACTAATTTATAGTGTCTCACTAAGGGGCATATTAACAAGCCAGGCGATAAAATTATCGCCGCTTTAGCGGCCGAAAACTGCCGCTAAAACGGCGATAATGGGCTTGATAATATGCTCTATGGAATTGCAATTGAAGCCCATGTTAGACGTCCTTCACATTTAACATGGGCTTCAATTGGAATTCCATAGAGCATATTATCAAGCCCATTATCGCCGTTTTAGCGGCAGTTTTCGACTGCTAAAGCGGCGATAATTTTATCGCCTGGCTTGTTAATATGCCCCCAAATATATTGGATAGTGAATAAACTGTGTGAATATCTGTATCACTTTGTCAGTTGTTGTGTAAACTGCTACACCAGTTGGTTACTAGCTATGTGAAAGTCTATATTAGTTATTGATTAGTTAATTGAGTAGTTGTATCGGAGAGTGAATGTGAGTGTGGTTCGGTGGGGGGTGTGTGACTGCCCAAAGATGTGTGAATAGTTGATTCAGTAGGTATATGAGGTTTAAACTACATGTTATAACAGTTGTTTGGATGAGTGAATATCTTTATGGGTGTGGTGATGAGCAAATATATCTCTCAATGGTACATGTCCAATAAACTAGAAAAATAAAAGGCAGTGTATGTGCCAGTTGTTGTCTATAAATAAGTATACATAAGACTCAGTGATTGTATGAGTGACTGTATGGATAACTGTATACTTGTAATAGTGATTTTATAACACACTAAGCATGAGTTACTATCTATATGAATACATGAAGTGGTATTTGTATAAGTGTGTAGCTGAGTAAATGTAAGTATGATCCATTGTTTGCATAAGTGAGTAGGATGACTGCATAAGTGAATAGGATGTGTGAAGGTGTGTAATGTCGATATAGGTGTATAAGTATATTTGATAGTGTTCTATTGATAATTGACAGCATGTATGAGTGAATCTATAGGTAAGTGATTAGATGTGTGTGTACATCTAGGAATCACTGAGTGGGTTTTTAGAAACTTGTATTATTGTGTCAATGGATTCAAATATGGTACTCTGTATTTTACTGTGAGTGGTGAAAGGTTATACTACTGTATGATGGGGACGCGCGCTGCATTTGGTGATCCATTAAAACTGTGTTACAACTCCAGTGGTGTAGTGAGCACGGGTCCCACGTCTGGGAATACCCATCCCACCAAGAACGATGGATTTAACCCAGATCTCTTGACTGGGGGAGAATGTCTGCATTGTCAGCATTCCGTCCATCATTTGTTTGTTGTAACGCTTTTCGCCCTAAGTGGGATGGGTATTCCCAGATGTGGGACCCGTGCTCACTACGCCACTGGAGTCAAGCTATCCTGGCTGATGACGGCTGATAGCCAGAAACCGGTCCTAGGATGCTTGATTCCGGTCCAGGGAAGACATGGCTTGGCAGTTCGGGCTGGACTGTTCCCATGAGGCACAGGGTCAAGACTGATTTGCATATGGCCATGTCTAAACTGGGGTGGCGTAGTGGGCAAAAGAACGATGGATTTAACCCAGATCTCTTGACTGGGGGAGAATGTCTGCATTGTCAGCATTCCGTCCATCATTTGTTTGTTGTAACGCTTTTCGCCCTAAGTGGGATGGGTATTCCCAGACGTGGGACCCGTGCTCACTACGCCACTGGAGTCAAGCTATCCTGGCTGATGACGGCTGATAGCCAGAAACCGGTCCTAGGATGCTTGATTCCGGTCCAGGGAAGACATGGCTTGGCAGTTCGGGCTGGACTGTTCCCATGAGACAAAGGGTCAAGACTGATTTGCATATGGCCATGTCTAAACTGGGGTGGCGTAGTGGGCAAAAGAACGATGGATTTAACCCAGATCTCTTGACTGGGGGAGAATGTCTGCATTGTCAGCACTCCGTCCATCATTTGTTTGTTGTAACGCTTTTCGCCCTAAGTGGGATGGGTATTCCCAGACGTGGGACCCGTGCTCACTACGCCACTGGAGTCAAGCTATCCTGGCTGATAACGGCCGATAGCCAGAAACCGGTCCTAGGATGCTTGGTTCCGGTCCAGGGAAGACATGGCTTGGCAGTTCGGGCTGGACTGTTCCTATGAGGCACAGGGTCAAGACTGATTTGCATATGGCCATGTCTAAACTGGGGTGGCGTAGTGGGCAAAAGAACGATGGATTTAACCCAGATCTCTTGACTGGGGGAGAATGTCTGCATTGTCAGCATTCCGTCCATCATTTGTTTGTTGTAACGCTTTTCGCCCTAAGTGGGATGGGTATTCCCAGACGTATGACCCGTGCTCACTACGCCACTGGAGTCAATCTATCCTTGCTGATGATGGCTGATAGCCAGAAACCGGTCCTAGGGTGCTTGATTCCAGTCAAGTGAAGACATGGCTTGGCAGTTCGGGCTGGACTGTTCCCATGAGGCACAGGGTCAAGACTGATTTGCATATGGCCATGTCTAAACCGGGGTGGCGTAGTGGGCAAAAGAACAATGGATTTAACCCAGATCTCTTGACTGGGGGAGAATGTCTGCATTGTCAGCATTCCGTCCATCATTTGTTTGTTGTAACGCTTTTCGCCCTAAGTGGGATGGGTATTCCCAGATGTGGGACCCGTGCTCACTACGCCACTGGAGTCAAGCTATCCTGGCTGATGATGGCTGATAGCCAGAAACCGGTCCTAGGATGCTTGATTCCGGTCCAGGGAAGACATGGCTTGGCAGTTCGGGCTGGACTGTTCCCATGAGGCACAGGGTCAAGACTGATTTGCATATGGCCATGTCTAAACTGGAGTGGCGTAGTGGGCAAAAGAACGATGGATTTAACCCAGATATCTTGACTGGGGGAGAATGTCTGCATTGTCAGCAATCCGTCCATCATTTGTTTGTTGTAACGCGTTACATTAAAACTGAGCAGTATCTCGACTTTATACAATCCCCACGAGATAGAACACTCTATATGAAGCTTAGGATAGGAACCCTCCCGCTCAACGCTCTGGTAGTGGGTTGGAAAAAACAGAGCGTAACATCTGCCAACTGCCCCGGGTGTTGCACCCCCAATGAATCCATTTCCCATTTCCTCTTTGCCTGCCCGGCTTATAGGGCGGCAAGGAGGAAATGGCTTAGCCCAATTTGCAGAAATTTGGGTTTTCGGGATTTTAGGGTGGCGTTGCGCTCTATTCTAACCGATGCCTCTTCCCTTGCCATCGTATGTGGGGTAGCTAAATTTTTGGGGTGTGCATGGTTGACGCGTATCAAATTGTTGAGGCCTAACCAGAGCTAGGCCTCTAGAGTGACATGTGAATTTTGCTCTGCCAAATTAGGAAGCGATTTGATGGCTTTTTTTTATTTACATATATTCCTTTTTTTAATTCTATTTTTATATTGTCACATGTGGCACAATGATGGACTTTTACTGATTATTGATGAATCAATTATGTTCGTACTTTTATGATATTTGTATATCGAATAAAGTGTTATACTACTTATACTGAATGATGAGGTTATCAGATTGTCACGTGGATGATGTCATCAGTGATGTCATCAGTGATGTCATTTGAGAAGTCATCAGTGATGTCATCAGTGATATCACTGACCATGTCATGAATGATGTAATATGTGACATCATCAGCAGTGGATTGCGGTCGCTCGAGTTATAGTTAGCACAACTAACTATAACGGAGGAATTTCAATGGTTTGGTACGGGTGAAATGTCCAGCTAACTATAAAAGCCCTGAAACCTATGGTTTTTTCAGTGAATTTCTAAGGTTTTTTAAATGCTAATTCCTAACTATAACATGTCTGAAACCTATGGTTTTTCAGTGAATTTCGAAGGTTTTTTAAATGATAATTTTTAAATGTAATAATAGTTATATGTTTTTTTATACTGATTTTCTACATATTCTAGCTGTTTTTTTTAACATATATATTTTTTTAAATTACATTATATATTTTTAATATAAATGGAAATAAAAATATTTTTTAAAATATTGAAACTGAAATATTGTTTTTTTCTTGAATGTATAAGTGCAGAACTATAAGTGTGTTGGTTAGTTAGGGGACTGCATGCATAGTTGATAGGGTTTTGAAGCAGTCCATGTGCTAAGGCCTGGCTCAGTGCCCTGGTGGGCTAGTTGGCCCCCAGGGACCCTCAGGATTGAAGAGGAATTAATTCCTGAACTTAAAACGCGCCACAGGGCATGTTTGCACACATATCACCTCAGGCCCTGCCCCTTTCTTTCACCACTGTGCAAACGCGCCCGTGGCACATTTTAAGTTGAGGGATTAACTCCCCTTGAATCCTGAGGTTCCCTGGGGTGCAACTAGCCCACCAGCTACCTCCATTAAGCGCCACAGAGCTGCGTTGCAGAGAGGTGTAAAAAGGGGCATAGCCACAGAACACCTCTCTGCAACGCAGCCCCCTGGCGCATACTGGAGGTTCCTGGTGGGCTAGTTGGCCCCCAGGGACCCCAGTATTCAAGGGGAATTAGTTCCCCCTCTGCAAACGCACCAGGGGGCGCGTTTGCATAGTGTTGCAGCGAGGGAGCGGGGCCTCCGCGGGATGCCGTTTTTTTTTCATTGTTTTTTCAAAGAAGGGGGACTGTGTGGCCCCCCTTCTTTTCTTATTTTTTTGGCCCTGGGGACCCCATCCCCCAGGGCATCGCCTTTATTTTATTTTTTTATATTTTGGAGGGGGGCTGTGTTGCCCTCCTCCCAAGGCCACTTATGGCCCCGGGGACCCCATCCCCCGGGTCCGGCCTTTTTTAAATTTATTTTATTTTGGGGGCGGGGGCTGCGTGGCCCCCCTCCCGGGCCACTTATGGCCCCGGGGACCCCATCCCCTGGGGCCTGACCCCTTTTTTATTTCATTTAACAAAAATTATTTGGAAGGGGGCTGCATGGCCCCCCTCCCAAGGACTTAATCGGCCCGGGGACCCCATCCCCCAAGGCATCGCCTTTATTTTATTTTTTTATATTTTGGAGGGGGGCTGTGTTGCCCCCCTCCCAAGGCCACTTATGGCCCCGGGGACCCCCTCCCACAGGTTCGGCCATTTTAAAAAAAAATTATTTTGGGGAGGGGGGCCGCGTGGCCCCCCTCCCGGACCACTTATGGCGCCGGGGACCCCATCCCCTGGGGCCTGGCCTCTCGTTGGGGACTGTGGGGGGTCCCCAATCCCCCTACGGTCCCGGCCAGCTACCCGCCTCCTGCGGGAGGCGGCATTGCTTTTCTACATGGGGAGCTGCTAAGATGCAGCTCCCCGTATGGAAAAGCAATTTGGTGTGCATTTTGAAAGAGAGAGCAGGTTTCTCTTTCAAAATGCAAACCAAGTTTGCTATGGCAGGGTGGGAGCCGTGAGGCTCCCGCCCTGCCATAGCGAACTACAGTGTCCCGGGGGTAGGCACCCCGGGACACTGCAGGAGCTGGCCCTGGGGGGTGGCGGTCCCCAGGGCCACGAGAAGGCTCCAGGAGGGGGCCCGCATGGCCCCCCTCCCACGTTCTACAAAGCCTCAGGGGGTGGTAGTCCCTGGGGCAGGGGGTCCGTGACGGACCCCCCCAATTTCAATATTTAGAGCCCCGGTGAGGTGGCCTTTGAGCCCCCCCACCCACCTATATTAAAGCCCGGGGGTGGCGGTCACCTGGGGCTGGGGGGGCTGTGAGCCCCCACACATAATTTTTTAAAGCCCCGGGGGTGGCGGTCCCCGGGGCTGAGGGGGCTCCTCCGGGCCCCCCATTCACTTAAAAACATTGCCCTGGGACTTGGTCCCCCGGGGGCTAATTAACAATGAAGCACGGTAGCCCGCGCTTCGTTTTTTTTTTACATTTCAGCCGAAATTCACGGTGGGTACGCGACTCACGGCTATTTTAAAAAAAAAAATCTTTTTTTGGGCCCCCCTGAGCAGGCCTAGGGGGTCAGGGTGTTTCTACCATGCCCCCTTTTTGCGTTTTTCGTGTTTTTTTCTTAGGTTTCTTGTGCCTCGGTTCTATTGCATTGGTGTGTTCATGGTTTCGAAAAATATAGATTTTGACGTGGATGATGTCATCAGTGATGTCATCAGTGATTTCATTTGAGATGTCATCAGTGATGTCATCAGTGATGTCACTGACCATGTCATGAATGATGTGATATGTGACGTCATCAGCAGTGCATTGCGGGGGCGCGAGTTATAGTTAGCTCAACTAATCATAACAGGGGAATTTCTATGGTTTTTTATGAGTGAAATGTCCAATTAACTATAACATGCCTGAAACCTATGGTTTTTTCAGTGAATTTCAAATGTTTTTTAAATGCTAATTTCTAACTATAACGTGCCTGAAACCTTTGTTTTTTTCAGTGAATTTCAAAGGCTTTTTAAATGCTAATTTCTAACTATAACGTGCCTAAAACCTATGGTTTTTTCATTGAATTTCTAAGGTTTTTTAAATGCTAATTTCTAACTATAACGTGCCTGAAACCTATAGTTTTTTCAGTGAATTTCAAAGGTTTTTTAAATGTTCATTTCTAATTATAATGTTCATTGAACCTATCTTTTTTTCTGTGTTTTTTAATTATCATCCCATTCTCAATTTGGTGCAAACTGCAAATCTCACCACTCTTCCATCGATACCTTACGTCAACAAAATCGCCACAAACGAGAGCCACAACTAACGCTAATGAAATGCAAAGTAGACGTTCCCGTGCAAAAACAACACAAAAACACCACTTCCCCATATTTTCAACGACCAGCCAAATCTGCAATGCGATCCAAAAAGCATGCGACAAGCCGAGTTAGCAGTAACAAATGAACATCATCCTTTAACTGGTGTAAGGAGGTCGACTATCTACTCTGTGAATTGGACCCAACTCACAGCCACATCTAAAGACAAACACGTGATAGACCTACTGATCATGCAGCTCTGACACCCTACAAGGCGACAAAACCCAGCGCCACTACCACCAGAACCTCCCCCCCGCACCACCCCCCCACTACCACAGAGGCAGCGCAAAACAGGACAACGAACCTTCCCAAAAAGCCATGCCCCTCAGCCACACAATAGCTGAATGTTGGGAAATGTGGCAAGCAACTATATATGAAGGAGGCAAGTCACCCATCAACAATAAAGCACACAATGCCAAGTGTAACGCTGATGTGCTGCACAGACCTCACTATGCAAAGCACAAACCTCTGCATCTGGAGATATACTATTGATACTTGTAGTGTAGTGCACAGTGGATGCAACCATGTTACCTCAGGCAGTGGGGAAGATCTCGGTCATGTAGCTGTGTTGCCTCTCCCGGAAGCGGAAGCGGAGTGGGCTGCTCCAATGTATGCCACTCCAGCGTTGGAGTATGAATAAATAGGCCAGGCCCTATGGGTGGTTCACTTGTGGGGAGACCAATGAGTCTGTCACAGCGGCAACCCTCACCCTGGCACGTGGCTGCTGCCATAACCACGGGCCTCCTCGACACAGGCCCCCTGCAAACCAAGCGGCATAGCACCGCAGACTTATGTCTGTACCGACTATTGCCTTCGATCTACACTGTGGACAGCAGCGCTCACAATTCAGATGCAGTTACGATTGCAGATGTAGCAGTTCAGTTCGCAAGACATGGTGCTCCCAGCGCTGCCCGCCCAGACCACGCATCATTGCAGGGTACGCACACGCTGTGTGCTTCAGGTGCTACTAACTCACTGCACCATAAGTCATTGCCACGTGGCCTCATCATGCCAGAATTCATTATACAAAGCATATTGCTCCCAGTTCGGCCCACCGGAACCACGTATCATTGCAGTACTCCAGGTGCCACTAACTGTGCAGCTCAACTCAACGCCATGTGGTGTGCGCCCATCCTGACCACTGCCTCCGCCCTACACTGGGGTTACACGGTTCACAATTCAAGATTAGTCGCAACACAAATTGTGTAAGAGACTATAATGGGTTAAGAAGACCAAATGCACCCAATCTGTGCAGCTCAAGTCAACGTCACCTGCCTGTGGGCCTTTGCTGACCGCTGCCTCCGGCCTACACTGTGGAAGACCGGTGACAAGTGGTGCCAACTAACCCTGTTCAACACTAGCTGATCCCACATGTGTAACTGTGTCCTGAGTCCTGAATGGGAACGACCACAGCACCAGACTCCCTTTGATCAGTGAGGGGTATTTCAATATGGAAGGCCGGCGACACGTAGTGCCACTGAACCTGCATTACGCAGGCCGGTGGTGCCACCAACGTATGCATGTGGCTGTGGGCCCTTGCTCACCGCTACCTCTGGCATACACTGAGGAAGACCGGTGACATGTGGTGCCAATTAACCCTGTTCAACACAAGCCGATCCCACATGTGGAAATGTGTCCTGAGTCCTGAATGGCAGTCACCCCAACTCCGTGAGACAACCACAGCACCAGACTCCCTTCGATCAGTGAGGCATATTTCCATAAGCAACGGCGGCAACACGTGATGCCAATAACTCTGTCCAACACAAGCCGAAGAATCCCACTTGTGGAACTGTGTCCTGAGTCCTGAATGGCAGTGACCCAAAGTCCATGGCAGCGAGCACAGCAGCATACTCCCTCTGTTTAGTTAGGCGTATTTCCATATGCAAGGCCGGCGACACATGGTGCCACTAACCCAGTTCAACACAAGCCGATCCCACATGTGTAACTGTGTCCTGAATGGCAGTGACCCTAAGTCCGTGGCACCGACCACAGCACCACACTCCCTTCGATCAGTAAGGCATATTTCGATATGCAAGGCCGGCGACACGTAGTCCCACTGACCCTCTTTAACACAAGCCGATCCCACATGTGTAACTGTCTCCTGAGTCCTGAATAGCAGTCACCCCAAGGCCGTGGCAGCGACCACAGCACCACACTCCCTTTGATCAGTGAGGGATATTTCCATATGCAACTACAGACTCCAGTAGGCAAGTAACTATCACAGTCCTACAAATTATCCTTTTAGTATCCTCGCTTCAAGAACTTTTTTTTATATCAGTTATAGCTTTACTACACTGATCAAATTAATCTTCAAATGCAAACTAACATGGAATAGCAGTCTACACTGCAGGCAGTACAGCTCACAATTCCAATTTTAAATACTAAATTCTAACAACAAGATTGTACTCAGAAAATCCAACACATCGTCAGTGTATTCTATACGTATATCATCTTTTCATCATACGCCTACACTGCACTCAGTAGGGCTCACAATGAAAATTATTTCTTCATTCATTAACTACAGAGTCCACTAGGCAAGTAACTATTACAGGCCTCAAATCTACATAATATCCTTTTAGTATCCTTTCTTCTTGAACATTTTTTCTATCATTTATAGCTTTAGTACAATCACCAAATTCATTCTCAAGTACAAACGAACACTCAGCAGTCTACACTGCGGGCAGCAGACCTCGCTATTTGAATTTTGGACATGTGGTGCCATCTGATACTGTCCAACACAAGCCGATCCCACATGTGTAACTGTATCCTGAGTCCTGAATGGCAGTGACCCCAAGTTCATGGCCGCAACCACAACACCAGACTCCCTTCGATCAGTGAGACATATTTCGATATACAAGGCCGGCGACACGTATTCCCACTAACCCTCTTTAACACAAGCCGATCCCACAGGTGTAACTGTGTCCTGAATCCTGAATGGCAGTGACCCCAAGTCTGTGGCAGCGACCACAGCAACATACTCTCTTTGATCACTTAGACATATTTCCATATGCAAGGCCGGCGACACGTAGTCCCACTAACCCTCTTTAACACAAGCCGATCCCATATGTGTAACTGTGTCCTGAGTCCACAGCAACACACTCCCTTTGATCAGTGAGGCATATTTCCATATGCAAGACCAACAGCACGTGGTGCCACTAACCCTGTTCAACACAAGCCGATCCCACATATGTAACTGTGTCCTGAGTCCTGAACGTCAGTGACCCGAACTTCATGACACCGACCACAGCACCACACTCCCTTCGATTAGTGAGGGGTATTTGCATATGGAAGGCCGGCAACACCTGGTGCCACTGAACCTGTACTACGCAGGCTGGTGGGGCCACCAACGTATACACGTGCCTGTGGGCCCTTGCTCACCGCTACCTCTAGTTTACACTACAGTCAGCAGGCCTCACAATTCAGATAGAGTCCTGATTCCACATGACGCAGTCCAGTAGCCAAGACACATTGCTCCCAGTGCGGCCTGTCCACACCAACCATCATCATAGGCTCATACAGTCTCAATGCTTCTAGTGCCACTAACCCTCTTTAACACAAGCCAATCCCACATGTGCAACTGTGTCCTGAGTCCTGAATGGCAGTGACCCCAAGTCTGTGGCACCGACCACAGCACCACACTCCCTATAATCAGTAAGGCATATTTCGATATGCAAGGCCGCCGACACGTAGTCTCACTAACCCTCTTTAACACAAGCCAATCCCACATGTGTAACTGTGTCCTGAGTCCTGAATGGCAGTGACCCCAAGTTCGTGACAGCGACCACAGCACCAGACTCCCTTCACTCTTATTTGTTGTTCGTTTCTTTAAATAATTGTTTTAATATGTAAATCTATACATGACTAAGATTCTTCTTTGTCCAACCGCACAGGGACACTTCCAAGCCCAAGAAGGTTGTTGGGGGTATGATGGTAATGTGGGAAGAGGGTGCCTTACCTGCTGATGTGGGGAGAGGCAGCGTCAAAGGGGTATCTATCACAGAAAGAACTCCGATATGCTTTCACAAATGCCTTGGACAAATGCCAGCTGGCAGAGTGAATCACAAAATGGTATTTCAATGCTTATGTAGTGTGAGTTATGAACAGTTCGCACCCAGGCTCGCAGAGGGACAGCTGCGGCCCGTCCGCTCGACTCACAGATGCAATACTACGAGCCGTCCGTGTCATTGTTGCTATCCCTGCCCTGTTCCGTTGTATGCCACGCCACTCTGATTACGTTCTGACGTTGGCCCCACATAGCTACCTGACGCAGGCGTACTCGCTGTTGGTGTGCAGGTCAGTGGTCTAGTTCTCAACATCTCACAGTCCCTCCCTGAGGGCAGGTTTGCACACACATCACACCCATCCAGCACATGTGTCACAGGCCATGTGACCACACAAATATAATAGATCAACAACGTTGCATCCTTTATTCCCGGTGCTGACTAGATGGCGGACGCTCCACGTGTCTCATCCATAAAGAGTCTTTGAACAGTTGCGTAGAAGATTAGTCGCACCCTGATCTGTATAGCTGTCAGGGGCCTACCACCTCCTTGGTGCAGACTTCAGATGCACAGGGTTAGTGCCACCCGAAGCTCATATGGCCATCAGGGGCCTACCACCACGTGGCACAGACTTGAGTTCCACAGGCTTGGCGGCCCCAAAAGCTGATGTGGTCTCCGCCATTGATGACTCAGGACTCAGCGACATGTGTGACATCTGCCGGGCCGTGCAGAAGATGATGTGGTCTCTGCCATTCATGACTCAAGACTCAATGACATATCTGGGATGCGAGGAGTTTTGACGGGCACGTGGAGTGCCCACTGCTGCACACTCCGGTGGCACCAGGTAATTATTTACTCATAGAAACGCTGGGGCGGCAGTGTCTGTCTGTCTCACTCTCTCTCTCTCTCTCTTTTCCTTCTTTTCCTTCTTTCTCTCTAACTCTCTCTCTTCCTTCTCCCTTTCTCACTCCCTGTCTTTCCTTCCGATCTCTTTTTCTCTCTGGCTTTTTTTTCCTTCTCTGTGTCTCTCTCCTTTGATATGCCCATTACATACGTCCTTATTTTGTGCTTTATTTTCCATGCTCTGTCGTCGACATCCATGGTCCCCACAGGAGTGTTCCGCCTTGTTGTTTTGTATTATTTTTGATACATTTTGTTTATTA
Source organism: Triturus cristatus (assembly GCF_964204655.1). NCBI lineage: Eukaryota > Metazoa > Chordata > Amphibia > Caudata > Salamandridae > Triturus > Triturus cristatus. Next base: position 1,862,869,758 of record NC_140589.1, read on the forward strand.
GTTTATCGTTCATATTTATGTTTATAAAAAACTAAAGTTTGAAAAAAAAAATTAATAACATTTTTGGTTGTTCTCTTAACTGCTGTGTGACTCTTTCTTGTTCTTATTACTGTTATTTGATGGAGTCCAGGATGGTGTTAAATTTTGGGGCACTTATCGCAGGAATGCTGGTGATGCCTGCAGTTTGCACCAACTTCTGAATAGTGTGTTAGATTTATCTCAACTTTGCTTCTATTAAAGTGCTGATAATGAAATGCAGACTAGCCGTTCCCGTGCAAAAAAGACACGAGGTGCACCTTTCCGATTTATTCTAAATACTAAAATACTGTATTGAATTGCACTGAGGTAGTGGCTGCATTTACAGTGTACACACAAAATCAATTAAGAAATCTCATTGTATTTATATTGATTGGGAATAGTGCGTCAGGTGCTGGATCTTGACGAGATACACTGCTCAGTTCGTATATTGTTCTGCACACGAAAAAAATCACATCACAACTTTCACACCAACTGCAATGCAAAACAAATTCCGGCGATAAGCCATGTTAGCACCAGGGATTTTACACCTGCTTTCTGCTGGTGTTAAGCTGGACAACTACCTGCACCATGAAAGGGAACACAGCCAAGAGCCACACCAGAACACCCACAGGTGCCATAGAGTCAATGAGCATGATGCAGGGATGCCCATGAGGGCCATAAGACTCATCACAACAACTCCAGGACCGCCAACGCCCCCCAAACCCGCATCTGAGCAAGTGTGTCCCTGTGCTCATTGTCTTAGCATGATAGGCACGAGCCCTGCAACAGCACAGTGTGCTGTCACCTCAGCATTGGCAGTGAGCCTGGACAGGTAGCTACGCACGCATCCTCCTGCATGCACAACCGGCGTGTGCTGGTCTGGGGTACACAGGTCAGCGCAGGGGTGTGCCTATCCGGCAAGGGTAACGGGGTGTCTCGGACATGTCCGTGTACAGGAAGTGCAGTAAGTGTGTCTCTGCGTTCTGGTGCGGCCTACCACAAGTGCCGCAGCAGTCGATGTTGTAAAGTGGCATGCACCACCTCCAAACGGCACTGTGATGGTGTAGTTGGAATGTAGCAGGACATGCGAGAATAGGCATTACAGTGGTGTGCCGTACGAGTGCACGAGATACAACAGTGCACCGTACAAAAGTGTGGGGGCTTGTGGGAGGGAGGAGCAGCTGTTTGGCAATGTAACACACAGTGAACTCGCCCATGTGCCACGTGCTGGGCATCACATCCATGATGACCACGGTCGCAGACATCCCACAACACCAAAGACCGGCCTTTGTACACATCCTGTATGAATGCAGCGTGGTTTTAACTTCTATGCTCGTTCAGTGGTGTGATGTTGGTGGGATGTGTGACTTGTGCTCCTTGTTGGTGTGTTTCATTTTGGCCATAGTTTGCCTATACTTGTGCTGTACTTAATTGTGCATGTGTGCCATTCTGCCCATCTCTCCCTGTCCCCCCACTCCCTGCTTCTTCCTCTTCCTGGTGCTGTTGTGTCAATAATGTTGTTGCTCCACACATAAATACATGTAAAAAACAAATTAGAATAGTTCCTTGATTCTTTTAGGTTTCAAAACTTCTCTCTATTGGTTTCTTTTTAATTTTCCATATGAACCGTTTTTTTTATATTCAACAACACATAGAAGTCAGAAGTGCAATGTATTCTATCAACACACTTTCTAGAACATTCTACAACACGTGCAGGTTAAAAGTTCATACATTTTTTTAAACTTAACCATATTTTTTTGCAACATTTTCTCGAACATTTAATGGCACGTGCAGGTTAAAAGTTCACGATTGTTTTAAGTTCGAAGAGTGCCTTCCAAATGCAACTAGCAGCTGTGTTTGAGTTGAGCAAATTATATCCTATGATATGTACTCCACGTTGAAACTGCTTTTTCTTCACCAATCACAAAGATGCTTTTCCATAAAACTAATGTGCACCCTACTTTTAAAAAAGAATGCTTTTCATCTCCCAATCACATATCGTTTTGTATGGCAAAAAAAAGTACTTCCCCATCTTTAAACATATCTCTTATTCTACCAAGGAACTGCATGAGCTACAGACATCTTTCCATACCTTCCAGCCATACCTTCAAAATGCTAGTTTGGACCGTAGGACATAGCTATATTTTCTGGTGCAAGAGGTATGCAGAACACAGACGTATTGACTTAGACCTAGGCTTACAAAATGTGGACATTAAATGGTTTGCACAGAGAAGATTGAAGTGGCACCAATTGCTACCTTTGGTTAAAACCCCTTTGCATTTTCCACACCCTGACCTCATGATTGTGCATTGTGGTGGAAATTACCTAGGCAAATTGACTGGGGTAGGTTTGGAAATGCTTATGAAGGACACCTTCGGACACCTCAGCTCATCACTATGTAACTCTGGGCAATAGCTCACTTAAGAGCTCACATAATTTCCATGCCGGCCTCGAGGGCCTTCAGATCCATAGGGGATAGTAGTTTGCGCTTTACAAATACCGTATTGGTTTGATACATGCAAATTTACCTTCACACTCCCTGTATAACAGCCTCTAAGCACCATACACAAGTTACAATGTTTGAAACAAAAGTTCCTCCGAGTAGGTATAACTACATGCTGACACTACTTGACAAATGTGGCACAGCGGCCAGAGCACATGACTTCACAGTATATGACACACAGTTTGGACTCACGCTTTCATCCCTGACTCCGGCAGCACCTCAGCTAAGCATCATGAGACTCTAGACAATACCTCACATATTTTCCGTACCCCAGGACTTTCAAACCAGTAGCAGTCAGTAGTTCGTCCTAGTAGGTATAAACACATGCTGACACTACTTCCACAGGTGTGGTGCAACGGAGAGGGCACTGACTTCACACCATAAGACACACAGTTTAGGCTCACACGTTCATCCCCGACTCCCGCAGCAGCTCACCTTAGCAGCATCAGACTCTACGCAATAACGCACTTAATTTCCGTACCCAGCACTTTCAGACCAGTAGGTATGAGGAGTTCGCTTTGCACCCCCTCTATAGGACACCCTAAACACCCCTCAGAAGTTACAGTGCTCCTACCCTCCTCTTTCCTACTTTTTTCGCCCTTTTTTCCCCTTACTCGCTTCAACAGAATCACAAAATGGCGGCCAACATTTCCTAGTTGCAACCGCTCTCAGCGCTCCCAACCAATAAGCAGCAAGTTCGTGCTCGTAACGCCTCAGCCAATCGGATGGCAGAATTCCCAAATATCGATATCTGTAAATTTCGATATTTCTCAAAAACTACTGAACGGATTTACACCAAATACACAAAAGCGTGGGGTAATTCTGTTCACCCGTTCAACCTGTAGCCTTATCTAAAGTTTCCTATGGAAATTAACATGGAAAAAACACGTTTTGGGATCCCTCTTTTTTCTCGGCCCCCCCTTGACAAATCACCCCCAAACTTTCACCATAAGAGCTGATATAAACAAGGAATTAGTTTGAAAACTTTCATGAAGATTCATCAAACGACGCCAAAGTTATAAGCAAAACAAAAAAATGTCTTCCTATGGAAGCTTGGTCCTAACTATAACTACCTACTAGCGACCGCCAGTAGGTAATATATATATATATATATATCCAACAACAATCTTCAAATCCTCGGAAAAGAAGTACGCCGCACGCCACTCTTTCAGGAAACTCAGGCACTTGCTAAACACCTTATATCCATTAGAAAATAATGTCAGCATGCCATGTGGCAAGAAACATGGTCTTTCAGTGCCAGAATGAAAATTGTCTTCACAGCTCTATTCTGTACCCCCAACCGTTTAAGGTCATACATTAAGGGCATAAATAAGCTTAACTCTACACTGTACAAATCATTGCTCCTGTTCACTGGTTTTTCTCTGCACCATTCTGATGTAAAACACTAGGGGCAAGTTGGGAGTGGTTCATGAGTACTTACCAATAACCTAATAGACTGATCATTTACCTTTGCCCTTTATTATTCATAAAATGTATGCCCCTATGTCCCTATTCATAGAGTACAGAGGATAAGACAATAACAAAACCCTCTGATGGAGAAATACTAGAAGAGTTTGCACGAATCTCGGCATGCATGAAGGATGTGGTACCAGAGACTCCTTATTGAATCCCAATTATGGTGGAGTAACTTGTCTATTCTGGTCGTAGCCCTGCTGCAAAGTCTGCCATTTGTGTCTTTGATACCATTGTGCACATCTCCATACACATTCCTCATTGTTTTAAGCAAGAACTGACCTTAAGCCTAATAGTAAAAATAACTTACCGTCCACTGGGTCCAGGCACTTATATCCACAGGCAATGCAACATTTCTGGCACCCTGGGCAGCTGTTATCATTTCTACACTGTGGTTGAGACACTGGGCAGACTCCTTTCTTTGCTGTAACAAATGACAAAAAACATTTTAAAAGTATGCATTACATTATTTCACAACTATTCATAATTTGTTGTCTTCCTAGCAATGCAACACTGAGATACATCATCAAGTTAATGTGTAAAGTGCAATGAATATAAAGTTACAAAAGAAAAGAGGTGTATATCCAATGTTATAATACTATGCAAATTGTTGTATGAATGTAAAACAGTAATGATGTGTAAATGGAGCTAATGAATGAGGTAACAGTCACAAATTATATATACATGAACTCCAGTGAAACATTTATATAATAGTAACCATGTGGGGTGGGAACAGGAGCTATCTATCACCCACCCCTTGCTCCCTGGTCTTTGTTGCTTAAATGATCCCTTTGCTGTGCGGCATGAATGGTGAAGCTTAAGTATGACCTCTCTGCTCATGGAGGCCAAGTGACAGTTGTAATATACAACACACCTCTCTGGTAATAAAAAAAGAACAGCACACCCCACTCTCCAATACCATAACAGACAACAACTTAAACTACCATTTAACTAAAATAATTAGATCACTCAAGAACTAACTGTCAGTGGGGAATGGTTTCACCACAAACATTGGCAGATGCGCAATGCTGAGCTCATCCATGGCCTGCCACAATCTGACACCATCCGAGGCAGAATGCACATCGAAGGAACCCCAACAGGCTGGCGGTGATCAACACACATACTCAGTGGGCCAACAGGAGCGTCCTGCCCTAGTACTGAGAGCTTCAGTCAGCTGCATGCATAGTAGGGGGGCTGGTAAACCGCCGGTGGGGGAGGTTGTGAGGAAACACCCCGTGTTGTGGGGACAAGAGTGCCGCCTGCCATCAAGGGCACCTAGGTAATCCCCACTCTGAGGACAGTGGATGTGCCCTCTTCTATAGCTGCTGACGTTGGGTGCATCTACAAAACATACCCCGACCTGGGAGGTTTCATAGATGTACATCGCCTGTTTATGAGGGTGCATAGGCAGATCCCATAATACCAATCTAGTGCTCGACCAACAGACTCTAAAACAACCAACCACAGACTGCTTGGCAAAACAGACCTGAACGCAGAGATATAGTGTCCAAGAAATAGCAAGCCTCCTTCCTTGCTGCAAGCTCCAGGCGAGAGTACCATTAGCCAGTTGAGGGTATCATATCATCCATGAAGCCAAACTACTGCACAAGCATGGCGATAAGGGCTGGGATTCTATGCTTGGAGATGCCACACATTTGCACTTGCAAGTTAGGCAGGTGTTGGTTGGCTGCAACTATAGACCCTCGGGCCCGTGCCACCCGTGCCAGCCGCGTATTTCCTTAAACATGTGGAAAGACAAACATCCCCCACCTTCCCAAGATAGAGAAATATACCAAACCAACATCAGCCCCAGATGCAGCGTCCTCTGACCCACCAACCCCGGCTGAAGTAACCACTGACCATAACTCATCTATCCTGCATGTCAGCCATGACGCGAGGCCCTCCATCAAAGGAAAGATCGGCAAACATAGCCTCAACTTGTCGCTGTTCCACCAAACCTGCAGAATTCCAAAAGGTGATGGAGGGTAGAATTTCAGAGGCTGATGACACACTGTGCAACTGTCAATCTCAAATCACAACCCGGCCAAGAACTGTTCACCTCTTTAAGGCATGCATGGAGTACTCGGAGGAAAGATCAGAAGCCGCAACCTCCGCATCATCGGGATCCCAGGAGGCTTGGAGGGCTCAAATGTAACTCATTTTGCAATGAAGTGGCTGAAACCTTGGGTGCCGGTGGAAAATGTATCTATGTGCTCTCTAGTGGAACAAAACTACTGATCCTTGGCTCTCAAGCCACCGCCAGGGCCCCCCCCCGCTCCTGCTCATTGCCCACATCTTTAACTTTGCCTATAACAATGCAGTGCTGAGAGTGTCTCAGTGCATGGACATCCTGATATATGGTTCTTCAAAGGAAATTATATTTCCGGATCACCTAAAAGGTCCAGTATCAGCAGTTAAACCTGCTTGAGGGAAATACATGTTGCTTTTTCCAGTCCACCTAAAGGTTTTTTTGGGGGACAAAACATTCTTTTTTGGCGACCCTGAGAGCTGTTGGGGCTGGGTGAAAGTGTGACCAAACATGCATGAACAAAGATCTCTTCAATCTCGGTAAGGCCCCTGCAGTCAAGAGTGCCCATGTGCCTGGCAGTGGTTGCCATGAAGGAGGCGGAGAAGCATTCAATGAATTTGGTCAGCCGACAATACCAGGAGACATTGCACAGGTGGCTGCCCATACTAGGAGATAGATAGGCCAGCAAATTCTGACACGTATGCTGCATGACTGATGGGCCTCTAAGAGGTCTACTCTGGAAGGACCTAATAGCAAGAACCAGTCTGCTACTATACCATCTTTCTCATCTGTCGGGCGGAGAAGCTGCGCTGAGTCAACTTTGCTCCTTTGCTAGCTTCTGATTATGGGTTGTGTTATGGGAGGACTTGAGGACATTCTAGCTCAAGGGGTGGATTTCTCTCTACAATTGTATTGTTGGCAATAGTCCCCAGTTTGCACCACAACTAGTACTTCTTGTTTTTGAAGTATGGGGGGATTACACATATTTCATTCAGTCAGTTTCAACTCACGTTGAACAGGGACAACTACATCAATTGTGAGGCCCAACCTGTCTTGTCCCATATCAATCAGCCTTCATCATTAGCCCCTTCCTCAGTTGACTGGACACTGCACCTCTCACCACAGGGCCAACTGCTCCTGATCAATTGGAATGTTAATGGTCTCAACAAAATGAAGAGGGGGACAGTCCTGAAAACAGCCTGCCAGCTGGGGCCAGATGTGCTCTTTCTCCAAGAGACCCACCTGCTAGGGAATAAATGCCCCTTCTTCACCTGCATGGGCTCAGCTTCCCTGTTTCATGCCATCCTCCTTCTGACCAGTTGCCCTTCAAAGTGTCCCAGATCCGGTATGAGAAACTAGAACATTATGCCATTGTGACGGGCTCTTTTTAGGATCAACAAATATCCGCCTCCCCTATGCTGTCTACAGACTTGCTCAGACTCCTGGGGGACGTTCTGCTACAGCTCCTGACAAGAATGTGAGTAATAGGGGGTGAGCTCAATGGAGTAGAGGATACCACACTGGACTGCTCTGTGTCCCGACCCCGTGGCAGAGGGACAACCTCAAACCCCTTAGCAAATTCTATGGGATTAATGGGTGTGGTGTATGCATGGCGTTCCGTCACCCCACTGAGAGATGTTTCACCTTCTTCTCAGACATGCACAATTCATTCTGACATCTGGATTACTTTTTGATACCCAAATCAGATCATCTGTGAGTGAACACTGTGTGGATCTTAGCTTGCAGTCTATCGGGCCATTCCCTTGTCAACATTACACTATAGACGGACCAGCAGGAAAGGTTGGAGGCTGGGAGCTTGGAAAATGGCAGCTCCAGAATTTCACAGCATCCTCCTCATGGCCATAGACACCTACGTGGAGGAAATGAAGGCTTGGTCAGATCTGCGGGAATGCTGTGAGAGCTGTAAAGGCCATGATTCGTAGGGGGATAATCAATTACTATATGGGACAAAAACATACAGCCCAGCAAATTCTCATGGATCTGGGAGCTCGGATTTGTAGCCTAGAATCATGAAACATTCCCTTTCTTTACAGGTCGGCCGTTAATGATTTGCTCCACACCCAAACACTCATCCAGCAGACTGTTAAACAATGCTCATACTGCTAGACTAGCCACCCAGAGTCGCATATACCAATGAAGGGCCCAAAGCAAACAAATCACTGAACAGGCTCAGCTACCCCCATCATGAAATGGAGCTCATTACTCACATCCTGAACAGTAACACTGAGGCCATATGTGGAGGTCTATGCCAAAACCTGTAGTTTAGCAACCTACTATAGTCAGCTATATGTTAAACAACGTACTCGCAAACCAACACTCCTGGACTCCTTCATGGCAGACCTCCCCACTCCTAAATTAGACACTGAGGAGAAGCATCTCCTAAAACCAAAAATCACAGTCGAAGATTTGGGTGAGGCATAGCATTAGCTTCAGCCCGGTAAAACCCTGGATATGAACAGATTCCCAGCAGCTTTTTGCAAGGCCTCCTGGTCATGTCTTGGACCACAGCTGTTTGCCATCTTTCAAGAGGCTCTAGAGGGGGGTTTTCTCTTTTCTTCCACCAATTCTCCGTTCGGCAGACATTATTGTTATACTGAAATTGGTTCTGCCACAATCCGATTCGGATCTGTCGTCTCATCTCTCTTCAAAATACAGCAATAAAGATCTGGGCTACAATCCTAGTACTTTGACTCCTGAAAAAGGTAAGTTTGCCGATACATCCTGATTAGCCGTGCTTTATGCTCCACCACGCAAACCACAGATAATATCCAGAGAGTTCACAATGTGCAGACCCTTGCGAACATATTACCTGGCGACCATGCCCTAGTCATGGTTGATTCCTACAAAGACTTCAACTCATGGGCTGGGACTGCCTGCTCTCTACTAGCCACATGTCTTGCTCCATACATCAACTATGGTGAGGGTTTGTATTGGAGGTGCAATTTCAAAGCCTTTTCTGCTTGAAATGGGAACCCCTGTAGTGTTAACCGCTGTGACCCCTGGTCTTGGAATTGAACCACTGACGGAGTGGTTGAGGGTGGATGCACAGTTTAGAGGGTTTGAATTGCCACCAGGAGTGGAAGATAGGAATTCTCTATATGCCAACGATGTTTTCACCTACCTTAAATCAAATCAAACAGGACTTATATAGTGCTGTTAATCACCAGTGAGGGTATCCAGGCACTGAAGATCCTGCTGTGGAGGTGGGGCTCAACTGAACAGCCAGGTCTTGAATCCTTTCCTAAATTTCAGCAGTGAGGGTGAGGTCCCAAGGTGAAAGGGGAGGTCGTTCAAGGACCTGGCTGCAGGGTAGGTGAAGAAACGACCTCCACAGTCGTTACGACGTATGTGAGTGAGGTGAAGGGAAGCGGAGCACAGGTGACTGGGGGGTTGGTGGAAGATCAGGCAGTAGATGATGTATGTTGGTCCTTGGTTGTGCAGGGCTTTGTATGTGTGGATCAGCATCTTGAAGTGACATTTCTTCTAAATAGGGAGCTGGTTTTGGTGCTGTGGTTGGCACGGAAAACAAGATGTCCAGAAGATTATTGTTCTCCAGGTGCTCCATGAGTTGGCAGTTGATGGCTTTTTTGGGGATGTTGGTGGGAAAGGGGAGCAAAGAGATGGGACAGATGTTCTTGAGTTGGCTGTAGTCGGCGGATGATTTTTGTAAAGTGGTTTGACTCTAGTGTGTTTCTACTCATCGGGGCAGATTGATGGAGCGATGGATGCATTGAGGATGTTGGGGAGTTTGCTACTGGTTGACTTGCTCCCGAGGTGGAAGATGTGGTGGGGAGAGGGGCCAATGGGTGCTCCTGAGTAAACGGAGTTCATGATGGCAGTATTGTTTTGTATGGTAAGCTGTCCCAGGTAGTTAGCAGGTGATCAAGGTTTGCATCTGTGGGCACAATGAGGCTGAGGATGTCTGCAGTGGTGGGTTGGGGCTCAAAGTTTTTATATGTCAGAAATCTTGTCAGGGAAGAAATCCGCCAGGGTGTCGCAGAATTTCTGGGAGGTGGTGATGGTGTTTTCAGTGGCTGAGGGTATGGAGAACTTTCTGTTGATGTTGAATAATACTTTACTTTTATTGGAACTGGCCTTGATGCAGATGGCAAGGTCACTCCTTTTTGCCCTTTCCAGGAGTTGGTGGTACTGGTTATGCAATGTTTTGAAGGAGTTTCGGTTTGTGGTGTACTTGTTGGTACGCTACCTTTTTTCCTGTTGTTTGCAGGTACGTTTAGTGGTTGTTAGTTTTGTGGTATACCAGCTGCCCTGGTTGGAGGGTCTCCTAGGTTTTATGGGCTTGATGGGTCAGTGCAATTGGTGATCCAGGTGTAGAACTTCTTGACAGCCTGTTCTAGGTTGGTTGAGGTGTCTGGATGTGAGGAGTTAAGGACATTGGTCCAATGGCTCTCTGATACTTTGTTACAGCTTTAGTAAGAGGTGCTGGCCAGTTTGGTGGTGGTGCCAGGATGACCTATGATTGTGAAGTGGACAATGGCATGGTCTGTCCTAGTGAGTTCGGTGACGTGACTGTTCTCTGTCTCTGTCGCTGGCCGTTAAAATGGGGTTGAGTGTGTGTCCAGCATTGTGTGTGGGGTTGGTAACTAGATGAGTAAGGCTGGAGATGTTCATGCTTTTGAAGAGGTTCGGGGTGTTGGTATTGTCAGGGTGCTCAAGATGGAAATCGAGGTCTCCGAGGACAATGTAGTGCTTGGAGTCCATGGTGAGAGGGACAATGAGATTGGGGATGACATCGCAGAAGCGGGGGCAGGGACCTGGAGGTCTGTGGGTGAGGGTGCCTCTGATGGTGGTTTAGCTGTCTGTGTGGAGTTGGAACTTGAGATGCTCCATGATCGGGGTGGTGCCCTCTGTGTGGGGGTGCAGTGGATGGTTTCCTTGTGGGGATTCCACCTGTTTGTTGATGCAGTCTCTGTGTGGTATCTTGTAGCCATCAGGTGTTGCTGGGCAATGTTTGTGTGCAGATGCGGAGTTAAGCCAAGTCTCGGTGAGGAAGAGGACGTCGGGGTGAGGGAGGAGATGGTGTCCTAGATCTCAGTGGAGTGTTTGCAGAGAGATCGTACACTGAGGAGGAGGCAATGGAGATGTTCTGTGGTGGTTGTGGTCAGTGCAGTAGTGGTTGTCATATGTGCAGAAGCTCTGGTTTTGCAGGTGAAGAAGAAGTGCCGGCAGGTGAAAGGTCTTACCATTGATAGAGGTGAGGTGCAGCAGCAGTTGTTGTTGTGGGATCATGGGTCCAGGGCTTGAAGCTCGGTGGCGGTGTAGCTCAGGGTGGTAGGAGGGCCAGGGTTCCTGGTGCTGGGCACAGTCCAGGTATGGACGGGTGCAGACGGGCTTTCCTTTGGTGCGCTGGCAGCGCAGCGCAGCTGCACTGCGGCTTCCATAAAGTTGGTTCTGGGAGGAGGGAAGGGCACTGGGAGGTGGGAAGCGAAAGGAGGAGAGCAGGCGTAAAACGGCATGAAAACAAATGGCGGCGATGTGGAAGTGAAGGTGTTCGGTGGTGGAGAGGGAGTCGGTGGTGGAGGTAGAGAGTCGGAGGGATCTCGTGTGTGATGGTGAGTCCTCCTCCTGGGTGGTTGGGACAGTCTTTCCTCTGGATCTTGTATCCATCAGGGATGGCGGTGGCAATGTCGGGGGCATATGAGGTGTTGTTCCAGGTTTCTGTGAAGAAGGTGACGTCTGGTAAGAGGGTGTCGAGGATATCCCAGATCTTAATGGCGTGTCTGTGCAGGGAGCACACGTTCAGGAGGATGCACCTCAGGGTTCCGGGGGTGGTGGTCATGGGGGTGCTGATGGTGTTGAAGGTCTGTCGGCAGTGACAGCAGGAGAACTGTCCATGGGTGGTGCTCGGTGTGGACAGCTGGCAGTTGTTCCTCCTGGGATTGAGGGTGAGAAGGGTAGCCGAGTCATATCGGTGGAAGGTTGGAGATCCAGGGTCCCTGGTGCTGGTAGAGGTCAGGTCGCAGATGGGTGCAGCGGCAGCCATTAAATAGGGGAGGGGGAGGGAAAGCACAGCTGGGAGGCAGGAGCAGAGAGTGTCAGTGGGAGGTGCCACAGGGGCAGTAGCGGCGGGAAAAGGACACCAGAGAGCAGGCACAGAATAAGGCACAATGCAGAGCAAAAAAGAACAGGCAACAGCCACACAATAAGGCACAATACAGGGCTAATACAAAACAATACCTAACAGGAAACCGGCGGAGAGCGGACTCAAACCCTGCTGATCAGGGCAGCGTCCACACGGCAGAAGCGGCACACCAGCGGAGCTGTGGGGGTGAAAGCAGGTCCCTGACCAGGAGGTCAGAGGTCATTCCCCATTTAAATGTCTGTGCTCATTTCGAGCAGCCTTTCGGTATGTGTGTCCTAGTCCTATCCGGTCGATTTCAGAAGGAGGGTAGATCAAATGGCCCTGATGCCCTGACAATAACTAATCTAGAAAAGCGTCTGGATCGGAAGTACAGTATAGCTGGGTGGGGAAACAAGTCCAGCGTCCGCTGTAGGACCGCATGATATGTCACACCTCCTGTGGCAGGTTTATGTGAGGTATTAGAGCGGTAGTGTATACCCAACATTGCAACACTTTTATTCATCCATTCAAACCCCCTCTAAACCTATTTAAAGTTCATCAAGTCTTCGGAAATTTGCAGAATGACAGTGGGTCCCCCGTCCAGCACCGCTGCAAGTCTGTCATCGCTGGTGTGTTGTTGTGCAGGTTCTCTGCCTCTGAGGCGGAGGGAGAAAGTGATGTGTTGTGCTTCTCTGTTTCCCTCTCCGCCTGGGCCCTTGCTGCTTGCTCTTTGGCGAGACCCTGTGGTCAGCACCTGTTTGTGCTCTGCGACGACTTTGTGTTTTCAAAGGAGGGGGGTAGTCAGTTTTGTCTTCACGTGAGGGTGCAAGTCCTTTGTGCTCTAGCCAGGTCTAGGCTTCACCCGGAGTCACGCAAACGGTGGTGGTGCCCTCATGCTGCACCCGGAGTGTAACAGAGAACTGTAAGGCGTATTTCACGTTATGTTCGCATAGGCTTTTCTTCACCTCGAGGAGGAGGATCTGCATCTCTGAACCTCGAGAATGTAGTTCGGGAAGACATGTGCTGGGGTGTTCTCAACTGTCCATGGGCCCCTTGCTCTCGTCACCTGCAATATGCGATCCCTGTCTCGGTAATTGAATTGACGCACCACCACTGAGAAGAAGATGGACTGCTTTCCCTGTAGGATTCTATCGACTAACCAGTCTTCCAAGTAGAGTTCCATGTTTAGGCCTTCTGCTCGTTCGAGGAAGCATACTATGAGCACGTTGTTTCTTCATGACCTCCCTTCCTAGTCTAAAATACAGCCTCACAAGTATTTCACTTCTTTCTGCATAGCCTAAAGGCACTTGTCAGAGTCTAATACCGTGGGTCTGAGGGTAGCCAGTGCGGATTAAAATTTTTGGACCCGATCCTACAATTTTTTATGGTCCTCAGGGAGGTGGCCCACCTCTATGCATAGGAAGTCCATTTGAGGCTTCAGGGTAGATTTGATGTCCAGAACCACTGAGAGTAGCTCATCAAATCATCGGGAATGGTCGGATAGCGTCTTGTCTGCATGGATACCATCCGCCGGGCGTTCTTCAGTCCCTTGCATGTCGCCTGCAGGAGCCTGAGTTCTGTCCAGCTTGTTCTTCACAATCTTGGCAGAGGAGGCATGATTGGAGCTGCAGTATCAATATAGTAGCTGGCAGGAGTTGGGACTTAAGGATTATAACTGGATCCAAGGTAGCAGTGTGGTAGTTAGAAGCCACCCAGGTCTCACTGCCTCTGTTGGCATCCCAATGTTCGCTCACCCAGGTCCTGGGCATCAGTCCAGTAACTTGTCTCCAGGAGTCACAGGGGAAGAGCTCGGAAAGTGGATGAAGTGCATCTCAGTTAATCAGCGCATGTTTAAAGAGTATAAGTTCCCTCCCTGGTCTGGGCCTGGTATGGCTTGATACAGTGTTCACTTTTTGGTGTTGGGGAGGGTTCTGGAGACAGGTCTCACAGATCTCAATGCTACGTGCTGCGAGTGTAACGTGTGTACAGGGCACTTTGTCTGTGTATTATCAACCTTGCTAATTTCTGCAGGGGAGTAGCTGTCTGAATTTGTGCTGGCTTGGGTCTTCCACTTTTTGCGTCTCCAAGGCTGTGTGTGTGAGGGCAGCATCACCCCCCAGGGCTCTCCATGGTGTGTTCCCACCGCACGATCACATCTGTGGGCAGTGTCAGGGAGAAGGAATGGTAAGGGAGGGGGGTGCCCCAGCCCCCGCCGCAAATGAACGGGTATCGCGGTCACCGACCTGGAGCAGGCGACAACAGATCATGGCCCACTCCTTACCATGACCTCGCGGGATGCAGGCAGACCGACCCAGAAGACTCTTGATGTGGTGTCTGGCTTGGGCAACTTGGGCCATGCTGGGTGGTAGCTTCTGTGCTGGAGCGTGGTAGTCAGGGGCACTCCCTCGGGAACAGCGCAGTACTAGGATGGCAGCCCAGTGCAGGTGAGTCCACAGGTGCAGCACGGGTCTCCAGGCTCAAGATCTCAATGCACCAAAACAGTGCTCCCCAAGCGCAGCAGCACCTGGTATCAGGAACGGTGGCTGCGTGGGCAATGGGGGAGCACCTTGTGTGCCACTGGAACAGTGGAAACTGGTGGTATTTTCAGCATTAGTGGCGAGCCGCACGCGGAACTTTCTATCACAGGTCAGCCTTGGTCACCATCTTGGCAACGCCCCCATGACGAGTCTGCACCTTAATTTACAGCTCTCAACCACCCGCACTCCCTCCATGAATATATGTGACCAGTTTCCACATGCCCAGCCAAACAAAATTAAACAAACTGTCAACACATCCTATGTAGTCCAGTCGACAAGGTTCACCTCAACGAGGGAAAATTAAAATAAATAATTAATTTTCCCTCTGCATCGTCCCTCGAAATCTCCCCCAATGTGAACCCATCTCCCCACCTCTGTTACCTGCACGGAGCGCGGCTGCACAAAGTACAATTTAACTTAAGAACCTACTCTCACATCTTGACATTGAACACACAGGGGCAGATTTACAAGCCCCTTGCGACACTTTTGCATCACTTTTCCCATGTTAAAAGTGACGCAAAAGTGACGCAAGGGGCTTGTAAATCTGCCCCACAGAGTCTCAAACTCACCTTCCATAAGGGAAATTATGGAAGAAAGAAACATTGGTTTCCAAATACCTACAATCATACACACATTTCTTATCTTTTTTAAAGACAAATGCACAAGCCAATATACTCAAAATTCACATTATCGCATTAACAAACATAGCACAGTCCTCCACTTCTTTCTTTAGCCTCTCAGTGATATGATTCTTTCAATTAATCAATCAGGGTTTGTAAAGCACAGATATTCACCCGTGTGGTTCTCAAGGCACTGTGGGGGAGGGCAGCAGATCAGACTAAGTGCTGAGTTCATCCGAAGAGCCTGGTCTTGAGGTCCATCCTGAATTGCGTCAGAGAGGGTGATTTTCTTAGGTGGATGGGCAGGGTGTTCCATGTGTTTGAGGTGAGGTAGGAGAAGGACATTCCTCCGATTCTGGGCTTGCGGATTCGTGGGACCTGATTCAAGTATGCGGGTCCAGTTTTGTGAAGGGCCTTGTATGCGTGGGTGAGGAGTTTGAAGGTTAATCTTCCGTCAACTGGGAGCCAGTGGAGATCGCGGAGGTATTGAGTGATGTGGCTGAGCAGGGGGATTTTGAGGATTAGTCTTGCTGAGGCATTCTGGACATTCTGGTGTCTTTGGAGGAGTTTCTGGTTGATGCCGGCGTAGAGTGTGTTACTCTAGTTGAGTATGCTGCTGATGAGGACATGAGTGACTGTCTTTCTGGATTCAGTGGGGTTCCATCTGAAGGTCTTTCAAAGCAGGCAGATTGTGTTGAAGCAGGCAGAGGAGACGTGTTTAGCTGGTGGTCTTTTGTGAGGGAGGAATCCAGTATGATGCCAAGGTTTTGTGCATGGCTCGCACTTCCTACGGCAGCAGGCCACCAGGAGTTGTTCCAAGTGGAGGCTCCCAGGATGAGGACTTCTGTCATGTCCGAGTTGAGCTTCAGGCAGCTGTCTGTCATCCAGGCGGCGGCAGCTTTCATTCCTTCATGGAAGTTGTTCCTGGTGACAGTGGGTTCTTTGCTGAGGGAGAGAATCAGCTGGGTGTCGTCTTTTAAATCTTATCACTAGTGTTGCAAAGATGAGTAGATGCAGGTAAACATTTCTAGAGGCAGGTAGGTACATATGTTGAAATATTTACTAAAATATAGCTTTTTAGGTTAGGAAATCGATATAGGACTTGGTGGATCACTAGGAGGGTGATAGAAGAGCTCTGTAACTGGGAAACTTCTGCAAGTTCCAATTGACAGACACCGAATCAACACACCAGAACTAACATCAGAGTGGGGCCAGAGCTCTGCCAAAGGAAAAAAAATGTTTTTCATTGTGGATTTGAGCGGAGACGTGCACCCTGAGATTGTTTTAGTGCCAAACCCCAGGTATGTGTTATATGAGAGGGTAGGGCTGGTCTCGGAGCCTCTTTTCCATTGGTCATGGAGTCTCCCCAATCCATAGGCTTGTGGCAAGGATAACTTTGGCACCCATGCAGCCCCTTGTCAGTGAAGACACTGCTAGACCTGTGGAAGAACAGAAGGACTGCATCTGCTCAACCCTGGTGCTCCCAAAGAAAAGGCTCCACCAAGCAAGAATGTTTCTGCTGAAACAAAGCCAGGATTTCAGAACGAGGATTGCTCCTGCTGGTGAACCCCTGTTGAGCAACCCCAAGGACTGGATCTGCTCCCACTGGTGCCAAGGACTACTGAGTGGACACCAATGGCTATCTGGCTATCCAGGAGCACAAAAGCTTTAAAAGTCTGCATTTACAGGCTCCCAACTGACCACTAGCAACTGGAAAGGCAGGTGACTCTGCTGTTGCATTGTGGGAGATTGATTCCTAGTCCTAAAGAGGTGCCTAACCCACCCTGTACAGTTGGTTTGCACTACAGTGTACTCTTTCCCCAAAAGACTGAAATTTGTGTAGCCTGAAAGTCAAAAGGCAACAATTTCCTGCCAAAGAGCCACAGGCTATGACAAAACTCCTCCTCAATTTGCCAGCAATATCAAAGCCCTGCCCAGCTCCTGTTTTTGGATTACTCCTGCTGTTTGCTCGTTTCTGGGTAGCCTTGATCGCCTGATAAGAGCAAAGCCTCCCACCGGAAAGCTGAATCCAGCTCTGGACCGGCACTGGTGAATATCTTGCCAAAAAGCCCATCAGCAAAAGAAAGAATCTAAAAAGTTCCTAAGTACACAGGTAAACCTTCCAGACCCTTGTATCCGACCTGCGCTCAATTGCGGTTGGCTTGAAACTTGCCTTTGAGCTTCGGTTGAGGCTCATTGAACGCTGCTAAATGAAATGCTATGATTTACTGTGATACCATATCTCCAGTTCCTTCCAATAGTTTTTTGTTGTTGTGTAGGTTTAGAATTTAAGATAAAAATATGCACTGTTTTTATAAGGCGGAGTTGTTTTTTTATCGTGTTTTGTTTTTACCTATTCTTGTTTCTGTACTTCTAAATGCTTTACACTTGTTCATTTGATTAAGCCTGACTGACCTGTGCCACAGCTACCCACAACTGAGCTAAAGTTAGGTAAAGTAACCTAAACTAGACCCAATAGAAAATAGTGGCATCATTACACAATGAGATTTCACAACCACATCAACTAATAATCAACTTTCTCGCAATAGTCACCTGGAGTGAGCTATTTAGAGCAATGCAACGGGTGCAGGTCCTAGATTGGCAAAATTGTTTCTACTATGGGCCCACTACAACATCCTTCTGATTCTTTACAAAATTCAGTTAAATTCAGCATGCCCATTAGCGTCATGCTGGGATCTCTCAGCTGAGCTGTGCAAATATGTTCTTGGTATGTGTGGGACAAATTTCAGGTCACTGAAAGGCCTCCAGAGCATCTTCAATGAACCCAGCCATATGTAGCAGGTTGGCCATCACATTGGTAAGTTTTTGTTTAGGGCCTGGAAGAGTTCCTGGGGATAACTTAACCCAGTCTAGTTTCCTCCCCTTAGAGGTGTCAACATCTTAAGAAGATTTCTGCTTTGATTTTGAACTCAACTATTTGCTTCTGCAATAGGAAATCACATCTTGCAAACAGAGCATGACCTCAAGTTGCACCCACATCCTAGTCAGTTCTCCAGTGGCGACCAAATTGCTCTTAGACCTTGTGATAAGGCAGTGCTGGGGGCATCAGAGGTCTGTTTTCCTTTTATAGTTCTGGCCATATGGTACCCTTGAATCAGTTCAGAAATAGAATTGATAATCTTGTCAAATCCTTGCACAAAATGTTTCTCTTAAAGAATCCTAGCAAAGTTTGCAGTACTTTCAAAGTTTTGGGCTGAAGCAAATTCCATTGGGACTCCACCCTGGCAGTGACCACCTCTAATCCTCTTCCCAAGACAAAGAGTAACTCATATGTGAAGCTGCAGAATTAGCAATAGCGGAGGGCAACTTCAAACATTAGTTGAGAAGCAGATTGAGTTATTTCAGGAGTTTGTTCTTGTGCTCAACCTTTAAGGGGGATTATGCCATTGTAGTGCATTCCATGATCCTCTACAAGGTGGTTAGGGCTAGAAAGAGTCCTTTGACGTTCTCCAGGACAGAGTCCCAGCAGCGGCTAAATGTCTTTCCATGGCCAGTCTCAAATCAGTATCTGAATGTACCTGCTCTGAATTCCAGAACAGAAAAACACCAGCTTCATTCTAAGATAATGAGGTACTCTTCCGCATTGCTCCCTGCTCTTGGATAGTGTGGATAGTAAGTGTATAAAAGTCAATTCAGAAGCACAGCTCATTGCTCAATTGATGGGCCATTGTAAAACTGGAAAGTATAGGGACTTTAGGAATACTGGATGAATGCAGAGCAGATGATTCTGGTGTCTCCTCATATCTCAAACATCTTCTTGCACCAGCCATTGGGCCCTCTCTTGCTGGGGAGATGACATCCTTCAGGTGGTTCTGCTGTTCTTGTCTTCTGGCTTTTCCCCTCCCCTTCCCTACTGATATGTTGAGAAGACAACAATCTCAATCATTTTGTATCACATGGTTTTCTTTGGGCATCAGTGATTCCCCAAAGGTCTTAAGAATAATGTCAAACTTCAGTACCTCCCATTTCAAGATACTGGATTCCTTTTAGCATGGTTTGCACATAGATGTGAGAAGGATTGGTTCCTTGTGGTTGGTTAATAGGATGCTACATCTAGTCTGAGATGAGCACAGTCAAAGTAAAATTCCTTCTGCTACACAAGGGTTGCAGGGTCTTCTTCATCAGGATGTTCAGTGGCAATGTATTCCTTACACAGGCTTCATCCAGAAAGAACTACAAAAGGCAAACTCCAACACCAGTGCAATTTCTTTGACCATTTGGCATCCTTTCGCATGACGGTCAATGCTTGTGCTTTAGACACTGGTCAACCATTACACTCTCCTACATAACACAGGAAACCTCTTGATATGGCATTAGTTGTTCATACAGACTTCATTGGGCATACGCCATTCTATGAAACCGTAATTTATTTATTATCAAAGCAAAAATACATGAAATGCATGGCGGTAAGCCAAAGTTAGTGTTACGTGGGTCAAAAGATAAAGCCCTGGTCTTGTGATAAAGTGCACATTGTGACAGTATATTTGCATAAAGAATAAACTTAAAGATTTTGATTGCTCTTGCTTGAGATTGTTTGGCAACCAGGTGTTGGAAGTGACCTCTAATCCCCTTGTTTTCCATTTCTGATGTCTTGCGCAGGAAGGCAGAAGCCCAGGAATCGCCTGCAACCAATGAAGCTCAGACATAAAGGACAATGGGTAAGTACTAGGAGTCACCCAAAATAACCAAAACAAAAACACAATTTTGGGCTTAAACCTACATCTGCTGTTTGGATCCTCCTTATTACTCAAGACTACTCTTCCCAACCTTTTATTTCTGTTACTCTTTTAGGTAACAACTGGGTCTTTCACCAGAGTTAACAGGCAGGGTCCTAAAGCCTGCCCTTGATACAAATAAAAAGCTTTGGGAAACCTTCTTCCCTTTAAGGCAACCAAACAATGGGGAAAGTAGACAAAAAAGAAAAAGACCGAAATGAGGTGTAGCCTTTTAAGGCCTTTTTGTAAAAATTCCTGGTATTGTAACCCAGCATGAAAAGGAAACAGAATCCCACTACTGCAACCCCCTTGGTTAGCATTGCCATAGGCCCACCCACCTGGTGAGCAACAACCCCTACAGGGAACATGGCTGGTCTGAAAAGAGGAGAGGCAAGTTCAGGACGATTTCTACCTCCTTTGGGTAGTTCTCTACCTGTAGGCTGATGTCGCTCCACCTGATCTAGTCATCCTTCTTGCATTGCATCTTCTCCGAGTTAAGTCTTTTCATACACAATCTGCAGCATGGTCAGCTCTCCTACGAATGCTTCTCGCAAGGTCTTCAGTTACCTTCTCCACCATTGGCACCCACCAGTGATGATTTTTTAATGGACCAATGTGAGACAGCGCCGAGCTTCCGCCCCCCACAGATGTGTGCTCCACGCTGTCTTCTTCCTATGCCCTTGCTTTCCTCTCAAGCATGTCCCAGCTATCTGTTTCCTGTAGGAGCCACATCAGAGTAGTGTCTGGGATGGAAAATGAGAGACGGTGTCTGTTCAAGTAAGTCATCATCACAGTTACCTTTTAGACACGCTTAGCAAAAATATAATAAAGTGGTAAATAACAGTTTTTCCTGGAAATGGCCCATTCCATAGTGCAACTTTAAAATAAAAAATGCTGTAAGTGAAAAACATTGGGATTAGTGGCTTCCCTCCCCGTTACTGAATTACCATGGTCTGAAGTTGCACAAACACAAATTGTGCTTGATTTCATTCATGATATGCAGCGAATCTGAAAAATAATGGGTATAAACTCCTGTGTCAGGTGCAGTTTGTGCCAACTTCTAATCTTGTTTCAGGTGCAAATGGTGTCCAGGTCAAATGCTTTCTGGGTTTCTGGGGCAAGCCCAGTCATTCTCCCATCCACTCCAGTAGATGGTAATTGTTAGACCTATTAGCCTTAGGGTAGTCCAAACATTTTGCCTTCTCTCCTTCTGTTTTAGTGGAATTCATTTTTTTTGGGCCTTAGGAGTCAGTGTACTTTCCCAGTGCTAGTGCTTAAGTGCTTGTGCTCGCTCCCCAAAACATGATAAAATTGGCTGTAGGGGATTGGCATCGACTGCATAGTTGCCCCCAACCTTTTGCTGATGTTTTGACTGTTTTATGACTCTAGCCAGGCTGTGGCCCTGCTATCCAGGACCCCAGCCTATCTGCTTCCTCTCTTAAACTATATGAGTACCCTAGGTACTAACCAATTGGATGCTGAGGATACCCTGCCAGTCCCGTGTAGATGGTACCCTAGGTACCCAGGGCATGGGTCCCTCAGTAGGCCTACCAGGGCTGCAGCACTTATTGTGCCACCCTGGGACAGCCATACAAAATTACACCACCAGACCACTACTGTAGTCTGGGTAAGGTGGTGCTAGCACCCCTTACAGGGATATAGGTACCCTATATCCCACCCCATTACAACACATATACTCTCATAGGTCACCCCTATGGCAGGCCTTGGTAATCCTACAAGGCAGGGTGCTGAGGTATGTGTGAGGGGGAACCCCTACCTGAGTAGGGCCCCTCTGCAACCTTCATAAAATCATTGCTGGGTTGTTTGTAGTGTAGCCATACCATATACTCTTAACCGCATTATAAGTCTATCGCGATAACGCGATAACTTGAGAATGGCTACACAGAACCATATTGTGTTTGGTGTCAAACATGTAGGAATCATACCCCCAGTCCAGCCATGGGCATGAGGGTACGATTCCCCCTTGCTAGAGGGGCGATATGGGAAAAGCATCAGAATTTAGACACCAATTTAAAAGTGCACACGTAGTACAAAATGGATGCTACCAGCAACCCACACGACTCTGGCTGCCTGTTGCTGGGGAAAATCCCAGCTTCGGCAGCTGGACAATAGGGCTCCTGTGGCAGGGAGGTGCCAGCACCTTCCCAGACAGGATATGTGGATTGGAACAGGGTGGGTGCACCAAATGTCCTTTTAGAGTTGCACGTAGGCAGCTCCAGCGCCTGCATTCTGCATACACCGCTTGGAATCAGTTCAGGGGCATCCTGCCCCTCGCCCAGGCGGGAAACACACAAAGGGGAGAGGGTGTAGCCACCCTTTCCCGCCTCACCACTCATTGGTGGACACTACTCTGGACACTCCCCTAATCTTGGGGATAAAGGTGAATAACGTGGCCCCAGAGCCTCAGATTAATCTTGGACTTCACAGACTTGACCTTCAACGAGCTGCTGCCCAGCTGACTGAAGAAATCTCCCTTGGGATAAAGGAGTTATCCCCCAGCTTGGCAGGCACCTGAAACACTGCAAGTGACCCGGTTGGAACCTCGCTGCTCCTGCGGACCTCGACGTCTTCCAGCACCCTTGAGGTGGGTTTCCAGTGCATCCCAGAGGCCAGTGAGTGTGCTCAACGAATTTGGGCACCGTGGACCGCGTGGGTGCCGAGATCCCCAATACCCCAGGACACCGGCCACCTCTTGCGTAGCACACGACCCTGACCAGTGGGGAAGTTGTGCTTTGGCCCGTTTACGAGCCAACCACTCTACAGCAATTGTGCCAAAGACCAGCGCCCTAGTCCACTCCGGGGGCCCGTGGGTGCCCTTTTACGCACTCCAAGTTGCCGCCTCCCGCGTTCCCTTGTCTCTCGACTTGTGGGCCATAGCGGAGGTCTATCTCGACAATCAAGAGCTCCCCTGGTTGCTCCAGGCCTGCTCTACAGTCTCCCCGAGACCTCTCTCAGACCTCGTGGGTCTGCACCGTAGCAGATTTGTTCATCTTGCGTGGGTTGCGGTTGCCAAGGCTTAGTGGATCCAATCCGGACACTAACACCGCAGCGACCCTCATCCGACGTGGGACAGTTGCCTTCCAGAAGCTGGCCTTCCTTGAAGCCTCCCGGGGCCCGTGGCTGCAGATCCAAGCTACACCACTTTCCACCTGAAGCACCCAACATCGAAGGGCTCTTTGCTTTGAGCCTCCTGGTCACTTTGCCGTGACGGTGACCCAGACTCTGTCCCCTCTGCTTTCAGGTTCTACTCTACAATCTTCACATCTTTGATCTTCACGGAATCATCGACGCTTTTGGTTAGCAGAACTTTTGACTATTTTCCCATTGAAAATCAGCCCGCGACCCGACATCGAAATCGACCTATGCACCCGGCTTCCCTGGGGCAGGTAACAGTGGTACCTCAGTATTCTCGTGGTAGTGGGCTCCTCAAAAGCTTAACTCTAAAGTTTTACCTTTGAACTCCTGCTAGAAGTATTTTTAAACTGTTTATTTCCAACCGCAACATTCTCCATAGGCTATTATAGAGATCCCGATAGCAGCTACTTCCACTGCACGCGCCTCCCGTGGGTCCCCTTCCTCATCACTTGGGGTGGATTCTAAAGGGGCCAGCGATCCTAATTGCCCTAGGCATTGTCTGTAGAATTGTCGTGG
Organism: Triturus cristatus; assembly: GCF_964204655.1. Taxonomy (NCBI): domain Eukaryota; kingdom Metazoa; phylum Chordata; class Amphibia; order Caudata; family Salamandridae; genus Triturus; species Triturus cristatus. Next base: position 1,862,893,449 of record NC_140589.1, read on the forward strand.
TTCTTATGCCACTTTTTTTAGTATATGGTTTGGTCCCCCCCGGGGCCCAATGTTAACAGTGCTATTTATTTGTATCTACCAATGCTTGTTTGATTTGTAACTTTGCCTTAGCCTCATAAAGAGACTGTGGGATTCTGTTTAGAATAAATACATATATTTTATATATATACCTGTGTGGAATACTCTTTCATTTGGTGATTCAAGAGGTTATCTATGGTAAAACAATAAGCTTAACACTCCTTCAAGACTTAGCCTGAAGGCTGCTCTCCACAGCTACCACTAGGATAGCTTTCTTTAAAGGTTGTCTTTTAAACCTATCACCATAAGAGTCGAATTGGACTGGTGCAAGGTGGCCACTATAACTAGTGACCAGCATATGCAAGGCCAACTTCTCACATTGGCTTACACCCAATTGACACATTCAATGTACTTGTAAGTCCCTATTAAAGTGATTCTACATGTGCACAGGGCAAGTAAATTAAATGTTACTAATGGACCCCACAGGGGAGATCCAAGAGGAGTTCCATCAGGTACTACAGGAAGGTTTCGACAATAAAATGTTGGGACCAAAGAAATTTGCACACCTGGTTAAAACAAAACCAAGGATTCCCGTCATATACTTTCTGCCTAAACTTCATAAAGATCCCCAAAATCCACTGCTATCATACCTGAGAGACATGATGGATTTTAGCACCACAATTTATGGCCACAAATGTACCATGGAAGACCACTGGCTTGTGTTGTTTGATGTTGTTTAGCTTTATGCCCAAATTCCTCAAGACGAAGGACTCGAAGCATTAGAGGTTTACCTTGAGGCTCGCCCAAGACCCCATCAAGTGCCTACCTCATTCATACTGAAGTTGGCAGAATTGGCACTAAAAAATAATTTTTTCATGTTTGAGTACGAGTTCTACATTCAAGTCAAAGGGACAGCCATGGGTTGTCCCTTTGCGCCGTAAATGGCTGTATTGTACATGGCGCAGTTTGAAAAAAGATACATCATTAACAATAACCCTCCTTCAAATCAAATAGTCCACTGGTTCAGATACATCGACCATCTTTGGTGCCTTTGAAAAGGTACATAAGAACAACTGGATATGTTTCATACCTGGCTAAATAACAGAAATCCAGATATCCTATTCAGTATGTCCAAAAGCATGTCATCGCTCACTTTTCTGGATGTTCAAGTTCGATCAAGGAATGACATACTGTATACAACTTTATACCGCAAGCCAACGGACAAAAGCAAATCTCTCCACTACAAAAGTTTCCACGTGAGAAATTTACGTGACAACTTACCCTACGGGCAGTTTCTCCGTGTACGCAGGAATTGTACGAGAAAAGAAGACTTTTTCATGCACACAGAAGTGTTGTAACAAAAACTCAAGCAAAGAAGATACCCATGAAAACTTCTAAAGTACTCAATGAAAAGAGCCTGGTTCACCCCGTGAGACATTGCTTGTTAAAAACAAAAGGAACCCAGTACTAAACTAGTATGTGTTTCCACGTTTTGCCCCACACAACACAGTTCAAGCGGATCATACGCAACAACTGGCACTTAATAAAGAACTCTGAATGCAGCCTAGAATTGCCAATATTTGCAATGAGGAAGTGTCCGAGTGTGGGATTCCAAATAGTTCGTGCAAGTCTAATTAAGGCAAAAAAGCAGAATGATTTACTTGCAGCATGGAATTTGAAGTCAATTCAAGGCCACCACAAACGTGGTACATGGAGTGTCTACAAACAGACACTAAAAGGAAGTTCCTTCTCAGATGGAAAGATCACCTGGACCCACGAGGAATTCTCCAACTGCAAAACCAAAAGCATGGTTTACGTTATAGTCTGCCCATGTCAAAATATCTACAGTGCCAAAACTAATCAAGACGTGAGACAACGAATCATCCACCATAAATCACGTATCAAAACAAACATTCGAAGAGCATCAATGGTCAACCATTTCAATCAAATGGGACACACAGAGAAAGATTTCTACTGGCCTGTGTTAAGTGCTATCCAAACAGACCCCAGAGGTGGAGATATTGACACCAGGCTAATGCGTTAAAAAGCATACTTCATTATGAAATTGAATTCGGTATCAAGAGGTCTGAATGAGATGTCTAAAAAAAACAGATTGTAGCCAACCCATTTGTGTAACCCTGCGTCCATACTCGGTCTCTTGTAGTTGTTTAAACAATGAAAATGTTACGCTTTTTCATTCTAAAAACAAGGTTGACACCGCTTTGGCCTGCGATCCATTTCAGGTTTTACATTATCTTTGATATATCCTGCTTTCAAAAAATTATTCCTCCCAATTTTGCGTAGAATAATCGTAAACAATGTTGGTTTATTTAACAACATTCACCCTGAGGCTTCGCTTTAGTAAAAAGAATTATGAATTGTGCACCGTTGTAGAAGTTCTGACACAATACACTACATCACCCAGAATCCTCGAGCAGGACCCAATTTACAAAAGAAAGGTCACAGGAACACAACACCATTATGCATGTGGCAGTAGGATGATGTGATCCAGAGGGAGCCCCAACAAGCTTGTGTGTAAGTTAAAACAAAGAACTGCTGCATCATGTTTTAAAGGAGTTAAGCATTTCGCACTCCCAGGCAACCCTAGAGTCCTAGCATCGGCCATAATATGCAATGTACCAAAAGCGCATACTTTTAATACCATAAGACTTGGCCTTGCACGATTGTTTTCTGTGAATATGCACTCTGAAAAAACAGTTTGTACACACTGGGAAGGCAAATGCAACTTAATTACAATAGCAGCAAGAGTGACCTAGATATAATGCAGCACGAATGGTTTGGCAGCAAGATGCTTCTAAAGTTTTATTAAAAGAAAGGAGGAAGGGGGGGCGTGGCTAGCAGCCAGGCAAGATGGCCGCAGCCTGAAGGAGCTCCGAGGGTGAGGCCGACTCCCCTGCCATCCGTGCACTCATCCGCTCAGCCAACTGTCCCTAATTGCGCTAGGCTGTGAGCCTAAAAGAAGCGGCGCCGTCTGAGCCGACTCTGGGGCTCCTACGTGGTCGGGAGCTTGCTTGGCGCCGACCCGTCATTTGCGGCCTGCGCCACCGGCCGCGACCGGGGCCTCGATTTGGCTGGAGGCCGGGCGCGGTGCGGGGGAGCCTGGGATCGGGCGGCTCCCGGGGACGGCCGGATCGGAGCGCCGTGCTGGAGGAGGCGGCGCTGCAGCGGGCGGGGCTCGTCCACGCACTGAGGCCAGGTGGGAGTGCCCCACGCTGAGGGCATCGGGAGGCGGCCCCTGCAGGGGGAATGACACCGGCGTGATCCGGGAGAAGGGAGATCGCCCTGCTACGCTGTGTCCGGCGCTGTGATCCCCGGCGGTGGAGCCCCATCACCTGATGCGCAACTGCCCTCGCGTGGCCCCGTGCATAGCGCTGCGTAGGCGGGGGCCTGGAGAGGAGAGGTGAGGAGTGGCGGTGATCGCACCTACTGCACCCAACTGCTATTAAGGTGAGCCGGTGGCCGTCCTGTCATCCTGGGCCGAGGTGCTGCCAGCTGGGGGCTTGCTTGGCATTTTCGATCGGTGTGTTGACCTTGCCCCCCCGGCCTGCTTGGTGAGGAGCGGAGACGACCCGCGACGGCGCCCACCAGCCCCAAGATGTCGGGGAAGGGGAATCGCACGCACCAGCAGGGTAAGCTGGACAAGTTTGCCTACACTAAAGACGCTGCCGCGGTGGCCGAGAGGAATGGGAGGGCGGACAAGGCTGATGAGGAGGCTGGAGCGCCTAAAGTGACGCTGGAGGACATAATGGTAGCTCTCACCAAAGTGCAGACCACGGTGGGGTCCATCTCCACAGATGTGTCCCTGCTCAGGGCAGACCTCCAAAAAATGACGACCAGGGTCACGGAAGTGGAACAAGCGACCACCGCTTTAACGAAAGACACTACTTTTCTGCTCCAAAGGGTATCCCAGTTGGAGGCCGAAACCAAGAGAATGGCGGCAAAGATGGACGATCAGGAAGGGCGCTCCCGGCGCAATAACGTACGAATCACGGGATCTCCCGAAAGTGAAGGGAAATCCGCCATGGACCTGTACGTGGAAGATTTGATCAAAACCAGACTGCAACCTCGGGGTCTCTCGTCATTCTTCTCAGTGGAGCGCGCCCACAGAGTGCCTGGGGGTAAGCCCAAGGTTGGGGCGCCCCCCCGGCCGGTACTGGCCCGCATATTCAATTTCCGCGACAGGGATGTCATCCTTCAAACGGCCCGGGTGGCGCCGCCGCTACGGATTCAGAACTCGACGGTGTCGTTCTTCCCGGACTTCACGGCGGCGGTGGCGGCGTGGCGGAGAAGCTTTCTGGAAATCAAGAAGGCGCTGAGAGCCCGCGAGCTGCCCTACTCCATGATTTTTCCGGCGCGCCTGCGGGTGGTGGCGGAGGGTAAGACCCTGTTTTTCGAGACGCCGGAGGAAGCGCACGACTGGCTCGAGGGATGGCGGCAGGTGGGCGGCCCTGGGAGATCGGACAGGCAGAAGCGGCGCACGGAGGGAACGGAGGACACCGGCGACCAGGATCCGGGAGAGGAGGACTCGGACCGGCTCTAGGATGCAGTGGGGCTCCGTGCTGGATGTTCCTTGCTGTTTTTTAAAGGTGCCGAGAACTGGATGACCTATGGGAGTAGACGGTGCCTGCTCAGTTATACTTCAAGGGGTGGACAGTTGGACTTTGGCAAAGGGGAAGTATTTGGCCTTCCTCGGACCGCCCGCTCCACTACACGCAAGTACTGTTTTGGGACTTGGGTTTTGAGCACTCTGCTGAGTTGGGGTGGTGGGCAGTTTGGAGTCCGTATGGCAGGGAGGCAGGGAGGGGGTGGGGGGGTAAGGGGTTGTTCGTAGGTTTTGTTCTACAGTTTTTGTTTACAATGTCACGGTTGTTTCAACACACAGTACACGCACCAAGCACTACAGGCACGGCCTGTGCCGATCCGTTCTTAGCGTCAGCTCTGCGCTACTCCAACTGCGAGGATGGCTGACACAGCGCTAGGGCAGTCCAATGGGTTCCCCCTCACTCCGGCGCAGCCTCTCTCCCTACTCACGTGGAACGTGCGCGGTTTAGGCGATAGGATTAAACAAGGTTTGGTCCTCCAGCGTCTTAAGAGATGCTCCCCTGCGGTGGTCCTGTTGCAGGAGACCCATCTAGTGGGCACTGCTAGTAAAGCGATGGATAGGTGGGGGTACAAGATGGTAATACACTCTGAATTCTCCTCCGGTTCCCGCGGGGTGGGTATAATGGTAAGAAAACAGTCCCCACTAATCATACACCAAACTCGGACCGATGGTTCGGGGAGATTTGCAGCACTACATGCACAATGGGAGGGGTGCCCCTTGAATATTGTTTCAGTTTACATTCCTTCTGCCCTGCATGCTGCGGCACTTCCCGCGCTGAGCGGATTCCTGCTTGATCTGCCGGAGGGGGAGCTCATTATGGGCGGTGATTTCAACGCGGTTGTGGACGGTCTGCTTGATCGCCACCCGGCGCGGGCTGGTGGAGGGGGGACATCCCGCCTCGGGAGTTTCTTCGAGGCACTTGGGCTGACGGATATATGGAGGCTTCACCACCCAACACAACACCAGTACACGTATCACTCGAGGGTGCACAATAGTTTGACTAGAATAGACTACTTCCTGGGTTCGGAGGGCAGTCTCCAGTATGTAGACAGGGTGGAAATCAGGCCCAGGGGCATATCGGATCACTCCCCGATATTACTACAATACACGCACTATCACCTGACTAGACACCGTATTCCCTCCATCCACCCGGGCTATCTCCAGGTCCCCGCCATCTGCAACGCACTCGGGAAGGCTACGAGTCTCTACTTCCAAGAAAACACCTCTTCTGTAGAATCCCCGGCTGTCCTCTGGGAAGCGTACAAAACAGTCCTGAGAGGACATGCGATCGCCTCCATTGCGGCGCACAGGCGCGAGCAGCATCTTGAGCTGCAGTCGCTAGAATCAGACCTTAACGCGGCAGAGGCACGACAAGCCGCACACCCGTCGCCTGAGACCTCCCGGGGACTGCAGGTGGCGCAGGTGAAATATAAGGAGCACCTTGCGGAGCGTACCAGGCGGCGGTTAGAGGCCACGCGGCACAGAATCTATGATGTTGGGGACAAGACAGGGAAGCTGTTGGCATGGTTGGATAAAAAGGAAGGAGGTTCTAGGTGGATAGCGCAGCTCAGCTCCGAGGAGGATCAGGTAACGACTGACCCGCGTGACATAGTGAACATCCGCTTCCTCCGTGTCAGAGGAGGAGGCGCTGACGTATGTTAAGAATCTGGATATGCCCAGATTGGCCCCTACTGCGATGACGGCCCTGGAAGCCGATCTTACGATAGAGGAAATACAGGCTGCGGTGGGAGCACTTCAGTCGGGTAAGGCGACCGGTCCAAATGGTATCCCGGTTGAGCTGTAAAAGAGGACGATTGGGGACACTTGCTCCTCACCTGCTCAATATGTTTTCCGACAGTTTGCGACGAGGCGAACTCCCGCCGGATCAGCGTACAGCCACTATTGTGGTCATACCAAAGCCAGGTAAGCCGGCGGGCAAGTGTACTTCTTACCGCCCCATCTCGTTACTTAATGCAGAGGCCAAGATTCTGGCCAAGCTGCTGGCGACTAGGCTGACACCGCACCTATCCGAAATTATACATCCGGACCAGTCTGGCTTTATGCCCGGCAGAAGTACGTCCCATAATCTGAGGCGTCTGCACGGCGTGCTGGCCCGGACGGATCGGGTGGGGGAGCCAGCGGTGCTTCTATCATTGGACGCGCAGATGGCGTTCGACATGGTCGAATGGCCCTTTTTGTTTGCAGTCCTTCGCCATCTGGGATTTGGGCCCAAATTCTGCGCCTGGATTCGACTCTTGTACAGCAAGCCGGTGGCTCATGTTGCAGCCAACGGGCATGTGTCCGACGATTTCCCCCTGTCACGGGGCACGCGCCAGGGTTGCCCCCTGTCGCCATTATTGTTTGCCCTTGTGCTAGAACCTCTGGCGGCATGGATACGTTGGGAACCCTCGATAAGGGGACTCAGGTGGTCGGATGGCTGGGAGGACAGGGTTTCTCTCTACGCGGATGATATCCTGTTGTATCTGGCCTCCCCGCGGCGTTCCATCCTAACACTACTCAATATATGCAGGGTCTTTGGCAAGGCGTCAGGGTACACGATAAATTGGTCCAAATCTGTCATGTACGTGCTGTGCGGCCCTCCACCGCAATTACCGGCGGATTGTCCCCTCAGGGTGGCGGAAGGATCATTTAAGTATTTGGGTATACACATCACTGTGGACCAGGTTGTATTCTATCAGAAGAATCTTCAGCCCCCACTGGACCGTCTTAGACGGGATGTCCGTCACTGGGGGACGCTGCCGCTGACCCTACTGGGGAGGGCGGCACTCTTTAAGATGATGGCCCTGCCTCGCTTCATCTACGTGCTGGAAAATACGCTGTACCAAGTACCACCGGCGTACTTCCGTTCAATTGCGGCGCAGGTGACTAGTCTTCTGTGGCACAACGGACCGGCACGTATTGCACAGTCCAAACTCACCCGCGGCTGGTACGACGGGGGGATAGCGCTTCCCGACATTCAACTTTACTACTGGGCGACACAGCTAAAGGTCATCAACCAATGGCTCCACGCCCCACACTCAGATCCGGCATTCAAAGCGGACAGAGACATACTGGGCGCGAGGGGTATGCTGTCGCCCTTGTACGATGGGAGGCTAAACCCAGACCTCATTGGCCCTCTGAGGCAGACCGTGGCGATATGGCATGCGGCCCAGGCCCGGCTGGGGTGGAGAGGAGTTTTGACCCAACTCACGCCCTTGTGGGATACGAAACGGCTCGGGAGACTTAGACATAGCAAGGGCTTTGATAAATGGGACGACATCGGAATCTCCACAGTGGGCGACATGTGGCATAAGGGTGAGGTGATCGCCTTCGCGCGCCTGCAGCAACAATACGAGCTGGCGTCTTCGGAATGGTTCCGATACACACAAATCAAACACGCGCTACTCTCCACTTTAGAGTCTGGTGCCACAGTTCCGGAGGCGTCGCCACTGGAGGACAGGCTGCTCACAGATTATATGCCCAAGAGGGCCACATCATTCACGTATCGGAAGTTGATAAATAACCTTCCGGACCCTATGGGAACCCTGCGGGAGAGGTGGTCCAGTGATGTAGGGGAATTTGACGACCCAGAGTGGAGGGAGGCACTGGGGTCCCCCCGGGAGGCGGGGATACCTTCTAGGCTTAGATTGGTACAGCTCCGGATTTTGCATCGGTCATATTACACCAGGTACACGCTACACAAAATAGGGAGAGCACCCCATCCATTCTGCCTACGCGTCTGCAGGGAGGAGGGTACCTTCTATCACACCATCTGGGAGTGCCCCAAAATCCAAGAATACTGGAGGCGAGTGATGCGGACGCTGTCCCAGGCGGGGGGAGTGTCGCTGGTGCCGGAGCCCAGGCGCTGCCTGTTAAACGTATGGGAACCTAATGACCTTAGCCGGCAGGCTCAGAGCTGGGCTACATTGGGAATCGTGCTAGCTAAGCGGAACATAGTGCAGAAATGGGGGGTGGGAGAGGTGCCGCTGCTGTCCGTATGAGGGAGGGACATGGATATGGCTATGCTAGCCGAGCGATCAGTGTTCATCGGGAGGGGGTGTCCTCAAAAATGGTCTAAAGTATGGGGGGCATGGAATAAACATTGAGGGGGTATATGTGAGCCACTGCCAACGCTTGATGATGAAACCCTTGATGCGGACTGAGGTGCAAGACTTCATGGCACACATATGGGGTGTGGCTGCCGGAATTGAGCGAATGGGTGGGGGTGTTGTTGGGTGGTTGGGGGTTGGGCCACTTGTGATCTTGTTATATGCTGAAAACGAATGCGTGATCAACAGCTGATGCAATGTACTGTGTTGAAAGAAAACAATAAAAAAAAATAAAAAAAAAAAAAAGAAAGGAGGAATAGCTAATGCCGATTGCAAGCATTTTTCACAAGGCTTGTCGAGTGTTGATGGTGCTTTCGAAACGCGCAGGTGAAAGCAAAGACTGAAACAGGTCCGTTTTGTTTTTTACAGAAAATAATTACACTGGGCTCCAGAATTCACTTCTAAACAAATAAAAATTGCAGAGATTCACAGAAAATAGAAGCTTTGTAAATTTCCACGAATTCTGCGCTTCACTACCAATTTTAAAAGACCTTATTTATTTAAGTTCATCCCTTCATTTCAGAGCAACATGGGCAATCCAGAAAACCTGTCCTGCTCCTTTAATTTGGTGCACAAGTACAAATTCCTAATAACCTGATAAGTTGGAATCAAAACCTTTTGTAGTGCCCCTAAAGTAAATTTGTAACCTTTGTGCCATGTGAAAGTATATTGGAGTTTGCTGATCAATCAACTCAAAAGTCTTTTTCCTTCACCCTTGCAAAATTCACCAAGCCTTTGTCCTGAAGAGAACCCCCAAAGAAAGTGTGGGTTCAAAACACATAGACTGGGATGAATAGGCCATCCTAGTTCAACCAGTATCAATATGGACGCATAAATTGGAAGCCCATATTAGATACCTTTGGACCCTTTACACGTTCCAGTACTAAGAGCACTTTCTGTGAATGTAATGCTCTGGTCTTGTAAAATCTTGGATTGGTGAAGATGCAATTTTAGCCTAGTTCATGTATAAATGTTGCGTTATTACAATGTATATTTGATTTCATCTTTCCATATTTCACACGTTTTTCAAATATTTTTCACTGTATATCCATCAAGTTCAATGTGGATTGTTCTTTCTTTTATCGTACCAAATGTGAAAGTTTAAAAAACGTTTGTGTTCCATCATTACTAAAAACAAATTTAAGGTCATGATTATTGAGTAAAATGTACCTCATGCACAAGTAAAGATCTGTTTAAATCTCACAACCACCTGATGTTGTTTTGTGTATATAATTACCTAAGGCCCATGGTGGTTGTTGGTAAGGGCCAAACCCCCAATTCACACTAGTGGGCCTACAGCACATATTGTGTCATCCACACAAGTAGCTCTTTAAAACATGTCTCAGGTATGCCATTGCAGTCTGTGGGCAATATTAAACTACCAATTCGACTTGGTAAAATAAACCTTTTACCAATACGAAAACTCCCTTTTGAATACATATTTACCACCCCTAAGCTAGGTTCTGAACAGCCCATTGAGCAGAGTACATTGTGTTTGAAAAGTTGGACACTCACATTTAAGTTTTACATGTCCTGGTGGTTAGACACACCTCGAAATTAGTTTTTAACCACTGCAAGACCTACCTTTCCCATAGAATAACTTTGGGTTACCTTATTGCATTTAAAACATGACAACTTTGGTTTGGGAACAGGTAGAAATGTCATGCTTAGTATCAACTGAATCACAATTTAAAATCCTCTTTAATGCTAACGTCGGATTTTAATTCACAATTTTGAAAATACCACTTAGAGAAAGTTTGTATTTTTCAGTTCTAAACAATTGGCGCTTGTAGCCTATGTCCTGGGTCACATGATTAGGTGTAGCTGACAGTTTGCCTATGTCTATTGCTTCTAGAGAGTGAGACAAAGGAGGAGCTACTCTCCGACCCACTTACATTTCAAAGGAGCTGCCACACAGCACACACACAAATAGCTTGACACCAGGCTTTTGATACCTTAGACTTCTTGGAGCCTTGGCATGAGAACGGAGGGACTTTCCAGAACCAGATGTGGGAAGTCAGGGTATCACCAGGTATAAATTCTAAACCTTGTGTACTACCTCCTAGACCTGTGGACAATTCAGAATGACTGCCTGTTGCCCTGTTTTCAGAGTGACTGCCCTGCTGCTTAAAGGAATGATGTGCTGCCCTGCTGATTTAAGAAGGACTGGACCTGTTCCTAGAACCCGGGACCTCTTGAGTGACTCCAAGGGCTACCCTTCAACCAAAAACCCGATTTCCTACATTAGTGCACAGTGGTGGGATCTAGTACTTGTGTGTTGAGCTGTGCCACTCAGTGATTTTTGTAACACTAAAATCGCATAAGTAATCTGATTAAATTCTTCTTAGTTTTTGATTAAGCTGTTTTTTTCCTTTCCCCAAATTTAAGGTTACCATATCTCCTTTGTGCCTACAATGGAGCTGGAGCTGATCAATGTGGATGACCTCAGCTAGGTACAGCTGCATGGGGGGCCTGACAGACGTCTATGAGTGAGATCTGACTGGGCCAACCCGAACACTGCTTCCCCATTCTCTCTGAGGCTAGGGATCACTTACCTCCCCCCTACATCTCACCACCGTATCCCCTGTGAGCCCCCAGTTTAAAGCTTCATGACATACAGACAAACAGGCACACCGCTGCTTCTGCTGAGTCCCCATGACCGATGGACTTCGGCCTTTATTGACCAAGTAATCCCCCTAACCTGTCTTCCAGTTACTGTGGGTCACTCCCTCATTGGTTATGGATGGCCTCAGCCCGCATCGGCCATGCCCCCACATCAGACCAGTCAGAGTAGGCTACTGATGGCCTCTACCTTCGGACATTGCTGTTATAGGACATTGGACTATTTTTCATGTTCTCATTTTCTCTATCTTCTCTGTTCTCTTCCCATATTTCCTTTTTTATTTGACAATTGTTTATTGTGTATGCCCATAAGGCCCAAGATGAGGGGAATGCGCCCTACAGTGATGGTTGTGACATGGACAACAGCAACTTCTATGTTCTAACACCATATTTGATCATTTGAATGTTCCATTGCTTTGTGCTGCTCTGTGTGCACCTCCACCTGACAAGTCCTCAGTTCCTCCCCTCCTTTTCTCCCCTTTCCCCCACACCCATGATGTCATTTTGAGAGAGTGCACATGCTCAGTACTTGCTTTATAGCGCTGCACCAACACCTGATTGACAGCAGGTTCACTGACTCAAGGGAGCTTGCAAAGGAAGCGGACCTTTGGATCAGCAAAAGAATGTCCAAGAAGGTTCCTGGGAGTGACCCCAAGAAGTGTGGTTCAGGTTCCTCCAAGCAGGTTGAGGCGGGGTCCAGGGTGAGACCAGAATACAAGAAATCTGTGGCCAGTGTCACCCTAGTTAGACCTCATCAGCCAGGTATAGCCTGATATAGCATGATTCCAGTGACATAGTTTGCACAGGACCCACATCTGGGGATACTAGACCCACTTAGGGAGACACACTAAAGTATACAAAAAGTGATTGTACGAAGCTGGCTCTCAACATAGTGTCCTAAAAATCAGGTCATTCTAATGCTCTTTTTGTGATACTGGGGGTGAGCAGCTAGGCTTATCAGAGGGTGGTGCTAAGCCTTTGTTGAACTCACCAAGGCAATAAATGAGACAACGCTCAAGAATAAGTCTGAGACCAACTTATAAAGAAAAGTTGATTATTCTGTATTTTCTAAGCCCAAGAGCTCAGTCCTAAAGCAAGTACTTTTGAAGTTACGATTTTTCAAAGTTCAGAAAATACATCACTTTTTTGCACAATTACGCTCCATAAAATCAATGGGGAAAAATGTATATACAATAAGGCAAAGCCTTCACGAAGTTCACCTTCTTTTTTTAGGTTGATGTCGGGACCAGATCCAAAGCTCTAGGAGGAGACGTTCAGGAGCGTCCTGGATTTGGTGGGGGCAGAGTGCTGAGGGCCTTGGTAACTGGTTTGCAAAGGCAAGGGGGGCACTTGAAAATGCACTGCACAGGAGGACTTACAGGTAAGTCTGGTGGGTCTCTTTGGAGGGAGAAAGTTGCAGGAGACTGGGGACCACAGGAGCAGAGCTGATTAGTCGGTGCTGGAGCCAGGTGCAGAGCAAACCGTTCAGCCAGGCACGTGCATCTTTAGGTCCTCGCTGTCAGGAGCAGGCAACTTGGAGAGACGGTCTTGGGACAGCTGGGCCACTCAGTGAGTGGGTCTCGGGTGTCTCGATGTCCCTCGATGGGTGCTTGCTTCTGGTGCTTTGGGAGTCCAGAGTGGACTCCTCCTCTTGTTATTTACCTTTGTGGGTTCAGCACTCTAGGTGTTGGCACAACGTGGCTCTGGTAGGTCCTAGTGCCTCCAGACTTGGTGGAGAGGCAGATCTGACACTCCAGATCTGTTGTACATCTTCTTGCTTCAGTGCTCCATTACAGTCGTTGGGGAGCAGCAAGACAACAAACCGGACTTCACAGGATCGGTGCCTGCAGTGTGCACAGGAGTGATATCTTCATTCCAAGGGAGCTTCTCTGTGATTTCTCGATTGCTAGAGGTTCTCCAGGGTTCCTGGAGTCCTTTCAGGTTTCAGCACGACACAACAGCAGTGATTGTCAAGTCCTTCTTGCAGCCTGCATGGTTTGGCACCTTTTCTTTCTGCAGCAGGGCTTCAGTTCTCGCGTAAAAGGTCTTCGTTTGTCCTAATTTTCTTTGGTCTGATGAATCTGATGTTCAGGTCTCGGGGAGCCACCTAAATACTGAATTTAGGGATTTTACAAGGGGAGACAGGTAATAGCCAAAGGGCTATCTACCGTTAGGGTGTCTACACCCTCTAGTGACCACTTCCTGTGGGAAGAGGCACTACCCTAGACCTCATTGGAGGTTTTCTCACCATCTCAAGATGGTAGAATTTCAGGAGAGGGGTTCTCCTTGTCTGGTCTGCCCTAGGGGTGGTGCAGGCTGAGGGGGACCCTCCTACTTATCTAACTCATTTTTCCGCCTTTCCTCCAACCAAAAGTGGAGAAGGAAAGGGGGCTTGCCCTCTGCCTTTATCTGGGGGTTCCTGGGTTGGATTTCAAAGGCAGCAATGCCTTTGAGGCTTCCCGCCAGGGAAGGCCTTCCTTTCCTGGTGTAAGTGTGAAGCATCACCGCCAGAGAAGGTATCTTTTCTGTCCTCTGAGAGTGCTGGCTCTCACCCCATGAGGTCAGAAACATGTCTGGTGGTGTTAGACTGGTGAAAAACGGCCAGAGACCCCACTAGTGTTTAGTTAATTTTCAGGGGACCCTCTAAAAGGGTCTCCTTTGTGAACTTATAAACAATCCAACACTGGCATCAGTGAGGATTTCTAAAGACAGGATGTTTGGTACCAAACATCTTAGAAATCGTTGAAGTCATCATGGAGCTAGGAAACTCGTGTTGACAAGTATCCAGCCCATGTTCTCTTTATGGCTTCGCTGTTCACTTACAACATCACAGAATGGACTGGACACTGGAGGGGCAAAGCAGCTCATACTGATATGCCCACCCATAGGATATAGTGCACCCTGCCTTAGGGCTAAAGGTGTGCATTAATGGTGACTTTCCTATATCGTATGCAGTGTATGGGTGGCATGGCACACAGGGCTGTGTGCCATGTTGAATCTTCTGATTTTCCTTCACCAAGGCAAACAGCCTGCAATGTCAGAGTGTATAGCCTTGGTGTGGGGACCCTGGAGTGGCACAAACAGTGCTGCAGCCCCAGAGGACCCTCTTCAGTGCCAATGCCCTAGGTATCATGGGAACCACTTACTAGGGACTTACATGGGTAGCTGTAGGTGTGCCAATCATGGTACAGTGTTTGGGAAAGCGATCAGGCACTGGGGACCTAGTGGTCAGGGACCGAGTGCACAGTTCGAAATCACAGTAGGTAACAGGCAAAAATTGGGGGCTAACGATGCAAAAAGAGGCACTTTCCTCAAGTGATGGATGGAATGCTTGAAATAATTTCAGCCACTTTTACTCATTTCTCTGACCGCGTTATAGTACATTGTTATTTTGCACACCATGCCACCCCAATATGGACTCAGCCTTTTAACAAGGGTGAAACTGGTCCTGGGTTCCTTGTGTTCCGGTTCAGGGAGGACGTGGCTTAGCAGTTTGGGGCTGGACTGTTCCCATTGGAGTAGGGCCAAGACCGCTTTGCATATAGCTGTGTCCAATTTTAGGTGGCATGGTGTGTAAAATAATAATGGTTTGGATGACGCCCTGAGGTGTAGATTTACAAGCCCCTTGCATCATTTTTGCGCCGCCATTGCATCACTTTTTTTGTGACGCAGTAGCAGCGTAAAAATGCGGCCCTTTTACAACGTGACGCATCTAGGGAGATGCGTCACGTTGTAAAGCCCTGTGCCACATTATACCTGCGTCAGGTACAATGCATGCAAGATTTCACTGCGCCACTTCTAGGACGCCACTGCGCCAAATTCTTACATCTGCATAAAGCAGGCGTAAGGAGTGACGCAGCACAATGAGGATAGATCTCCCCTGCATTGCTGGAGTTGCGTCGTGCTTGCGACACGACTCCAGCAATGCGTAGCTTTTGCATCAACAGATGCGTCAGAATTTCTGACGCATCTGTCAATCGTTGCGCCGTGGTGCGCCATATTGTTAAATACGGCACATCCATAGTGGCGCAAGGGTTTCTCAGGGTGGCGCAGGGAAAGTGACACAGATGTGTCACTTTCTTGTAAATCTGCCCCTGAGTGTCTACCAGTGGCTAAGATTAATTCAAGCATTCTATCCATCACACTTTGCATACTTTATTCAATCACAGCGCCAGTGGTGGATGGGCACTAATTAAAGAGAAATCAAGATGTAGTTCGTCAATGGGAAAAAATGAATTGAAGCGATGCGAAAACTAACGCCTGGGACACACTGCTGAATTAGAAGGTAGTTAAGGGGGGTGTTAATGATGCCGATGAATGGTACGCAATGGGCGGCCTTCAAGCCTGTTTTTTAAACAACAATGTCTCGCAGGCAAGAGCGCATGGACCCTAAAAAAGGGTGAAATTTGATTATCTGTGTAAAGGGGATACACATTTTTGCTTCTTAGCTTCATATTCAAGTTGCTTTTAACCTTCAGGTGGTTCTACCCTTCAGCACCTGAATGCACTCTCCTAGCTTCTCCTGGCACAGATTAGCCCGAAAAGAGGTTTTGCGGCACATAAAATTGAGCTTGCTTTTCAGAGTTTAAAAAAAAATATAAGGGGCATATTAACAAGCCAGGCGATAAAATTATCGCTGCTTTAGCGGCAGAAAACTGCCGCTAAAACGGCGATAATGGGCTTGATAATGTGCTCTATGGAATTCCATGTGAAGGACATCTAACATGGGCTTTAATTGGAATTCCATAGACCATATTATCAAGCCCATTATCCCCGTTTTAGCGGCAGTTTTCTGCCGCTAAAGCGTCGATAATTTTATCGCCTGGCTTGTTAATATACCCCATTGTTTCTGTTTGGATTGCTACTTCCTGTAGTTTTCACTGTCACCCCTGAAACACGATTCCTCAGAATTTATGAATTAATAAAGTTAGTTCCATAGATTTTCCTATAATCTTAAATCTACGCACATTTGGTACCTTTTCACCAAGTGACGGATGCCTATGAAAGAAAAATTGAAATTCTACCAGCTGCATGCGGAGTTTTGTCTTTCATCTGTAAAGCGCCAGCGCCTTGACACCCTCACGGGTGAGTAGCGAGCTCTATAAACCCCACTGATTGATTGATTGATTGATTGATAACAGATATTTCTCATAAGTACAAAGCTATTTAGTCAAAAAGGTATTAATGATTTGCAGATTTTTAACTTTCCTTCGCGCTAAAAACACGCATACCCCCTGAAATTCTTTTGTATGAACTTCCCATGCATAACTTATTAATAAATGTTTCTCATGAAGGGACGACCATTTCCCAAAATGCAGTGAGGATATAATTCCTTGAGCCTTTGAAATGGAATCGTTTTTTCTCAAATTTAAAATGCAAAATACTAGAAATAGAAACATTTCATCAATAGAAAAGTAGAACTGAATAAATTGCAAAAACGTTTGCCCCTCTGACTATTGCAATGCAGCGGTAGTACCACAACCCGCGCCTCGAAGCTGCGACCTATGGTCATTGCAGAAAAGATCTAGCTGAACGCCTGGCTACGCCCAGTTCTTTGCAGATGCTGACGGCCTCTGCTCTCTGAACCTCTGTGCTCACCTTCTGTCCACGGCCAAGGAGAGGCCAAGAAAGCGTCCGCTGAAGACCATCTTGGCGCTATCACGAAGAAATTCTTGTCCCAAGAGTGCTCAGGAATAGACTGCGAACCAGGATCTATAGCCATGCACGCGTGGCAAGGGAACATGGCACTGAACTGGCACGTCAGTGTGGGCGGCACAGAGCCCTGTGCACCTTACAATGGCACTTCACAGTCCAGAGCACCCAGAACAGAAGAACAATGGAAGCCCAGTAGGGTCAGGTCAAGCGTCCCTGGAGCTTTCGCCTCCGAGGAGCCTGCCTTAGTTAATGTGCTTTCAATCCCAAACATCCTGTTCAGCCCCCCAGTCCTCGCCCTCTGCCACCCTTGATCATGCTTCCTTCAAATACCGCGTTTTAGCGTAATTTGCATATTCCAGCATATTGGTAGGACATGCACCTCAGTTTATCAAACCATCCTGTGGTGCCTGGTCCTGTATAAAGAATAGCATTACCCCTCTTCCCTGTCATTGCACAAAATGGTTGAGGACAGCAGCCCGAAGTCAGGTAACTCTGCCTTCCCCTTTCTATGAAATTTGCATTTCTCCATTTCACTCGTCCACAAGTTCATCGCTATAAGATGGCCAACTTCTTCCAGGTCCCTGTTCTCTACTTATCTCTGTTTCTAGCATATGATCACAGGTTTAAATCCTAGAGGGCCTACTCAGCCTTTCATCTTTCCTGGGTCAATAAAATGAAGCCAATGAGTTGGGGAAGAGTAAGCATCTGTTCTCCAGCGCCTAGGTTCCCAAGGCAGTAAATGTGTGCTTTACAAATATGCATGATGCGTTCATATGGGAATGTATGCTCTTCCTATAATTCTTGGCCCCAGGCACATCATCCCAGGTGTTGGTCCAGAAAGTGTTTTAAGATAAATAAAAATGGTATTTCCTTTTCCGAGGCTCTCAAAAATTGTTTACTGCCAGGCAGTATTATTCTCTGCCTTGGCTCTCAAGTAGATATCATTCATATGTCTTTGATAACAGGAGTAAAGGTTACAGACCGTATCCTGTTACCTGTGAACACACTTCCGGGATAGTCAATGGATTTAGACATTGATACAACAAAGAAAAACATCTGGAATGGACAATTGGGCAGTGGTATTGTTTTGTATGAACTAAATAGATTAATGACTCCTTTCAACACATTCTCAAACACTAATTTTGCAACTGCCTTCAAATCCAGACTACAGCCAGGATCTGCTTGACAGGGGGTGAGGCTTTGTGCAAAAGACGAGCTTTCCAGAGTCATTAATAGCAAAGATGATGGAAGTATTTTTTGCATCTGATTTTTTGTGTGAAATCCTTGAGCAAAATTCATACTAGTAACAGAGAATACCTTCCTCCACTAGTACCAGTTGCGCTCTTGACCAAAGGTGTCCAGTGTGGGCCATACAAGGTCCAGAGTGACCATGCCAGATAATCATGAAGTATGTAAATGGGCTCAATTTAGATTAGCGTGCATCCTTCAGCACAGCTAAGCATCAGTGCTTAACACATTACGAACACTCACAGGATTCCCTGAACTCCTATTGCAATGGATTCCCTCAGCTGGCACAGCTGGGACTCCCAGGACCTATAGAACCATAACAGATGTCACAACAAATGCATCTGTGGTGTGGAAGTTAAAAGTCATGTGGGCTTGTATGAATATTTACACCAACCAATCATATGATAAAAATATCTGCCACAAGCATCACTGCACTCTGGCCAGGCTACAGTTAAAATGCACTGAAGTGACACAAGGCAGGAAAAAGTTCCTTTACCTTTTAGAAAAAAACAATTTTTACATATTGATAAATCATTCCTAAATTGTGCCTTGTAAGCCAATAGGGTAGGGTGCCAATATATAAAAATAGAGCACTCTATATATTAGAGGGAAACAACCTTTACAATGCAGTCATTACATCGCACTACCTTTACATAGCAGTCATTACATCGCAACAAACTTTACATCGCATGTCATTACAACGCAGCCATTACATCGCATGTCACTACAACGCATGTCATTACAACGCATGTCACTACAACACAAGCATTACATCGCAAGTCATTATAACGCATACCATTACAATGCATAGTACCCTTACACTATCCAACACTTACCCTACTATTGCACTCACTGGAGTCAGAATAGTAATTTTTACCCCTACACTAGCCAACACTTACCCTACTGTTGCACTCACTGGAGTTAGAATAGTAATTATTACCCCTATACTATCCAATATTTACCTTAAATGCGATGTAATGGTATGCATTGTAATGGTATGCGTTGTAAAGGTATAATGCGATGTAATGTGTATTAAAGGTAGTTTCTGAAAATGCGATGTAATGGCATGCGATGTAAAAGAATGCGTTGTAAAGGACGTTGCGATGTAAAAATTGCATTGTAAAGGCATGCGTTGTAAATGTATGCGGTGTAACGTCATACATTCTATCTTAGGGTGAGTGTGACACTGAGCCCATCCAGAACTGGAATATCCCTGGATGGGGGAGTCAACAACCCTGGTTCAGAAGACAATAGCCTGTCTCTGATGCCAGGAAGAGCAGATGGGTGTTGACTGATGTCAGAACTCAGTGCAGAGGGCCACTGGGCAAATAAGAGCTACTGTGCCCAGACGTAGGGGGTTGAGGTATTTTACTCCTGATGTCCCGGGGCCTGACCTACTATGGATTCAGAGCAACTGGGCGAAGTACCCTCAGCACACGACTCTCAGTGGTAGTGCAGGTCGAGCAGTCCAAGGCTTCTCAGGGGGAGGGGGAAACACAGAGTAGTGGATGCTGGCTCACAACTCAAAATACATTCAGCAGCTGCAATAAATGATTATCCAGTGAATTACTTGCTTTTATATGAAAAGACGTGTTTATATATAAACATAAAGTAAAATACAACATTCACACACAATACATACAGTCCCCTGAGGCGAGGGCTCTAGTGTTTTATAGATGGTTCTCTGACCCCAATTCCCTTTCACTAGCGGTATTGGGTTATTCCCAATTCACTATTGGTGAAATTCAGGTTAAGCCCCATTAGTTTACTGTTTACCGTATTCCTCCTGAGGCTCAGCCGGGAGTTAGTTTAGCGCGATTTGCACATGATTGATTTAAAAATTTTTACTTGCAATTGTTGTTGTCTTTGGTCGTCCCCCTGCTGCCTCCTGCTCCCTGCCTGATAGCGCCCAGCAGCGGTCCTAACGCTGAGAGCTTGCGGGAGTCTTGGCAGGCGCCATCGGCCACGCCGTAGCAAGGGACACGCCCCCCTCGAGGCCACGCCCCCTTCCCTGGGTACATCTGACTGCTGATTTACGAGCGCGTCAGTTTACCGTATTCCTCCTGAGGCTCAGCCGGGAGTTAGTTTAGCGCGATTTGCACATGCTTGATTTAAAAATTTTTACTTGCAATTGTGTTGTCTTTGGTCGTCCCCCTGCTGCCTCCTGCTCCCTGCCTGATAGCGCCCAGCAGCGGTCCTAACGCTGAGAGCTTGCGGGAGTCTTGGCAGGCGCCATCGGCCACGCCGTAGCAAGGGACACGCCCCCCTCGAGGCCACGCCCCCTTCCCTGGGTACATCTGACCGCTGATTTACGAGCGCGTCAGTTTACCGTATTCCTCCTGAGGCTCAGCCGGGAGTTAGTTTAGCGCGATTTGCACATGCTTGATTTAAAAAATTTTACTTGCAATTGTTGTTGTCTTTGGTCGTCCCCCTGCTGCCTCCTGCTCCCTGCCTGATAGCGCCCAGCAGCGGTCCTAACGCTGAGAGCTTGCGGGAGTCTTGGCAGGCGCCATCGGCCACGCCGTAGCAAGGGACACTCCCCCCTCGAGGCCACGCCCCCTTCCCTGGGTACATCTGACCGCTGATTTACGAGCGCGTCAGTTTACCGTATTCCTCCTGAGGCTCAGCCGGGAGTTAGTTTAGCGCGATTTGCACATGATTGATTTTAAAAATTTTACTTGCAATTGTTGTTGTCTTTGGTCGTCCCCCTGCTGCCTCCTGCTCCCTGCCTGATAGCGCCCAGCAGCGGTATAACGCTGAGAGCTTGCGGGAGTTTTGGCAGGCGCCATCGGCCACGCCGTAGCAAGGGACACGCCCCCCTCGAGGCCACGCCCCCCCTTCTGGCCCTATAATAATGTGTATGCACCGGAGGCGCAGCGGACGAGCGCAGCGGGCGCGATGATTGCGCGCCGAAGGCGCGCATAAGGCAAGCTCGTCTGCGCTCGTCCGTGCCGAGTCCGGGCCTAGGGCCAGGCCTCCTGCCTCTCAGTCCTCAGGTCCCTTCGCCTATAGTGCTGACACTCTTCACAGTCTTAGGATATTTAACAGGAACTGTAGTCGAAACGGCTACCAAGCTGATACCTTGCCGACCACATGCCCTCATTGCTCCCACTCCTTCAGACCCACATGTAATTTGGAACCTCTGCACAACTTTTGTATGTTGTTATTGAACTGTCGTTCCCTCCCAAAACATGCAACCGAAATTGCGTTGCTAATAGAGGAACACACACCAGACATATTGTTCCTTACAGAAACCTGGCTATCTCCTGAGGCCGATCACGCGGTCATAGCAGCCATTCCTCCAGGTTTTCGAATTTCCCGCCAAGACCGCCCCAAAGGGAAAGGAGGAGGTGTGGCGATAATCTACAAAGAACAACTCCACTGCCGAGTGGTCTCGGAAACCATTACGGACTGTGAGAGTCTTACTTTCAACATCGAATTAACACCTAATAGTTGCCTTTCTGGCTCTCTTATTTATCGCCCCCCCGGCCCCCCGAAACAATTTCACGTCAGCTTACCTTTCAGTGTGGCTGAACGCCTGAATACCACCTCTAACTACATCCTGTTGGGAGACTTCAATTTTGATTTTGAATCATCTTCAGACCCTGTAGCATTGACTTTAGCAGAGGATCTAGCAGCCCTGCAACTCTCCCAACGGGTTCTCACGGCCACCCACGTGAAGGGCCACCTGTTGGATCCGGTCTTCAGTAACTGCCCCGGCCTTTCAATCACGCCACCAATTCCCTTGCCATGGACAGATCATTTTTTGATCCCCATTAACTGGACTGTGTTTAAAAACCCTGAGCCAACACCCACCACGAGATTCATGAGAGCATGGTCCCGCTTAGCGACGGACAAGTGATCCAGCAAACTTGCTGAAAATCCACCTAGGAGTTATGCCTACCCCGACCTTGCCTACCAGGCATACGCCAGCTGGATCACTCAATCCCTTGACGTTGTCCTACCAAAAAAGGTAATTAGGCTTAAACGCTCTCACAAATCCTCCCCATGGTATTCTGAGACCCTGAGAGACAAGAAACGTCTCTGCAGGCAATTGGAGAGACGTTGGCGTTCTGACTACTCCACAGATAATAAAACTCTTTACCGAAATGCCATTAGCGAATATAAAACTATGATAAAAGCAGCACAAGCCTCATACTTTTCCGCGAATATTCTACTTGCCAAATCGAAGCCTAAGGAAATTTTCCGGATCATCAACACTCTCACTAAACAGGCCCCTTGCCTGCAGGTGGACAAGTCCACTACCTACTGTGACGATATTGCAGAGTTTTTCTATCAGAAAATAAGTTCTATTTACTCTGCCTTCCCTCCTAAGAACCCTAATCCCTCTATCCCCTTTACAGATCCCGCCACCCCCTCATCCACGTATCAGCTACCTCTGCTCACTCACTTCCCCCCTCTGGATCTCGCCACTCTGGACTCCCTGGCACGGAAAGTTCATTCCGGATCCCCAGAAGACCCAGCCCCTCCAGACATTATAATGGCAGCCTCGCAGGTCACTCTGCCCATTATTAGGGAGGTCTTAAATGCCTCCATCTCCTCCGGCACGGTTCCCACCTTATGGAAACAGGCGATGGTTAGAGCCTTATTGAAGAAGCCTACCTTGGACTCTACCAACCTGAGTAACTACCGGCCCATCTCCCTGCTCCCTTGGACAGGTAAGATCCTGGAGAAATATACTAATTCACAGTTAATAAATTTCCTGGAAGATATCCATCTACTGGACCCCACTCAGACAGGCTTTAGGCCAAAGCATGGGACCGAGACCGCCCTCCTCATGGTCACAGAGGAAGCCAGGAAAATTCTTGATCATGGAGGATCAGTGGCAGTGATCCTCCTTGATCTCAGCGCAGCCTTTGATACGGTCAGCCATGTTACCCTGATGGAGCGTCTATCCCAAGCCGGGATTAAGGACAAAGCCTGGTCGTGGTTCCAGTCCTTCCTAGAGAATAGGTCTTTCCGGGTCTTTGAAGGCGAATCAGTGTCCACCAGGAGACCTCTGAATTGTGGAGTCCCCCAGGGCTCCTCATTGAGTCCTTCTCTCTTCAACCTGTACATGAGGCCACTGGCTGATGTCGTCCGCCCATTCGGTATAAAGATCATTTCCTATGCGGACGACACGCAGCTGGTGGTCTCCATGACACAGGCTGCCAGTCCATCTGCTTGTGGTGGACTTAGAGAGTGCTTAGAGGCAGTAAAGACCTGGATGTCCCTGTCCTGTTTAAAATTGAATGGGGACAAAACCGAGCTCATGCTCCTAGGCTCCTCAGATCTCAGCCTCCCCACCTCCCTGTGGCCGCCCAGTCTAGGACCTCCCCCAACTCCTAAAAATAGCATCAAGAGTCTCGGAGTCTGGCTGGACAATTCCTTGTCTTTTAACATACAATCCACAAAACTTTCAGCTTCCTGTTTTGGCATCATGAGGATGCTAAAGAAAATTCTCCCCCTCCTCCCCCTGGAAGCCAAACAAGTGGCCGTACAAGGTCTTGTCCAGGCACGCCTTGATTTTAATAATGTATTATACCTTGGTGCCCCTGAAGCCACCCTGAGAAGGCTGCAGACAGTTCAGAACTGCGCAGCACGCATTCTTTTAGACCTACCCCGCAGACAGTCAGTGAGGGCGGGTTTGGTCTCCCTCCACTGGCTACCGGTGCGACAGAGAGTAATGTTTAAAGCTATGTGTATAGCTCATCAGGCCTTCTGGAATACCGGCCCCAGGATTACTCGGGACCTAATCTCCCACTACATGCCCACAAGAAGCCTACGTTCTAGTCAGACCTTTCTTGCGACGGCACCCAGAATTAAAAGAACCAGATCCGGAGGCAGAACATTCTCCTACAACGCAGCCAGGGCCTGGAATGCCCTGCCACCCCATCTTAGAGCCAACCCTAAGCTGACAGCCTTCCGCAAACAGCTGAAAACCTTTTTATTTCACTCAGTCTAACTTCGCTTCCCTCCTACTTCTGGATTCACTGGTTGGATTACTGGTATTCTCAGCGCTTGGACGCCTCCGGGCAGCAATTCGCGCTCTACAAATGTACTTCCAATTCCAATTCCAATTCCAATTCCTAGTACTCCAGCACTGAAGCACTGTTTTTCAGGTAAGTTACCCCGGGGACGTCTGGCCCGTAAATCAGTCTTACCCGCACCAGCAGGATCCGAGCGGCCAGAGTCTCAGCATGCCCAATTCATGGGCGCTGAAGCTGCAGTGGCTGTCTCTGGTAAGGTCCACACACAAGGCCTGGGAGGGGCAATGGTGGAGTTTCCTACAGTTCCTCACAGCAAGCCCTACTGAGGCAGTGGCCTGGGGACTTTGATACTTCCCACTGACCTCTTTTTGAATCAAAGAGCACCCTTTGAAGTGTACTGAACAGCCCGTCTCTCCCTTCCTCCAGTGTGTCCCACCCAGCTTACAGGAATACAAAAAACAACAAATCTGTCTGGCAGGATTCTTCTACCAATGTAAAAAAAAAGGGGACGAGGAGCTAGTTAATGGTCCAGTGCCCGTGCTCCTTACTAACCATGAATACAACAAAAGGGGGACACTGTTCCAGGGTGGGTGGTGTTAAAGTCTCTGCCTAGCTTCCTACCAAAGGGCGGAAGAAGAGCAGGATGAGAAGGAAAAAGATGAAAGTCCTAGGTATAGGACACAATGGGGAGAACAAGGCTTGTCTCTTGTTGCCCTCACACACCCTGAAGGAGTAATGCTTCATCATTGGGCAATTGCTCCTCGTCGGGCGGGCGCTGCTATGCCCTATGGGTCCCCCGAAGGGTCGCTTTATTGGAGATCTTTTAGAGAACTGCTGTTTGATGAAGGGTGATAAAGTGCGTGCAGAGCGTATTAAACTGCCTAAGAGTTGCCAAAAAAGTGCTTTAATAAAGTGGCACCCTTGGCAGAATAAAAAATCCCGTAGGTTAGTGAGTTACCCCTGTAGGCGTAATGAGCCCAGGTAACTGTCAGGTCGACATGTTTCACGCCTCTATTGTCTTAACGATCGGGGCGTTTCATCAGGACCAGGGTGATAAAGTAAAAATAGAGGGATGGGAATGTCCCTCTAGGGTGATCAGTGTGGGCCTCGGACTAAGAGTCCTTTAGTCCAGGCTATTCACTCAATAGTAGATTCCACTCCTGATCATGACCTAGGAAAGATAAAAAAGAGAGAAAGACATGCATTGAAGGAACAGAAGGGAGGCTGGAAGATGTGCCTCCTTGACCACATGTCATGGCAGAAGTATTCATACTGAGAGAGAAAGACACACACACAGACAGAGACCGGCCTGTCAGCACAGGGCTGTAAACTCCAGGCACCCTGTTTAGAGAAACCACCGGAGGCGGAAGGCAGGGAGCCCAATGGCCGACCACCCAGGAGAGTGGCGGCACAACTGGCTCACACCCGGTAACTCGGGGGTATCAGTGGTTACAGTAGTGCCTGTGAGATCAGGGGGAACCCCGTCAGGAGTCTCGGCGTTCCACTGGTGCTGCGGGCACTGGTCAGCCGAACTAGAGGCAAACACCAAACGTTGCCTGTAAGGGACGTTTTAGGCGAGATGACCAATCATTTCCTCGAAAAGGGACACCCTTGCGAGGCCATACAATGGACTATTCTAGAAGCTAACCCAGGGTGGAATAGCCTCCGGACCCACGAACGAGGCCTTAATGAAGAAATCCCATGGTTGGAATTCTAACCTTCCTCTTACACTGACGTCTCCATGATCTGAATTCTAACCATGGTGAACTTGGCAGTCACTGTAATTATGACACTATCGCGAGTACACATATTATACAGGACACCCTTAGGCTCTAACGACAACCCAACAAATTAGAACACACCAGCCCTACACAATGTGGGAACCCCGTAACATATCTGAACCACCCCCTGGGGTAAGTGTGCATTTTTTCTGATTGCTCTAGCTGCAGAACACAACCCACATTACGGGTCCCCTTCATCCTACCGACCCTCTTTCTTCATACATCAAGTAACGGCCCAGTTGGGCATCACCAGCATAAGTGGGACCACTGTCGATCATTCTTTACAATTACCATCACGTAAAGATAAACACCTCCGAGTAACGCATTACTGACATTTAGCACTGACGAGTAACCTCTGCCCCTCACTCTACCCATGCGAAGTGCCTCTAGATCTCATAATTAACTACTACGCAGCACGCATGCGCGACTCTGCTAACACTGAGGCATTGCACACATGTGCGGCCTTACAATGACGAGGCCTACCGGATAGAGGAGCCTCCCACGGGCAACTAAGGTCTGTACTAATAGATGGCCCCAGCAAAGGTTAGACTAATTCAAACAATTATTAACTAAGACAACATGATAAAGAGAACTCAGTGCGAAAGTAATTAAACTACATTAAAATATATTGGAAATGTATTTTATTCATTTATAATGAAAAGATTTTCGTTCAAATGATATTGTGAAAGATACATGATTCTGATGCAACATAATTTCAGTAGGGTACAAAATTGACACAAATATCACAAAACCAAAACTTAGGGGTCCATTTGTATGTCGGGTGGATCGCCTCTGTCCGACATAATCCCCCACCCTCCTCCCATATTCCCCCCACCATATCAGTATGGCGGGTGGTACCGCGGTGGACAGGAAGACCGCCCACCGCTTTTCCGCCCGGTCGACAAGTCGACCGGGCGGAAAAGGGTTTAATATGGTGGCGGTGTCTGCTAGACACCGCCATCCATATTTGTATGCAGGCGGGGAGCAGCCTTTCCATGGTGGCGTTGCCGCCACTGAAAGGCATGCAGGATTCACATTTGGGGAGCCTGTTGCGGGCCCCCAGGAAGTTGGGGGGTTGGGGGGTGCACATGGGGGGTACCTATGGTATCCCCCTACATTTGCATGCACAATGCGGCAGGCACCGCGCGGTGCCTGCCACGTTGTGCATGCAAATGCACAACATGCATTTTTGGCATTGCGGCAGGTGATGCTGAAAGCACTACCCGCCGCAATGTTAAAAATGCAGGATGCGCCCGCCAGTGTGACGGGTGCATCCTAATCACCCCCATGGGACTGCCGCACTTATGGCGGGCAGTCCCTTTTTACGTCAGGATGGCGGGCGGACAAAGTCCACCCGCCATCCTAATGATGCCCTTGGTTGGAAACAGACAAGACATTAATACATATATGTAAACAGAATGGAAACAATACTGAAGAAAAAACTGGAACAATTGATATGAAGTGGCTAAGAGATGGGTCTTCTCAACGTGCGTTTCGGCACTAGTCTGAGTCAAGACGTTTAAGCACTACCTGCTCAAAAACTTCATTTGGTCGGACACCATAGAAAATCTTGAAGAATTTCTACCATGAATAAATGCCATTGATGCCAATTTAAAATTTACCAGCCATAAAAGTAAACATCAGGTGGAATTTCTTGATATTCTGATTAAGCAACAAATAGATCATTTAGAAGTAGATCAGGTGGAATTTCTTGATATTCTGATTAAGCAACAAATAGATCATTTAGAAGTAGATCAGGTGGAATTTCTTGATATTCTGATTAAGCAACAAATAGATCATTTAGAAGTAGATCTATTCACGAAATCTACCGCTAGAAACACCTTATCACACTTTGAAAGTTATCACCCCAGAAATCAAAAACAAAGTATCCCCTTTGGACAGTTTTTACGATTACGGCGTAACTGTACCAACCTTATAGATTATGATTCTCAAGTAGAAACCATGAAAGCAAAATTCCTGACCAGAGGGTATCCCCACAGATTAATACGAGAGGCATACAAACGAGACAGACTTTACGACAGGGATTATCTGTTAAAATCTAAGAATCCTAAAAAATCCGAGCAAATAGCGTATATGACTAAACACTCAACCATGAACAACCAGGTAAAACAGATAATCAATGCAAACTGGCATATACTAAACAGTGATCAAGAACAACCTTTCAAACTGAAGAAACCGCTATTTGCACATATACGAAACAAAAATATCAAAGACTTAATAGTCCACTTATGTTTGGACTCAAATGTACCCTTTGTACAAAAAACCATTGATGGAAGTGCACCAATTAAAGATACCTTCAAATGTATCCATCCTAATTGTAAAGCATGTGATAATGCTATAGAAGGACATACTCTAAACCACAACTGGCATGTTATTCAGTCGAAAACAATGTGCAACTGCGAAACTGACAATGTGGTATATTTAATTGTCTGTCCCTGCAACCTTGGTTATGTCGGGGAAACATCCAGAGCTATCACCACACGATTATCTGAACAATGCTCTGCTATGCGTACCACCAAATTAAATGCCCCCATGGTGAAACATTTTCACAAATTAAAACATTCCCCTAATGAGATTAGGTGGCATATCTTGGAAAAAATAAAGAACTTGAATAAATCTAGAAATGAGGAAATATGGAAAAAACGTGAGGTTTACTGGATATTCTTTTTAAATACATACAAACAAGGATTAATTAATGATTTTCCCTGGGAGAATGCCATATTGTTTAATAATTTCTGAAAAGGGTTCATTTTCCCCTTTTAGTGGTATGTAATCTACACACACTGAAGCTTGCTATAACTCTTGAGCATGTTATCGTTCAGCAGCCCGCTTTCTATATCCATCGTCGGGTTCTCACATCTAGTGATCATGTGACGCGTAGGCAGCCTTATTTTTAAACAAACTCTATCGGGACGTAGGAGGCTCCCCTCCGTGGCAACCGTCCGCTCTCTATATCCATCGTCTTGTGACACCTAGAGATCACGTGACACTCAGGTGGCTTTTAAAAAGACTTCATCGGGATGTAACAGGATGTAACAGGTTTCCCACTATGGCGGCTATATACATCCATTAATTTCGACAGTATCAGTTAAGAGTTCTCTGCTTTCTGTCGCCAGCATCCATTACCTAATCTCTTAGATAGATAACCTCATCCGCCATTTACGTAAAGCAACTCTGATCTCTGTCATTTATTTATCTTATGTTCAGAACGCCATGAACATTACAGTTACTCAGCGCTTGGTGAACCCGAGGGTTGCTCCACATCCAAAGATGACTGGCCAGATCGTTTAAAGCCTAGCCTTCCAAAAAACAAGCCCAGATAAGGTACATTCACCCCTGCGTATGTTCCCTTTAATTTTTCGATCAATCTACAGAAATGGTAGCTGATGATCGAACGATCTCAGTCTTATGTAGATTGCTTTGTTTTCGCAGAGCGGTGCCATTATTCGATCGCTATTTTGTCCCACCAAGAATCTTTGTTCTCCGCCTGCATTGATCGCATACATTATCACTCAGGTGTTATACGCTATAATTACTGGTTTCCCGAGCGGCATTCTAGAGCTACTACACGAGGTAATCTAGCCTTGTTCTCAATAGTAAATTGCACTCTACTATTTGAGATTTAGCCTTTCTATACAGAGCAGTGCCGATTCCCTTTTGATAGCCCACCCCTGGTGCAATTTTCTCTAAGTCGCTAGTGTCCACCTATATATTTATAAAAGCATAGAGGTATCAACTTACAGTGTTTGACCTCTTGGTATATTAGCAATGCGATTTAATTAAATTTGTATGCAAGGCCATTAGTACAATGGACTGTCCCCATATCAATGATTAGAGGGTATTTTTTTCAACCTGTAAATATGTTCTAGGTTTAAACTTTGTGTAATACACTTTCTATGTTACAAGCACCCAGTTATACACCAATAAAAGCATAAAGATATTATTATATATTGTTAAAGCGTCAGTCAGTATCATTACGAATTAATTGAATTAAAGTGTGAATAAATAAACAATAAGGGGCCGATTCCGATCCGTACGCGTTTTTTCCGCCCGGCTCGTACAGCTGTACGAGCGAGCAAGTACGATGTGAGCAATGTGAAATTCACCGACCGAGTCGTTTCAAGGTCTGAACCGCTCCGTATGTCTCGGCCATAAGCTAACCGTGGCGTGCAATGGATGCGATTTACGACCAAGCCAGTACGATGCACGCGTCGGACAGCCGGTGCGAGCTGGAGTGTCCGGCTCGCAAAACACCCGGGAAGTTGCCTTTGGTGGTCCGCGTCGGACCCCCTGACAACCCGCAGCCCTACGACTCGGACACAGGGGGAGACCCAAGGGTCCCCCCAACACAGGCATGTACGGTGCGGATGGCACCGATGCGTACCCACTGTAGGGGCGCCCTTGTGCGAGACGTATCCATTCAGTCAATGGGAGCCCATGTACGCGTCGTACGACTGGCTCCCATTGACTTCAATTGGAGTCCGACCGAACCGAGTCCGGCAGTATACGGCCGCATCATACTCGCTCGGTCAGACTACAGGACTCCGGCTCGGTCGGAAAACACTCTGGATCCGGCTCGGTCGGAGAGCTTTCCGACCCGGATCGGAATAGGCCCCATAAAGTAGACTGCCTTGATAACTATACCTAGATCATATCCTCCACAAATATTTCTGATATGTTCCCCCTGTCTCCATCTTACAGGTTCAAGCATAGCTTTTTTTTAAAGCTTCCCACGGGCTCTCGCGGACTGCCTTATATAGTAGCCGCTCTCCTGAATTCTGTCATATCGGACTCTCGGACCAATCAGCCCTGTATTAGACGCTGCCTCGATAGTTGGACTTTTGCCCCGTTGTTCTTATGTAGTGGTTATAGGAAGGAGAGACCCATTTCACGATAAGACTATTTGACCAATGACCTAGGATATCGTCATCTGAGGAGTCCCGGCCATACAGACACTTCGTGTTTTTGACCGTTGAACATCCCCCACATGCCAACAACACCACCCGGTGGACGAGTGCACTGACACAAACCTACTCGCAGCAAGTTTTAACGCATTCCCTGTGATATTCCTCATTTATCTTTATTGTTCAGGCCCACCTATCAGCCCAAACATCTTGCTTGTTCTCCCGCGTTTACGAACAGCTTTTCCTGGTTATTAACATCCGTTCGGCCCCATGGACTTTGGACATGAATGTAGCCTTATGCCCTGAAGAAGGTGATACCCCGGAAAGGGGGTTGAACACTGAAACGCGCGTCGGTGTTTTTGATCCTTTTGTCCCCTACATATGTATTCCACTTTTTGATTTATGTAAAGATGACGAGTATTGATTCAACTAATTTCTTCAATTTATCCCACAAAAAGTTTTTTTCATATTTTTTTCGCATTCTTTGATACATTAGGTTATAATCGTTGAACCGCATACTAGCAACTTTACTGTTCTATGAGAAAAAAAGTCCTTCAATGTTGCATATGTATAGGGACCTTGAATTATAACCATATACAATTAGTGATGAATGTTAGGTGTGTGTTCACGGTTTTAATGAGTCTATTAGAGTATGAGAATGTATGAATGTTGTGTATGAAAGGCAGTCCATGGGAATCACCACTATTTAGGCCACATCAATTGCTGTATATATTTTAACCACATGATCTAGGCATTTATTTGTTTGCTTTGAATAACAGTAAAACAAAAATAAAATGTTGTTTAAATAACTTGATTTATGTTATTGTTTGAGCGCATGGCTTAGCACATTGATTAAACGACTTAATTGCGTTTTTCAAAATAGATAGGTAAAGCAGACTGTTTGTTATTTGATACTTCAAGCATAGCTATATACAGGTCGATTGTGATCAGCACATCTCTAGACCTCGATTAAAAGTTGATACTGCTGTCATTTCTAGTAAGCTTTATTTTCTTTTGTTGGTACCTTTGCTATCTAGCCATTTTTAGTCACGACACCTAATCATCAGTTTTATTAATGCTATTAAATTTCTCAACTTTATTTTTTCTTGATCTTATTTTTCTTCACTTATATATATTGGTACACATTATCTCTGTATATCGTTTCCACTATAGGTGTCTAACACTACCTTACCTACATCTATGGTGACGGTATCCATTCGGAGGTTGTATTCTTTGATGAGTTCTTTTTAGTTTACTTTACCCCCCCCCCCCCCAGAGTCTCATTTCTGGCAACGTCTAGTAGTATGTAATATTTGAGATATCTTTGAACTCAGTGTGTTTTACAAATAGTTTTTTATAGAAATGTTATTGTTCTATAGGTAGGAATTGTGGCCCTCCTGATGAAGGCGCTATTAATGGCGAAACGTGCGTTGAGAAGACCCATCTCTTAGCCACTTCATATCAATTGTCCCAGTATTTTCTTCAGTATTGTTTCCATTCTGTTTACATATATGTATTAATGTCTTGTCTGTTTCAAACTAAGTTTTGGTTTTGTAATATTTGTGTCAATTTTGTACCCTACTGAAGTGATGTTACATCAGAATCATGTATCTTTCACAATATCATTTGAATGAAAATCTTTTTTATTGTAAATGAATAAACTGTAGTTTAATTACTTTCGCACTGAGTTCTCTTTATCATGTTGTCTGAGTTAATGATTGGTTGAATTAGTCTAACCTTTGACTGCCTAGGATTTTTTTTTTCCATTGTATTATTTACCCTGTCCTAAGAGTTCAAGAAGTATCACAGGGTGTCCTTGATATTTGCAATAATATATGGCCCCTACCTGCTCTCCCTCACTTCCAGGCAGGCAGCAGGACGGGACAGGTTCAACAGAGCCGACACCCGAGCTAATTTGTAAGTATAGAGATGTCTACTATGACGAAGGACTGCGTCTTTTAAGTAAGTAAAAGTAACCAAGAAATATGTTGTGTGCCTTCGGCTTATCGATATTCCCTTGAATTTTTACCCTCTCTCCAGCCCAATAAGGTGCGGGCACCCTACGCCATTAGTCCTGAAAATATGACGCATCATTGGTGTCGCAAGGAGGGCGCAATGAAAAGTGACGCATCGCTGTTTTCTCGCAGTGATGCGTCACTTTTCATAAATGAGGCCCGCGGGGCAGCAATGCGTCACTTCTCAGTGCCCCCTTCTTGCGACATGATGGATGCGTCATATTATCTGACTCATCATGTTGCAAGGAGTTACAGATACGTCAGTATTTCTGATGTCTCTGTAGGCGCAAAAGTGACGCATTGCTGGAGGGTGAAAGGGCCTGCATCAGTCTTACGCCTGCTGTGAGGCAGTCATAAGATATTGACGCATTTGCACCCTAGAAGTGGCGCAGTGAAATCTGGTAGATTTCACTGCGTCACTTCTATGAGGCTTACTAATGTGGGAACGGCCACCCTGCATATATTATACCTGATGCAGGTAAAATGTAGCGCAGGGGTTTACAAAGTGATGCATCACTTTGTAAATAGGGCGCAACAGGAGGCATGTTTTACGCCGCCAATGCGTCACAAAAAGTGACGCAACGGAAGCGCAAAATTGTCGCAAGACTTCATAAATAAGGCCCTTGGGGGCAGATTTACAACTTCTGGTGCATTCCTGCAAATCAGCGATGCAACTCGAGCACTGTTCCATCCTGGCCTATCTCCAACATGCTGCATCACACCTTACACCTTCTTCAAGCAGGCGCAAGGTTTTGACGCAGCAGAGTCGGAAAAGTGACTGAGTGAAATCTTGTAGATTTCACTGCGTCACTTTTTCGAGGCTTTCCTCTGACGGAACGCCCACACTGCGACGGAACGCCCACATGAAACCTGACGCAGGTTTCATGTGGGGCAGTGCTTTACAACATGACGCATCTGCCTAGATGCATCATGTTGTAAATAAGTCGCAATGTGGCGCATGGTTTACGCTGCCGCTGCGTCAGAAAAGTGACGCAACGGCGGCGTAAAAGTGTTGCAAGGGGCTTGTAGATCTGCCCCGGGGTCTCTTTGTAGGCATGCGCAAGCCGATGCTTTACACGCTTGGTCTTAGGTCACAGAAAAGTTGTGTCCTGAATCCTGTGACAGAAGCTAGATGCTGTTTATGTAGAGAGTTAAACTGTGTGCCTTGGAGGCTCCACTCACAGTTACTCAAAGCGTCCGTGGGTAATGCTAATGTGCTGCTCTTCAATGTGTAAACAGGATACTGGCACCCAGGGGCAGTGAAAAGAGCATGCATCATAGCCAGGGGTCTCTTTTCATACCCCTCATCACACATTCCTATGTTGGGCGTGTAATCCTCGCATCCTATAGCAATGTGCTTCCGCACACTTTAGGAGGGTTGTTACCCTCTCTGCCATTTCTGTTCTTTCATTCAGACTACTGCTGGCAGTGTGTCTGTCTTACTTTGCTTCATAATTGCTCTTGTTGTGCCAGGGTGCGTGTGCTGAGGATAAAAGCTCTTCTGAAATATTGATGCTGGAAAGAGTAATCCGTGGAGTTACTGACGTTATTTTACAACTGCCCTGAGCTCCCAGACCATCCCAGGTCGATGCAATGTTTTGTTTCAGTAGCCTCAGCGTCCCCTTTCATTTGCGCAGCGCCTGCCGATTCGCCACGTCTCTATGATCCACATCTTCTCAGGGCCAGTGTCCAGTCCCTTTTCATAAGTCACTACCCCCCCCCCCCCCCCCCCTCACCCCACATGTATTATCAGCTAAGCGGAACAACAAAAGGCTTTGGAGATGGCGACATTTAAAGATCACGGGTTTGCTTCTTAG
Organism: Triturus cristatus; assembly: GCF_964204655.1. Lineage (NCBI taxonomy): Eukaryota > Metazoa > Chordata > Amphibia > Caudata > Salamandridae > Triturus > Triturus cristatus. Next base: position 1,862,928,253 of record NC_140589.1, read on the forward strand.
AAACACCAGCTTGTTGACATACTTTTCACTGGGTGATAATGCACAGTATAACCTGAGTTTTGTTTACCTTTCGAACACAAGTGCAAAGATGGCCGCCAGATTTTTCCGATACTGAAAGGTGCCTCAGAGTTATGCTTCTATGATTCACTCCCTTCTTTAGGGGAGTCCATGCTGGAAGCAGCAGCCAAGCTTTAGGAACAATAGTAAGGAAGCGACATCAATGCCTAAAGCGAGGGAATGTAACGAACAACACCACAACACCAGTGGCCACAACAACACATGTAAGTATTTTTCTATCCAATTACCTCTCGGGACTGTATTAGCTGTTTTCTCTATAATTTCTGCCCCCTATCATTTATTTCCCTAATGCTTTTCAGTGGGCTGTTTCAGAGCTCAGACAGCTCTTGCTAGATTGTTGTTTTGTACCCCCTTAATGCGTTTCTTAAAACATGATCTCTGAAGATCAAGCTGTGATGGATGCCAGGGGGCAGCCAGCCACCCAAGCAGCAACGTTTACCAAGCAGAGGTGGCAGCAGCCGATCACACTCACTGGAACGGGATGCAGTGGCGGCAGCAGCCGATCACACTCACTGGAACGGGATGCAGTGGCGGCAGAAGCCGATCACACTCACTGGAACGGGATGCAGTGGCCGCGGTCTTTGGACCGACACAGAAGCTGGCCCATCCAGGTCAGTTGCTGTGTTAGAGATATGCTAGGTTTGCCCGTAGCTTATGTTTTTGCCCAACAATGTCTCACTGTTCCTATCTGATGGTCTTAAATCTGCCCCTGATATTCAATGATTTGATATCTATGCATCTACTGCCTTAGTGACACGGCTGGCGACAAATGCCGCTGCTAAGAAGTCTGATCTGATGCCAGTGATCTTCCCAGCTAAAGTTTTCACAGTATACAGACAGAGGCTTGCCACCTGCCACCTTTCCCGCATACTCACACGCTCAATGACACCTCTCCTCTCTCCTTCGCACTCCCACGACCCTGTTATCTCTTACTCGCAATCCCACTGTCCCCTCATCTCTCCCTCGTAACTCGTACTTCCACCAACCCTGTAATCTCTCCCCTACACTCCCACTGCCCCTGTCATCCCTCCCTCACACTCCCTGTCTCCTCTCTGTAATGCCTACTCACACATTCTGCCTTTCAGTCCCTCCTTGCGCTGTGCACTTGCCCACCTCTCGCGCCCCCTCTCTTTAAGTGACCCTGCCACTCATCTTGGTGCTGCTCTCACTTCTACTCGGAAACTGGAAGATGTGCACAGTCCGTCTCTATCCATGCTCTCCGTGTTGGTTCATACTCCTCTCTCAGTCCGGTGCCCCGCCATCAGCCGGTGGATGGTCATTGCCTCTTTGAACATCTGCCTTACTTTAAGGTTGATAAGGTTTCTTTGGGAAGAGCAACCAGTCCCCCTCTCATACTCTCTCTAACCCCTCTCTCAAGCTCTATAAGACACTCTTCATGCCTCTCTCATGTGGTTAACTTCAGGTCTTCGAGAACAGTTCCTTTCCCATGCCTTTTCAAGGTTCCCATCCTTCAATCCCACGCTATCCTCTTCTTGGGGTGTCTTCTGCATACACAAGCGCTCTCTCTTTATGTGTCTGTCGCCTGCTCTCTCCTTCTTTCTCTCTTTCTCACACACTCTTTCTGCTCCTCTGTCTGGACTGCATTCAGCACTCAGTGCACAAACTACCTATCCCTCTCCGTGTTCCTGTCTATCTATCCTGTGCAACTCTCCCCCTTATCTATCCACCATGCCACATAATTCCACTACACAATTCCACTCCGCACCACATAATTCCACCCCACACAATTCCACAACTAACAATTCCAATCCATCCCACATAATTCCACTCCACTCCACAAAACATACATACTCTCCACTCTAAACCAAAATACATGGGTAAAAGACATTGTCAGTTACAATGCCAAAGGCTCTAACTCTAGTTTATTATAACTTTCAACATGCTGCACAGCAGCCACAATTCTCTACAACATAGCTTAAAGACATTGGCAAATCCAATAGCTGTGGCTAAACCCTTATAAGGTCCCAAAGGCGAGACCTATTGGCTATGCCAATGCTTGTTTAAACAACAGTGTTTCGGAAGCAAGAGTGCATGCGCTAGCACATGGCTCATGCAGATTCTGCCCTAAAAAAGGCTGACATTTGATTATCGGTGGAAAGGTGGTGTAAAGGTTTGCTTCTTAGCCCTGCAGCTCTTGAGGGCACTCTACTTGCTTCTCCTGGCCCAGATTAGCCCTAAAGAAGTTTCGCATCACACAAAATTGTGCTAGCTTTTCAGAGTTTAAAGAAATTTACAAGTTTCTGTTTGGAATGCTACTTCCTGTAGTTTTCATTGTCACCCCTGAAACACAATTCCTCAGAGTTTATGAATTAATAAAGTTAGTCCCATGAATTTTCCTGTAGCATTAAATCTACGCACATTTGTAACCTTTTAATCAAGATGCGGGTGCCTGTGAAAGAAAAATAGAAAATCTACCAGCTGTGTGCAGAGTTTTGTCTTTCATTTGTAATACCAGGTATTTCTCATAAGTACAAAGCTATTCAGTCAGATAGTTATTAATGATTTGCAGTTTTTTAAAAACTTTACTTAACGCCTAAAACATGTATACCCTCTGAAATTCTTTGTATGTACTTCCCATAAATAACTTATTAATAAATGTTCCTCATGAATGGACAAACATATTCCAAAATGCATTGAGGATATAATTCCTTGAGACTTTTAAATGTAATCGTTTTTTTCTCAAATGTAAAATGTAAAATACTAGAAACAGAGACATTTCATCAATAGAAAACTAGGAATACGTATAAAAAATAAATTATATGTTCCTTTTGCGTACTATGGGAATGAATAGATAGGGCCACCCTTGTCCCTTAGATGGGACGAAGGAACATAGCGGAAAAGACCTTTCTTTACCCCTTGTACCACTCTCAGCAGACACTGACGGCCCTGCCCTCTGACCCTCTTTGCTCACCTTTAATCACCTGCGGGCCCACAGAAGACACAGCCATGGAGAGGACAAGGAGGCTGACAGCAAGGAACTGCCCGCTGAAGACCATCTTGGCGCTATCACGAAGAATGTCTTGATTCAAGAGTGCCCAGGAATAGACTGAGGAACAGTGTTTATAGGCACGTGCGTGTGGCAAGGGATCGTGGCACTGAACTGGCACGTCAGTGTGGGTGGCACAGAGCCCTGCGTGCCTTACAATGGCAGTTCACAGTCCAGAGCACTCAGAACAGAAGAACAATGGAAGCCCAGCAGGGTCAGGTCAAGCGTCCCTGGAGCCTTCACCTCAGAGGTGCCTGCCTTAGTTAATGTCCTTTCAATCCCAAACATCCTGTTCAGCCCCCCAGTCCTCGCCCTTGGAGTCTCTGCCACCCTGGATCATGCCTACTTCAAATACAGTGTATATTCCAGCATAGTTTATCAAACCATCCGGCGGTGCCTGGTCCTGTATGGTATTACCCCTCTTCCTGCCACTGTACAAAATGGTTGAGGACATACTTTCTGCTTTCGATGAAATTGACATTTCTCCTTTTGACTCCTCCACAAGTCCACCCCTAGAACATGGCCACCACTCCCAGGTCCCTGTCTCTTCGTATATATCTGTTTTTAGCAGATGATCACAGGTTTAAATCCCTGAGGGCCCGCTCAGCCTTTCATCCTTCCTAAAATGAGGACCACTGAGTTGGGAAACGATAAGCATCTGTTCTCCAGCGTAAAGAATCCCAAGGCAGTGAATGTGTGCTTTATAAATGCGCATGATAAGTCCATATGGGAATGTATGGGCCCTTCTCTATATGGATCAGGGTAAAAGCAGCAGACTCGAGCACGTTTTAAGGGACTGAATGTAATGCATTTGTTTAACTAAACAAACTAGCTTTGGTAGTAGCTTTTCTATTGTCTTAAGGGCCTACGGAAAAGAATGCTGTTCGGGCCTCCTGTTTGTATCATTTATGAGACTTCAATAGGCAGGGGCAACATGACAAGATGGCCTCCCTCCTGCCCAGTATGCCTTCCATGAGCCCTCTGAAAGCCTGCGTGCCTAGAGGACTGCACGACTGATCCAATAGGCCGGTGCCTCTGCAACAGCTTTCACTTCCAAGTGGCTGCGTTGTGTTTGTTTAAGGGGGGACTTGTCATTTTTTATGGTAAACTACCTAGTCTGGTCACAGAGCTAATAGGCCTTTTAAGTGGGCCAGGCATTCCTGACTCTGCAATGGCGGCCTCCCAATCAGACATTACTGCGATTGGTCTGCACGGAGGCGTTATCGGTAGCGCTACATTTCTGCTGACCTGGGGTGCTTGAAAGGGCACAAGGAGGTTTCATGAATATCCTTGGGTACTCTGGGAGAAAGTAAGGAAAAGGCCATCGTATGCCAATGATATTTTCCTGGGGGTTGCTTTAGGCATAACATGCTGTAGGGCTGTATGAAATTTGCATCATTAGCTTCCACATAATTATGTGCAAATTTTGGAAAATAAACAATGATTATAAAAATTGCAAGGCTATCATTTCATATAACCTTTTAGCGCAGAATGTGTCCTCAGGCACATCACTGAGGATGCATTTTACACTAACAAAATGCGACAACAAAATAACCGTGAGGAACAGCTGCTCGCGTTCTGTTGTTCCTGTGTGTTTACAGTACAAATTTACTGTAGAGTTTGCGTTTGTGGTATATTTTTATCACAAAAGGTGCGTAGTTATGAAAAGTGGAGTAATGGCCTAATTTCAGGACTTTAATGTAATAAGCTTAATGCAGAGCTTCAAATATTCGATTAATTATGCCAGAGTAATTTAAATTTCGTTCAGTTGTAAAGAGGAGTGGTACAAACAAGCACAATCCTCGGAGTTACTGTATGCCTCACGTGCTTATATAATTTTCTTTAATAAAGTTCAGCTCAGTCAGGTAATGAAAGCTCAGTTACAGCAGCTACTCTAAGGCTCATCACGGATCTCCTCAGAGTAGCTGCCTCTGATTAGACAGCCCAATTTCATACTTGTCTTTCAAGTTAGGGCTGGAGAGTGGGCGACCAGACAGGTATGTGTAGTGACTGCAGCTGTCAGATGGTTTGGAACAATAAGAGACAGAACCTGGATTCAACCAAGACTCTAGTTTTATCCACAAGGCCTGATGTCTTTCATCCATGTCACCTCCTGCTTTCTATTTCCTGCCTCCGCACCAGGCAATGAGCCAGGCCTTCGGGGGTGATGGAAATATGCCAAAAAGGGTTTTTTCCCAGATTCTGTTTGTATCCAGGACACTCTGGAGAGAGGGATTCCCGTGAACATGGTTGCAGTCAGAAGAATCGCCATCGGACTGAGCTTCGTGGACCTTGACAAAGATCCTGGAACTATAGTGGGAAACTAATGATGGAAGGCGCTATACAAATACATATGTTACAGATAACGTAACATATGCACCCATGTATGTGGCACGAAAGCAGAGACTTATGCCCTTTATGCATCTGAATCCCCAAGCCATTGCCACAGATTTGGGGCAGAAATGGTGTTGCTCTTCCTGTAAATCTTGGACCCAGGCACATCAGTCCAAGTGTTGGTCCAGAAAGTGTCTTAAGATAAATAAAAAAGGCATTTCCTTTTCGGAGACTCTCAAAAATTGTTTACTGCCAGCCTGCATTATGCTCTGCTGGGGCTCTCAGGTCGATATCATTGATATGTCTTTGATAAAAGAAATAGAAGGTTACAGAGAGTACCCTTATACCTGTGCTCACTCCCAATTTTCAGTGGCTTCCAGGGATACTCAGTGGATTCTGGCATTGAAACAGCAAAAAGAAATATCAACAAAGGACAATTGGGCACTGTAATTGTTTTGTATGAGCTAAATAGATTGATGAGTTGTTTCTACATGCTCTGGAACACTAGTTTTGCAACTGCCTTCAAATCCAGAATAGAGCCAGGAGCTGCTTGACAGGGGGTGAGGCTTTCTGCAAAAGACGAGCTTTCCAGGGTCCTTAATAGCAAAGAAGATTGAAGTATTTTTTGCATTAGATTTTTTTATAAAATTATCATTGAGCAAAATTCATACTAGTAACAGATAATACCTTTCTCCACTAGTACCAGTTGGGGTATTGACCAAAGGTGTCCAGCCTAGGCCCTAGAGGATCAAGGACATGCCAGATAATCATGAAGGGGCCGATTCACAGAACTAACTTAAGACAAAATCCTAAACTTACTACTTTTGGTATTCACAGAAGTTAGGATTTTGTCTTAAGTTTGTCTTAAGACAAACTTAAGACAGACTTAAGACAGACTTAAGACAAACTTGAGACAGACTTAAGACAGACTTAAGACAGACTTAAGACAGACTTAAGACAAAATCCTAACTTAAGTCTGTCTTAAATCTGTCTTAAGTCTGTCTTAAGTTTGTCTTAAGACAAACTTAAGACAAAATCCTAACTTCTGTGAATACCAAAATGAGTAAGTTTAGGACTTTGTCTTAAAGTAGTTCTGTGAATCGGGCCCTATGTGTGCAAATGAACTTATTATAGATTAGCACACATCCTTCAACTCAACACAGCTAAGCATCATGGTTTAACACATGATGAACGCTCACAGGATTTCCTGAACTCATTTTGCAATGGTTTACCTCAGCTGGCACAGCTGGGAATCACAGTATCCGAGCAACAGCCATTAAACTGTGGAGCACTTCAAGCTTCCCTCTTTTGTGGCCTTTAACCTCTACATGGAGTATCTGTGAGGACTACTGAGTAAAAATCTGTCAGTACGGGCACATGCTGAAATCTGTATAAAAATCTCCTTTATAATATTAACTGTCCATCCATCTATTCATCCATCCATCCATCCATCCATCCATCCATCCATCCATCCATCCAGCCTTGGATATCTAGCATCCACCTACAAATAAACCTTAGGAGGAACAAAACCATTGTCATTACTAACAGCTCCAAACAAGTCTCAGAGAAGTTGAAGCCATTCAACCCCAGCTCACGCCAACACGAAATTCATAGGGTTCATTATAGACCCTTAATTTAAGGCCTACATCGTCAAAAGATGCAGATGGCCTGCTTCTGGCTAACAAAAATCATACCATGTGTCACTGACCATAAGTTCAGGAAAACCGCCTGGTAATTAATTGCTCTGAATTACAAAAGTTATTACTGTTAGCATCTACAAGGGTGTTCATTAAGTATTGGCCTTGCTGGTACGTGTGCCTAATGGCAGCTCTAATAAAACATTCACATACTAGTTAGTTGAGGCCAATTCTTCCCAACAAGTTAATGCCAGAATAATGCATACAGGTATTACAATTTTCTCTGACATGACTCCACATTTACTTATTACTTCCAAAGGGCTGCTAGCAAAGTTTCCTTTCTCCTGAGATGATCACTCGACAATTTGTGCCGTCTTATGGACACTATTCTGCTAGTATACAAACTGTGCACTTTGACATTGCTGTTGAGTTTCAAAATGCCATTTCGGATTGTTTGTGTGCAGGAAGGGACACCTTCCTGCACTTTAATAATCTTTCCCTACAATGCAGGCACCCTGCCCCTTGGGTGTCTGCGTTGGCACTAGGCAGGTAAAATTAGCGCCAGCGCAGGGCGAAACGTAGGGCTGCACCGTATCCTTGTATATACGGTGCAGCCCAGATTTTTGGAAGTGGCAGAGCGCAGCATTAAGCCAAGGTGGCTAACGCCGCGCTCCACCACTTCCTAGTAAATATGCCCCTATATCTTTTGGCTTGGAGATGCTAAGGATGGCTTTGCTTATTGATTCAAAGGACCCTCCCAGTCAGAATACAATCAGATATGGGTAGAGAATACATTTTGTCAATGCAACATTCTCGGACATGGGAAGATTCCATAAAGAAGAATACTCCTTACTGCTACTTGAAGAAGAGGACGCATTTAATTACTCAAGTATTCAAGGACTCCTGACTCCTGGTGGCACCTAAGGCCTGGAACTACTCATCTAGAGTCAATTGGTTACCCTCATGCTTATCATCAGCACTAAAAGCAGCAGGTCTCATGACTCCATGAGGACCTGGTTGACCAAAGAGGACCAAACCTTGCCGGAGACCTGGCTGTAGAGAGTACCGGTACCTAGAAGCCTGCCCTAAGATGCTAAGAGCTGAAGGACTGACCAGGAGAAATGTTTCCACCTTTGGATGACCAGTACAAAGTTCAGAGGCTGGCCCAGAGAGGTCAGACCCTGAATAGACAAAAAAATGAGACTTGTATTGCTCCGAGCTTTTACGGTGCTGAAAACTGTTTCAGTGGTTCTTTGCAGAGATTGGATATGGCCTCATTGAGCCTAGTCCAGTCACAGCTCTACATTTGCCTTTGTTCTGCAATGTCTTTCACTACCTTTCAGATACCATTGACCTATATAAATGCCACATACTTACAATGACTGAGCTGGGAAATGATGATGGAAACTAAAAATCCAACAGTTGAGGGGGGGCGTGGCCTTCAGGAGCAGCATGGTGAACACATCTTAATACTGCGCCGCCATCCATCCCCTTAATCCAACACTTTTATCCCTCATCGCCACAATCTGTGGCACAGGGTGATACCTGATGCCCATGTGACACCCCAGGGGGCCTGCGGAGGTTGAAATCATGCCCAGACAGCAAGTTTTTTGGACTTGTAGCGGAGCGCTAGAGCGCGGCCGGGTGGCCACGGCTGTGATCGATCGGGCGAGGCGCCTGCGTCCGGGCCTCGGTTCCCGGGCTCTGACCCCTGTGAAAGCTGTTTCTGCGGAGTGGTAGTCCGTTAACCGGCAGGCGAGGGTGGTGCCCCCCGAGACGTGGGAGAAGGTGAGGAGTACTGAGTGCGAGGCCCTGGTGAGCACTGTTGGAATTGGCGGTGATTGGGCCAGGCCCAGCCCCGCAGCGCGAGGAGTTGTGACGGCAGTGAGGCGGCACCAGAAAGAAGAGTGGCGGCTGTACATGAAGTAGGAAAGCCCCGCGGGCCTAAGACAGGCCGATAGAGAGACGATGGAGCCGGGCTGAGACCGGGTATGGCAGGTATCTGAAGACTGGACTGGAGAGCGATATCTGGCTGCATGGATGCGGGCTGATCTGGTGCACCCAGCCAGTGGCGGTATGCCGTAATGAGCATTACGAAGACTGGATATGGTCTGAGGCGTGGCGCAGCTACTGAGGGGGTCACTGCTGGGTGCAGGCCTACGGTGCTGATGTACAGGAGTGAACCACGCAAGGCCGGTGAAGTGGTGCAGCACCCTGGTACACCTACGATAGCAGGGAAGAGTGTGGTTGCTGTTGACAGCTGCTAAGGTAGTATGCGGTGAGGGACGACGCAAGGCCCATGAGTGAGGCCTGGTGTGGAGCGTGCCTGTGGTAGGCCGGGAGGCCTGGAAAGCTGTGTGGGTCCCTTCGATGCCAGAACTGATGTGGAGTGTGGATGCTAAGAGACTACCTTTGTGAGGCTGGGACACACCCGCTGACTACTGAGGTGCTCAGTAGACACACAGTGCTGCGTAACAAGAAGAGGAATCGGCGGCGGGAGTGGGGCACTAGCCGCGCCTCTGTAGGCCGGTGAGGCGATAACAGCAGGGGTAGCTTCAGGCAGCACCCCCACACTGTGCATGCCAAAGACGATTCAAGTATTTGAGGTGGTGCACCTGATGGATCAAGGACTCATTCTGTCGTAAATAAAGTATTATGCACTCATAATTTCTATAGGTATCAATAGGATCATGCATAAAGCAAGAGGCTGAGTCCGTGGTATCAGGTTCAAAAGGGCTTTATTCCAATAACTCGAGTTATAGGGAGAATAGTTCCATCATCACAAGGGATCAGGAAGGGTCTTCTGAAACTTTATTCACAGAGTACAGTATATATACTTTCAATATTATACGTAAGCAGGAGCGCTTCAGGCAGAGCAAGAGAGAATGAGATAAGAGCATGTGGGCGTGTAAGTAGGCGTGAAGGTGGGCGTCCATGTGGGCGTCCACTTGATGAGTCATAGGTGAGTGTCATAGGTGGGTGGGTACCTGGAGGGGGTTGCGTGATCAGCTGGAACTTTACTGGAACTTTGCCTTACTTGTGCTCAACTCGAGCATGACGTGTAACTGACGTGTAACTGGGGGAAGGTTGCTGTGCAGTCGGGGAGTCTGGAAGAGAGGCCTTCAGTGTCAGGACGACCAGCACATCTTGTATTATCTGATATCTAAAGTCCGGAGCAGGAACTGATCTGTGACATAGGTTGCCCATCACCAAGAGCCGATGTGGCTTCTATTTCTTTATTGACTGCGTGGGCCTTACATGGGGGCTATGGGCTTTTCACTGACGTGAGCTTTGCAATCTCTGAAAAGGAGACAGAAAGGCTAGGCTCTATCCTTTGCAGGTGGGTTTTGTTTATTCCTCCTTTTCCAGGCAGGAATGTGATTCAGTAGGAGTAAGCAGATAACCGTGCTCAATACTGTCTCGGCACCCCTGACTGGGCACCTTTGGCTGAGGCCCAAGTGTGCGAGGCCAAGGATACGCAGCTGCAGCTCTCAGAGCGTCTGAGGCCTGAAACCTCTTTTCGGGCTCCAGCTGAGCCACAAAATGGGCTTTCATGAAAATGACACGAGTGCAGGAAAACATGATGCAAAACGTGTAGGCCTCAGTGCAGATTTGTCGTTTCTCTCATGGGAGACTTGATGGCAGGCCACGTTATAGCATAGGCATCATGGTTGACAGACCATGGAGGGAAAATGCATGGCGTACATGCATGTACACGAAAACGTTGGGGAACACATAGGGGACACATAGGCCTAGTCATAATCTTTATTTTCTCATTCCCTCCTTGTCCCCTAGTGGACCCTTCATGTCACATCTATTCTCATGAGACAGTCGATCTGTTCTTGCAGCATTATTTTTCCATTTTCAATGCTTTGTATATGGGGACGTGGAACACATGCGGTAGCACACAGGCCGCAAATGGCCGGGCCACACTGCAGACATAGACAACAACTGAATACCATTAGTAGTATTAACCCACAGACGGTCAACACTTTCCATCCCCATGCCGATATTACTCCCCAGAGCCAACTGGACCAAGTCCACGTGCCTGGGTCTTGATGTATGCTTTGGGCAATCTTGTGGAGCCTTGTTATTGCTTTGTATACAGATGGTGCGTTATTAGGAATAAAAACGCAACAGCTGGAGCTGATGATTCTACAAGCCCCGCCCCTATCCGCCAGGATGACGTCAAGAACAAGACGGTTCTGAAGAACGACCATTCTCATAGCAGACTGTTCCTGGGTCAAGTCCCCCAGGGCTGATGCAGTCTCATTTACAACTGTTTCTAGAATCCTTGTTAACCTGCGGATAAGTTTACTATTCTGGACGGGACCTATGAAGAAAAAGAATCCTTTGTTGAAATCTGTATATTGCTCCCAAGCTGTCTCGGTCTGGTCAATGCCGGAGGCATCGAGCCCTCGTCTGTGTCTGATAAGTGCTAGTTGGGGATCTTGATGATAGTTCGATGGGGCCAAGAAAACGGGTGGTAAAAGAAATGATATGTAGCACGTCCCACCCCAGTCTAAGGGCAGCTGTACATAGGCTGTCTGGCCACAAATAAAGTAGGTGTATCGTGATGCTCTGAAATAGGACTTTCCTTTGTCTTTAAACTCTATTATAGTATTACACTCGCTGTGCCCCAAATGTACTGAGCCTTCTTTTCTGACACACAAGTCCCCTTTTACTGGCAGGACTGTAATTGAGGATGGACCTACATTGTGTATGGGCTTGACATTCAACATTATAAAGTCGAGGGTCGCATTTCCTTGCTGATACTCTTCATTTTCTAGATCTGTACCTTTTCTTTGGGGAAGACCTTCTTCGTCTGGGAAACATGCTTCATTCATGACTTTATTCAAGTTACCCCATACCCAGTCACCCCTACACTCCTTGTCTTGACATTCTTTGGCATCACCGTTGATGGATGTCATTAAGGCAAACCATGCTCCGCAAGAACCATTATGGGAGAACGGAAAAGGGAAAAGAGGCAACACTCCCTTCACCTTCTGATACGGGGGAAGTCGGCCACAGACCCAGCAGTCTGTAGCATTGCTAGTCTGATGTGAATGGTGCAGCATCTGGATAAAGGTATTGTTGCGCAGGGCAAGTCGATAGGATAGCTCATAGAATGGCAGATCACTAAATGTGTGCTTTATGGTATCATTAGTGGAGGAGTGTAAGAGTGAGGCAATAGGAGGAAAAATAGCATGTAGTATTAAGCTGATACATATTATCGTGATGCACAGAAGAGATAGAAAAATCAAAGTCACTATACATCTACCACGTAACATTTTACAGTATTTGCTTTTCATCTTGCTCTTTTTATCATTATCATTGTCCGAGATCTTATGCAAGCCAGAATACATGTTCAACCGATTCACCACCTAGTGGACTTAATTGATCAAACGGGGTCTGGCTTTTTAGATCTAAGTTTAGCTTTGTACTCCTGCTGAGGAGTCTCCTCTAGTAAAGGGGGCTCAAAGTCTGAAAAGTTCATTTCCTTTTTAAAAGAGTCGTTATTCCTGAAGTAGCGTTTGCAGTGGTGTATATGCAGCCATCCTTTCCGTCCTTCGACTTTAACGGCTGTCCTCGTGGTCAATAGCACTAACTTCGGCGCCTTCCACCTCGGCTCAAGAGGGCTTGTCCTGTCAAAGTTCCTTATTAAAATATAATCCCCAGGAGCGATGGAGTGTTCCTAGACCTGGGTGTTGTCAGGGAAGGCGGCGGCAACCTGCGAACGACAAGAGAGTAGTGCAGACATCAAGGAAGCCAGGTAATCTGTCAGTATGTTACTATCAACATCAGTAATCTTTTTAGGCATCGGAGTGCCCCACATATTCGGTGGCCTACCGAAGACCACTTCGTAGGGAGATAAGCCTGTTCTAGAATGGGCTACCATTCGCATGTAAAAGAGGGCAACCGGCAGGGCTACCATCCAATCTACACCTTTTTCTGCACAAATCTTTGCTAGTTTTGTCTTTAAGGTCTGATTGTGCCTTTCTACAAGGCCTGCTGCTTCAGGATGTCGCACACAATGAAACTTCCAGGTATACCCTAACAGAAGGGACACCTGCTTCATGAGTTCAGAGGAGAAAGGCTGACCGTTGTCGGAATATACGACACGCGGTAATCCATAGCGTGGGAAAAACTCTCGCACCAATTGTCTGGCGGTAGTTACAGCAGTATAATCAGGGACTGGATAGGCTTCTGTCCATCTTGTAAGTGCACATACGACTACCAGGACATATTTGTAACCTCTACATCTGTTCATTTGGATATAATCCATTTGGAGGACTTCAAAAGGATGGTCAGGTGGATGGAATCCACCTTGTTCCACCGGAATGCCTTTACCTGGATTGAATTGGCAACAGATCATACATGTTCTGACTTTTTGTTTCGCTGCTGCACGCAGGTGCTTGTTGAACTAGATATTCTGTAAGCTGTCTAGCATTGCTTTCTCTCCTAAGTGTGCAGGACTATGTGCGGTATTTATGATCACTTGTACCATCGAATCAGGAAGAAACCATGTTGCTTTGCCCTTAGTCATCCAACCCTGATCAGTCAGTACCCCTCCTTGTTCCGACCATTTCTTTAATTCGTCTAGAGTAGCATGTGTCTGTATGTCTTGTACATCCCTGGAAGGATCCCTGACTGTCATGGCTTTGGTCATTGATGGTATCTGTGAGTTCGTCATGTCTAGTGGGGTCTGAGCTGTCTGTTTAGCAGTTCGGTCTGCCAGATCATTGCCTTGAGAAATGGTATCTGTGGCTTTAGTATGTGCTTTGCATTTCAGGATAGCTATGGCTGTCGGTGAATCGTGAACTACCCCATATGCGTATTGTGAGTCGGTGTAAATGTTTACTCTCAGGTGCTTAGCTCTTATGCATGCTTGTGTCAGAGCGATGAGCTCTGCTGCTTGTGCTGACAGTATGTCTATTCTTTTAGTCTCTATGATTTCAGTAGCAGTGGTCACTGCATACGCTGCCACTAATTCTCCCGCCCCCGTCCTCATGCATGAGCCGTCAACATAGAGTGTTAGGTCAGGGTCTGGGAGTGCAACATCTGTCAAGTCTTGTCTTGGTTTAGTCACGGTATGTATCACTTCAACACAGTCATGTGGTGGAACGTTTTCTGTACTGAAGGGCAAAAGAGTAGCAGGATTCAATATGTTGCATCGTCTGATCTCTATGTGTGGTTGAAACAACGTCAAAAAAAAAAAACTGCTTTGTCCTAATCCAAATTACTCAACATCAGCTCCTAGTAAAGATTGTGAGTGCATTCACACAGACTAGTTAATGAAGAACTAGTCATTTCGCCTAAGCCTAGTAGAACAAAAAAAAAAAAACTGCCCACAACTAATTCCCCTGAAAGATCACAATAAAACATAAGAAAAGGGAAGAGCAACATACCTTTTTCTTAGGCTTAATTTCTAAGGGGGCTAATTTAATTTCCAAGGGGCTTAATTTCTAAGGGGCTAGCGGGAAGCGAACCTCCTCAGGGGCCAGCAGGAAGCCAATATTCTCCTCAGGAAGCCAATATTCTCCTCCTTCCCCCCTTTTTGACAGGAGTAAATCTGAAACAGTTTTCACTGCTGTCAAACACTATCAAACCCTGTGTCTTGTCAACACTATCAATCCCTGTGTGTAGCAACTATTTTCTCATTACCCTAAATACCGAGCCTCATTTGTGGAAACCCGTTTACAACATTCTAAAAGGCAGAGTTGTCACTCTGGGGTGGCAGTCCTTATTTAAAACAGGCATTTCAAGTGTTAAGATGCGAGTGTACAGATCATAATTGTTCCTTAATGTCCAATCTGGAAACATATGACCAAGGCTGCCTGTCTATAAGAGAAGGGCAGTCATGTGATACATATTTTAGTCTTGCATAACCTTTTTTTGTTTTATTCATCTCCAATACCAATTAGACATACACTGATAACGTGTTGTCTGCTATTTTGACAGCATGATAATGGTAATATCATGTCTGTGAAATTTAGTAATTGTGAACAAGTTCCAGCCAAGCGCTGCGCAAAGATTGACGTTGTCACGACCATCTCTGTACCGCACAGGAGAACTTGTATTAATGCTAAACAGACTGGTCAATACGACACAAAAACAAAACATATATAAAATACATATGCCAAGCCATCAGTATACCAAGCACAGAAAGCATAGACAAATTACAATAACATATATAAATGAGCAGTGATGCGCAATTACCGTACCTACAGCTCAGAGGCGAACATTCTGGCCTGCTTAATTTGTCAGGCTTATAATCAATAACTGATTTTCCTTTCCTGCCTTACTCACCCCCCATCTGACAGAAGGTCATCTTAATGATGAGCAGCTGTCAGCTGGACTGACTGTGTTATTTCTGACACACAGGACCAGCAAGAATAATCAAAAATGAAAAACACACAAACATTTCTTTTTGGAAAGGTGTTATGCATCTATTTCAACACAATGTACCCTGATTTCCTATTTGAAGGCGCATATCTCATGTTTCTTCACATACTTGTAACCTTTGGATCATTTTGCCAATCCAACTGGTGGCAGCTTTGGGCCATAATTTCCACTGTGAAAATTGTCTGAATTTGAAAATCGTTTTTATATAGGCATATAGCCCTTAAAATTTCAAGCAAGAGCATCATTTTACTTTTTGTTCTAGAATCAATTCAACAGTAGTTAAGAAAGAAAAACAACAGTCTTCCATAGACATTTCCTCGGGGCACTAGTCTTGCACAGAATAGAACAAGGGAAGGCTTCTCGAGTTTCATTTCCCAGCTGCCCTGTCTGTATCAGAGAAGCTAAAAATAGCCCCTCAGCCCGGCTTGAGCCTGGGCTGCCAGCCATCTGTTTTCTATCTACTCCTGGCCCTCAAGGCTCTCCGGCTACAGGCATTACACAGCTGCTATGTCAGAGAAGCTTTCTAAGCAGTGATTTCACCTCCCGTTTTCCGCTCCTTTTCCTAGCCCCCACCTTACAGGCTTCAAGGTCAGAATCTGCCTTCGATTTCTGCATCACATTCTGCGCTCTTTAGCCCCCACCTTCTCCTCACTCTGAAGCTGTCAAAGACAAAAAGTCTTCCCAATTCCATATAAACTGCAATAATTCGCCCTATTGAAAAATTGTTTTTGATATACAATTTGTTTTCAGGGGTTCGTAATCTTATTTTTCCAATCTCAGATTAGTAAAACTTGGTCCACAGGAACTGGAATAAGGGGCAAGTCGAATTCCCTCTCTAGGCTGCTTCATGAATATGCTTGGTATTCTGGATAGTTAGGTTGAGCGTGCTGATACATTTGTGCTGTAGCGTGGGTGGGTGCAGGTGCATGGACTGGCGGTGGCGGCGGTGGAAACGTATCTGATGTCTGATGCGTGTTATTTTCCTTGGGAGGATATGGACGTGGCTTTGTTTTACCTGTAGCTATATTGTGTTTCAGGACTGCACATTCATTTACGTAGTGGCCTGGCTTCTTGCAATAATTACAGTTCCCTTTAACTGGTGTTGCGCTACTTTTGTTCGTGTTTGTGTTTGCCGGTGCCGATTGGGCCACCAGCATCTTCATCTTTGTGTCTTTCATGCGTCTCTTTTCCTGGTCGTGTTCTTCTCTAATTCTGTTCTGGTGATATTGTAACATTTGTAACATTTGTGAAGGGCTCTTTGCTTGCCAAGTACTCTCAACCTTCAGTACCCTATACTTAATCTCGGGTAGGGAATTTTCTACTAGTTTGCTCACGAAAAGATGGGGATATGATTCGCTACCGTGCTTAAGGCCGCTATTGATAGTAAAACATTTCTCAAACCTAGAGTAAAAATCGCTTGTGTCTTCGTCTGGTTTCTGCTTACAGGCTGAAATAGCATCCCAGTCTTCCTTTTTAGTAACTAATAATCTAGGCAAAACTTGTACAAGGAGTTCAGGTAATTCTTTAGCTCAGGGACCCAGACCAACCCCCGCGGCTCTGGCTGCATCCTCTGTTTCCAACACATCCCAGCTAATCTTTTTCTCTCCCACCTCCCAGTCCTTTTCTTTAAGCTTCTCGTAAATACCAGCAGGCAATAGTACTTTCAATAATTTTAGAATGTCAGCATATGTATATTCTCCTAAGCGGAGAATGTCTTTTAGTTCTCGGTGAAAACCCCCCGGGTCTTTATCATGGGAGGGCAACATCTTTTTCATTTCCAGTATCTCTAATTTCGACAAGGGGGTGTAGACATACACCCGTTGTAGCACATTGTTTGTATCTTTTACAGGATGAACCTCTCGTAGGGGGTTCAGCTTGTCGTATAACTGTCGCCTATCATGGGGTGGAGCGGGAAGCAGGGACCTAGTCACGAATTCTATATATTTGTGTCGCTGATCTAGGATGACATTAATCAATTCAGTACCCATGTTCGTCCACCTGTCTAGTACTATGTCGTCCAGCAACTTATACAATAGACCGGGATCAGAATATTGACTCTCATACAACGTAATCAAATGTTGGACCATGTAAACACCAGCTATGCGCTGTTCGTTTGGTGGGAGGCTCAAGAACGTTTGGGCTACTATATCATTATTATATGTATCATATTGGGACACCCACAGGGTGGCTGACCGTGCTAATTCTTTTTCGTTCGGGGTGAGGGGCTGATCGTTACCTATCCATCTATTCAGGGCCTTTTCGGTAGTTTGGAATAAACTTTCAAGGGAATATCTTTCTTTTATAGCCGTTCCCTGTTTACGGTAATTGAGGCCCTTGGGCCTCTCGAACCGTCGGGCATGGCCCACGTATAGTACTTTGTCTTTGTCCCCGGCTTCGTCATCAGAGGATGACTCAGCCTTTCCGTCCGGTCCTGTTTCGTGTGAGGCTATTATTGCCTTTCGGATTTTGGTCAACATGCTGTCTGTCTGTCCTGATTTATCATGCTGACCGGCATCTATATGATCACTCCAACCTATATAACAAGGGTCTACGTCCCCGTTACCTTCGTCTTTTTCCCTGATCAGACAGTTAATTAGGAAACGAAGGATATAGTTCTTAATAATTACTTTTCTGTTTTGTGTGGCCTCTGCTGTGCACTCAGGACCCTCCCCTGTTCTTATGAAATTGTACATTTTCTTTAGGTGTTTATCCATATCTGGTAATTTTTCCAAATGTGCGACTGCTTGTCTAAGTCTTAGTGAAATCACGAGCATATTGCCCTTTCCTGGATCCGGATCGTATATACATTCGGAGATGTCTACTTTTACAGTCGGCCCCCCTCCTGATGCTGTCCCGGATCCCTCCCCGCCGTCCTCGAGCTCCTGGAGCTGGGCCTGTGTTGGGGGTGCAGGGAAAGATCCGTCTAGGTATGCTGGTGGGGATTCCTCTAGGTAGGTGGTAATAAACGCTTCGGATGCTGTTGGTCTTATTTTTCGGGGTACTTGCGGTGGCACTCTAACGGGTCTTTCTACTGGGGTCACTCTTGCTAGTTCCTCTGAAAGGACGGGATAAATACCAGCAACGACAGTATTTCTTTCTCTTTCAGCCTGTTCTCTTTTGACCCGCTCCCCTTCCTCCTGTAACTTCTTTTCTTTGGCTTTTTCAGACTCCTGTCTACTTCTCTCTGCTTTGTGGAACTCTTTCTCTGTTCTTCTATGTGACTCCTTGCGCCAAAACCCAATGGCATCCTTCTGAGCAGGTCTACATTTTCTCTTCCATAGCTCTTCCTCTACCTTCATAATGCATTCCGCATCCCACGTTCCCGTGATAGGCCATCTATACTGTGTCTCTAAATCCTTCGTGTAATCCACCCATAGCTCTAAAAACAACACGGCATCTAAACCATGTTTACAGTACATGAAATGTCCAGGTGTGTCTCTAGGCGGAATGTTAACTGGTTCCTCTAATAAACCTTTCCTAGTACCTATTTTACGCAGTTTCGAAAACAACGGCATGTTGAAATGTAACCAAAAACAAAATCACAATGAAACAATCTTACATACAAACCTGACACATTCAAACCTAACTGAACCTGACTAAGACAATAACATTCATACAGTTGAATCGCTGCACCTGAATACTTGAATACTTGAATAACTCTATGCATGCACTTGAATACTTGAATACTTGAAAACTCTATGCACTGGAATACAGCACAATCATACCGGTCTCACAAGTGAGACACGTCTTTACCGTGTTCATTAAATGAACCCGTCTTTATGCAACCCCCATGAAACTCACCGGGAAGCAGAACTTGAAGGCCTCGGACACTCGACGCTGCGCATGCGCGGGAATGGCGTATCTTTGGTGGATCTCTAGAAACCTCGGACACAGCTCTCTCGCAGGGTGGGCTCTGGGTCGGGACGATCCACAATCCTCACCGCCTCGTATGGATACCTGGTCGCAGTCCGTCTCCTTCGTTGGCCTGAGGGAGTTGGCGGGAAAACCCGCGACGTGCGCACTTGAAGTCCGTCACGGCTGTAGAAGGGGGCAAAACTGGACCTTCATCTCCGGCGCGTGGGGAAGGGGATTTGTCCCTATTCGGGCGCCATTAAATGTCGTAAATAAAGTATTACGCACTCATAATTTCTATAGGTATCAATAGGATCATGCATAAAGCAAGAGGCTGAGTCCGTGGTATCAGGTTCAAAAGGGCTTTATTCCAATAACTCGAGTTATAGGGAGAATAGTTCCATCACCACAAGGGATCAGGAAGGGTCTTCTGAAACTTTATTCACAGAGTACAGTATATATACTTTCAATATTATACGTAAGCAGGAGCGCTTCAGGCAGAGCAAGAGAGAATGAGATAAGAGCATGTGGGCGTGTAAGTAGGCGTGAAGGTGGGCGTCCACTTGATGAGTCATAGGTGGGTGGGTACCTGGAGGGGGTTGCGTGATCAGCTGGAACTTTACTGGAACTTTGTCTTACTTGTGCTCAACTCGAGCATGACGTGTAACTGACGTGTAACTGGGGGAAGGTTGCTGTGCAGTCGGGGAGTCTGAAAGAGAGGCCTTCAGTGTCAGGACGACCAGCACATCTTGTATTATCTGATATCTAAAGTCCGGAGCAGGAACTGCTCCGTGACATAGGTTGCCCATCACCAAGAGCCGATGTGGCTTCTATTTCTTTATTGACTGCGTGGGCCTTACATGGGGGCTATGGGCTTTTCACTGACGTGAGCTTTGCAATCTCTGAAAAGGAGACAGAAAGGCTAGGCTCTACCCTTTGCAGGCGGGTTTTGTTTATTCCTCCTTTTCCAGGCAGGAATGTGATTCAGTAGGAGTAAGCAGATAACCGTGCTCAATACTGTCTCGGCACCCCGGACTGGGCCCCTTTGGCTGAGGCCCAAGTGTGCGAGGCCAAGGATACGCAGCTGCAGCTCTCAGAGCGTCTGAGGCCTGAAACCTCTTTTCGGGCTCCGGCTGAGCCACAAAATGGGCTTTCATGAAAATGACACGAGTGCAGGAAAACATGATGCAAAACGTGTAGGCCTCAGTGCAGATTTGTCGTTTCTCTCATGGGAGACTTGATGGCAGGCCACGTTATAGCATAGGCATCATGGTTGACAGGCCATGGAGGGAAAATGCATGGCGTACATGCATGTACACGAAAACGTTGGGGAACACATAGGGGACACATAGGCCTAGTCATAATCTTTATTTTCTCAGTTCATGTGAGACTTGCTCGGATTCAATTATTAACATGAATTACTAATTTTGTTTCGTGATTAATCCTTGCACCTTACAGTTATATAATTTAGACAGAGAAGCTTGCCTTTGTGTTTTCTAATCATTAATACGGATAGCGGACTAAAAGTGCGGCTCTAACAGTGAAAACTTTACTGCACATGCGTCAATTGCGTCTACGTAATGTGACATCTAACCAGCTTTGGAGGGAACTTCTCACGCATGAGCAGAATGCACTAACATGGCGTCTTTAAGACCCACATGCATGGCACCTGCTTTGCTATTTAGAAAACGCTTTATTTACTAAGAGCTTATGCAGGGAAAGTATTAAATAAATTGAGGGGAATAGAGTAGATGTAGGCGAAATTATTCATTTCTTGAATTAATATTTTCTTTTTTTGATCTTTTATTAGTTCATATTTTGGGCCTTCTTGCCACAATCCGAGTGAATGAAAGAAAAGCCTTCTGCGCATGTGTGACCTCTACTTTCCCTGAAAGAATGATCCCATGATTGGACCTCATCCAAGGCCATCAACCGCTAAACCCTGGGGAAAAAGGGATGTCAGAAGTGCAGTGGTTCAGTCATATGAATAATAATGATAAAGTGTTGCAAATGTGAATAAACTCGGGTGGGAATAAAATAAAATACATATTAATAAGAGGATGAGTTTGGGAACAAAGGAAAGTACTATGCCATCATGGTGTGATGACTGAATGCACTTTGCCTGTCCAATTAGAAATCGTAAATTTGCGATATTGCAACTTTAGGGGGTGGTCCATGAATCTCAAAAGATATAACTAAGGTAGTTTAGTTAGTTGGGTGTGTTTGATCTTGAGAGAATGCTGAGAGGGAAGATGCTGTCGGAGTGAGATGCTGAAGAAGTTTCAATAAGAAAATTACCAATCCAAAAGCAATTAATTAGAAAGAAGATCGCAGAAGAATCTGGAGGAGGAAGAGAGTGTCAGAGAGGGGTGTGGCGTGTTCGGCGGTCTAGAGAGGCTCCCTGTCCTGATTCCTGACTTGAAGTCTTTGTCCCTGATCTTTCCCCGGGGACCCTTACCAACCCTTTGGCCAGGGGGTTGTCTTCACACCATCTGTGGTAACTATAATTTCACATATTTCCTATGTAGTGCTGTCTCTATCCTCTCCTTTCTGAGCAACGTCAATCTATTGAATTTGTGAGAGTATTTGAATTGATTGACTTTTCCACCCTAATGATTGATGGTGTCCGTGGTGTGCAATTGAATGGTTCACTCACACTTAACTTTAGATAAAGGTTTTGAAAACTCCCTGAGTCTGCGTTTATTATTATTATTATAAAATATTTTACATTTAGTGGTTATGTACATCGTCACCATCAACTAGTTCCAACTAATTTGGTCTATCGACCAAATGGAAAGAACTTATTGATCAGTGATAAGAATTGGAAAGAAATGGATTATTGGAATATTGATCAATAGGTTTTACAAACTTTTTATTTCCCTCCCAGCGGCTAATCAAGTGAATTTGAGTGATAAGGTGTATGTGTTTTGATGGGCCCAGATGAATATATGGAATCGGAGTATCTGTTGTTGGTCCGCCACTGGATCAGTTTTCTGGTAGCAGAGTTATGGTAATATTGACTAGTTTGGTGATGAGTATTGATTATTGATTATTAATTTATGTTTTAACAAATCCGTTCACGTTGCATTTTTATGTTGTCTGGAACACAGGTACAGTGGTACTTGGAACTCCCGGGAAGGAATAGCGGGTGGTGGAAGTAGACACACTGCTCTGAGGTTACTCATCTGTTGGAATAACACTGAGAAGCTATGCAGGGCTGGCAGTGTTAAATTAGGGACTATATTTTGTGTGTAAAGGTAAGAGTGATTGAAAGCAGAGAGTTCGCTGGTGAAACTTTAGTCGTTATATCACCTCGAAAGGGTAACACTGAAAGAGTAGCAGGTTCTTCTGAGCTAGAGTGACAGCAAAAGAGATCGCTGGTGAAACTTTGGTCTTACATAACCTAGAAAGGGTAACACCAAAGGAGTAGCAGGTTCTTCCGAGTTTGAGTGAAGGGTAAGCGGAAGGGATTTACTTGCAGTGTATGAAGAGTAAACGGAAGCTCTTACTTTGTGAAGAGTAAGCAGAATGTGTTACTCGCAGTGAAAGTAAAATCTATCCTTTATTTAGTGGAACAGGCAGAGTAGCGAATGTTTTTATGTTGTTACTAACGAAGAATTTAATGAAAGTATTGAGAAAGGGTTTTGCATTACCTTGTGAAGGGAGGGTCAGTCGCTGGAGTTAGACTGACGTCACAGTGTGCCGCGCTGGCATTGGTGGAAACAGCGGGTGTGTGTGACCAATGCAGATTGTAAAGACGGGGTCAGTAGTAAGGGGTGATTCTGACATCACAAAAGTCAGGGCTGGGATTGGTCAAACCACCAGTGTAAGCCCAAGTCTGATTGGATTGGGAAAAAAGCTACTTTAGGATTGGATAAAAGAAAATTATGTTCGAAATTGGGAGAAGGCTATTGTAGGGAATCGCCCGGATAGGAGATTTTTGGGCTTTGCAGAATACAATTTTATACATCGGTACTTACCCAAAATGTATAGGGACGAGAGAAAAATGTAATTGATAAAAAGAATTAAGAATTTCTTTTAAAAAGACAAGTCCGTATTGACTAGAGAAGGGATTCTTATCCCTCCACCAATAACACCTGCTTCATTCATGATGATGGAGAGAGGTTTGCATACCTATGTATGTTTAGCGAATTGGGTAGACAGAGTCTTAGCTTTCCCAGAATATGGTACATTTAATGGCAGAGTTCTTCAGAATTTGAGAATGAAAATGAATGATTTAGACCTAGATTAACTCAGTATGGAGCTTTAGAAGAATGGGAGACTGAGTCATTTGAGATAGAAAAGCATGGAAGAGGGAGAATGAAAGGATTTTTCCCCAGATATATGAATGGATCACAAGAAGATCAGATGAAACAATGTAGAAGAGCTATGGTATCAGAAGGGTTATATCCAGTGTTGACGGCTGAAGAACAGATAGGAGGCAAGTGCATATGAATGTGACTGGGTATGGAGAATCAGAGGATGAATTTTTAGAGGATATTTTAACTACAAATCCTCCCCATATCAGGAAGGACTCAATAGAGTAGTTACCCTAAGTGTCAGGATGTGACTTCAAATGCGCCTACCTCATTCCAAAAGATTCAGGCAGGAAAACAACATCTCCCAGAAGGCCGTCCTTCTGGGAGGGATTTAACTTCTTTAATCACATACGACGCATAGAGCGTTGTACGTGATTCTGGATTGTGTCCTGGACATCCTGAGTGCAGAGCGCCTGCTCTGCTTTCTTCCGTTTTGTACCTCCCTCGTTCTCGCGTTCTCTGTCCGAGACGCGGAGGGTGTCTTTGCTTGTTTCCGACTTTCGAGCTCAATGTGAGCCGGAAGGAGCGTTCCGCTCGGCTGAGCGAGAACGCTAGTACTTTGGGATTACCCGCTCGCGGCTGCGGCGGGAGGTGTCCTCCGCGGAGCCTTTTCTCCTCTAGTTGTTCCTGCCTGAATCCTCCCCGTAGCTGCGTTAGGGAACGAGTAGGTGTACCGCTAGGATTTCATCAGCAGCGGTTGTTCCTCCTCGTGATACGGAGCTGAGGATTGGTAATAGAGATATTTTCCTAGCTGTTATGCTTCGTTACTTTAACTTTGGATTACTAAACATTTGCTTTGCTAAACCAATCAGTGGATTCACACTATTGCCTTGCTAGCCTATCAGTGGATTACAACATTGTTGCTTTGCTAACCTAACTTTGCGAAGATAACTTTTGCTTGACCTTTGTTTATTTCCTTTGGAGTTCCTTGTTTTTGATTCCTTATCTGGAGATTTCAGCAAAAGGTTTGTTCCTGACTTTGCAGTATCTCTTGTTTGGTGCACTAGTATCAAGACATTTATCTGGTTCTGGAGCTGGCCTTTCTTTTTCCTTTGGATTCAAGGGGGTGTGGTAGAGGGTATGTATGTGGAATAGTACTGCTAGATGCTTGTATAGGGACGTTTGTTTCTGTACAGAATGTGTTTGACTCGTAGGTGTATATACTTTCCCTACAGTAAGAGAGGTATGTTACTAGACTGAGAGAGAAAGGGTTCACACCAGGGACTATCCTATTAAGGTATTGCTATGGTTCTAGTGAGAATTATATGAGCGTAGTTAGCATTGCCTATTATATTAATCATATGCTTATTTTGTTTCAGGTCTCACATTTCCAACGCTGCACCTACCCTATCCCTATCCCTCGCTTGATCACCTTTATACTCTGTGTAAATATTAGTCAGAGTGTGGGGGAGTCAGGAGGTGGACCCCTTTGAGCATCGTCCTGATCCTGAGGAGGCTTGCAGACGTGACACTAAGTGCCCCAGGAACTCCTATAATTCTGCACATTTTGCATGATAATTCACTAAATATAGTACTCCAAGAGAAAGAAATTGAGACTCTGAACAAAAAAGAGTTGATACAGAAAATAAATCAGTTGAATTTGCCTGCAGATGCCTTGTCCATACCTGTAACCATAGGTGCAGTTATACCATTATTTGTGAATAAAGCGAATATTCAAAATTCTCAAACTGTACCTGCCCCAGTGAACAACTCCAGAACAGAATTGATAATTGCAGAGGATCAAGCCAGTGAGTGTATCTCAGTCATTTCATTAATGGATCTCCCTATAGGAGACCCTGTGATTGGAACTCCAAAAATAAATTTACCTGATCATAGGAGGGAAAGAGGGACGGTGGCACCTCCAATGACTAAAAGGACAACAGCGGTTACTCCAGAAGATTTGGAAAGATGGTCACAGGGAATAGAAAAACGTAGTTTAGTGCCAAAAATTAAAAACATGTATAAATTGAAAGTGGAGTTAGGGGAAATGATTGCTGGAAATGTGTCATTACGGAGATTGAATGATTACAATGAAGAAGAATTGTTGTTTGTATGTAGAAGTATTACTCGAAACGCAAAAGTGTATCATGAAAAATGTATGGAAATGGCTGCAGAAATTGGAATAGACATAGGGAAATCTAAGTCATTTCAAAAACCCTATCGAGTGGAATTTACAGATAAGGATTTGTAAAATATGAATGTGTCTGGTAGAAAGTTACAAGTAAAGGAACTAATGAACATTTT
Organism: Triturus cristatus; assembly: GCF_964204655.1. NCBI lineage: Eukaryota > Metazoa > Chordata > Amphibia > Caudata > Salamandridae > Triturus > Triturus cristatus. The sequence continues at coordinate 1,862,954,130 of NC_140589.1, forward strand.
GCAGAAGTGGGGAGATATGGACAAGTGCAAAACTAGGTGGACAAAAAAAGAGAAAGCAAAGGCTAGGGAAGCGTCGACATCTGCTTTCTTATCCAAAGACACCGAAAGTGTAGAGAGGTTGTGTCCCATGAGAGAAGTACCTGGTGGTGGATATGTTCATATCCCATGGAGCAGACAGGATATTTTGTCATTTACAAATGATTTCCCAAAATTGAGAGAAAAACTTGTGGAGTGGTACAAGCAGGTTGAGAGGTTCGTGAAGGTGTCAAAGGTTTTGTTGAAGGACCTGGATGGTTTGTTTGACATTGTGGTACCTGCAGATTTGTGGACAGAATGTAAAATTACAGTTGATTGGCCAGGTGAGGAATATCCGAGGGATGCTAAAACAGGAGCACCCTCAGATGATTTGATGAAAAAGTATCACCAAGTGATTACTTTCTTAAAAGTGAAAATTCCTCCAAAAGAGACCGATTGGGTAAAGATAGACAGAACAACTGAGGAATCAAATGAATCTGTATATGCCTACTATGAAAGGCTGTTGCAGGTGATCAAGCAGTACAGCAGTTTTGAGAATATTGGCGATAAAGATATGGGACATTTTGTGTATCGGTTTGTGTATGGTTTGAAACTAGAAATTAGTCAGATGATTCAACAACATATGCTTTGCTGGCAGAGCAAAAGCATAGATGATATTTTGATGTACACCAAGTATTGTGGCAACGATATTAAAGCCAGACTTAAAAAGTTAAAGGAGAAGATGATGTGGGCGCAAGTGAAATTAGCAGAACAGCAGGAATTAAAATGAAATGCAGAAACTGACAAGGGATTGAGCAAGAGTGATCAGGGATTGAATGGTGGTAAATTGAGAGGACGAATGAATAGAGAGGATGCGAAAAAGAAGTTCCCATGTCACGGATGCGGAGAGATGGAACATTGGAGAAATGAGTGTTCACATACTCAAAATAATAATGGCCCAAATCAAAATTTAAACCCACAGATGCAGACTGAAGGGGTTGTGAATCAGCCACCACAGGTAGTTAATCCACAGTATCAGGTACCTCTAGCTCCTATGGCAAACTTTGTTAACCCTCAAAAGCACACCACAGACGCCGGATTTCCAGGAGGAAGGGGTAAGATAAATTCTGTGATTTCACAATATGTTTTGAAAAGTGCTGATAGTGACACAAATGATTGACGGTGCCTGAGAGGGGAGGAAGAGGAGTGCTTACTTGGGGTATCCTTGCCGGTAGATCAGTCAGGTCCATTTTTTGATGGGAAAGTGGAAGGTAATGAGATCACTTTTCTATTGGATACTGGTGCTACCCGTTCTGCTGTGAGAACAGCAGACATCCCAAACCTACCCGTCTCGGGAGAAAGAATTCAAGTTGTTGGTGTTTCAAACCGACAAATTAAAACCTGTCACGACCTGAGACCCGGTGATACGCTGCTCGCAACAGCACTCAAACTCCCGTTTCATAGCACGCACTCAGCGCGAACTACACTACCCAGAAGGTTTAGAGGAGCCCGCCTCACGTGATCCAGGTTATGCAAGGCAAAGCGGATATAACCCAGCGCACGCAGAGAACGGTGCCGATGATTCCTGGAGGTTCGTCTACCTCGGCTCCCCGATCCGTTCTGAGACCCATCTTGCACAGAAAGCTTTGTTCCCGCCTTGGCAAGCCCGCTCCTGGCGTCCCGTCCTCCGGATCCCGACTCAAGAGAATCTCCGCCCTCAGGCACTCGAGCTCCTGTAAACTGCTCCAGCGCTCCTCTGCCCACGGAGTTCCGGGTTCAGAGTAGCAGCGCGAGCGGTCCGTTCCTCTGCCCACGGAGTTCCGGGTTCAGAGTGGCAGCGCGAACGGAGCGCTCTTCTGCCCACGGAGTTCCGGGTTCAGAGTGGCAGCGCTCTTCTCCAGTTGTCTCCGAGTGTCTCCTTCCGAACCGTGAGTACAGATCAGACCAAATACTGTGTGGTCGGGAAACACCTCCCTGTTGTTACCGATTGGTAACCCTGTGGTGAAGCATGCTCTAGAGTATTAAGCACTGTCACTAAGTGCTGTCCTTTACTCCTAGAGGAACGTTGATCCCCTGCAGGTCTCGCAGCTCGCTAACACCCGTTGTCCAGTAACTCCCTTTAACCGGATAGCGGATGTGTCCCAGAGTCCCGCGTCTTCCGTCCAAGGGGTTAGAGGAGGTACAGGTAAGAGGAAGATGAGAGGGGAGTGAGTAACAGCTCACATACGGGGTTTAAAGATACAGCGTGCTCATTTTGTGCTTGTGTCTTTTCAGGTCCCTTTCCCCACTGTTCCTCCCTTTCCTTCCCTCACTCACCTGTCTCCCGAGTCCGTGTGTGTAATATGTATTCCGGGCTGGGGACAGATGAGAGGTGGACCCCTATAGAGCATCAGCGCCATCCTGAGGAGAAGATCCCCGGCCTCCGTGACAGGCCGTGACAAAACCCCACTAACAAGGCCAATGGAGGTGCATATTGGTAACTTCAAAGATATGCATCGATTTACTTTATGTGATTCTAGTCCTGTGAATTTGTTAGGAAGAGACCTGCTGTGCAAGATGAACTGCACAATCTATTGCACACTGGATGGTGTTGCTTTCCAAACTCCTGATGAAAATATTGTTTATAAGGTAATGTTAGCAAAGCAAGGTACCAAAGTGAATGAAATGTTTTCTCTAATAACTTCAAATGAATTGCCAGAGAATTAAAAACTACAGTGAACCCAGAAGTGTGGGACTTTTCAGGAAAATACATTGGATTAATGGCAAATGTAGATCCTGTAAAAGTAATGATGAAAGAAGGTGCAGTCTATCCAAACACCAGACAATACAAAATGAGTCCAGAAGTGTAAGCAGGAGTTGATTAAAGAAATAGAACGATTAATTGAACAAGGCACTTTAAAGGAAATACTGAGCAGCCCTTGTAATTCACCCATAATAGGAATTATAAAGCCTCATGGGAAGTACAGGGTAGCACAGGATTTACAGAAAATAAATAAAATTGTAGTGACTTGTTGTCCAGTAGTACCCAACCCTGTAGTGATTTTATATCACATACCCTGGAATGCAGGCTGGTTTACAGTAATTGATTTATGCCATGCCTTTTTCTCTATTCCAGATAGAGTGTGTGTGTTTGCCTTTAAATTTGATGACCATATCTTGGCATGGTGTCGAGTTCCTCAAGGGTATACCGAGAGTCCCTCAATCTTTAACCAGATCTTGAAAAGTGTTTGGAAACACTAATCATGCCCCGAGGTTTAGTCTTGGTGCAGTATATTGATAACCTACTGGTCGCATCAAGGACTCGTGAAGACTGTGCCACTGACTTAATTGCTTTATTAAATCATTTGGCAGAAGGAGGGCACAAAGTATCCCCTGAAAAGTTGCAATTTTGAAAGCAAGGAGTAAAATTTTTAGGCCACACCTTAGGAAGAGGAGTCAGAAAAGTAACTCCAGAAAGAATAAAAATAATAAAACAAATGTCCTTACCCCATACTCAAAGAGAAATGAGAATGTTTTTGGGAGAAGTTGGATATTGTAGACAATGGATTATGGGATTCTCCTTGTTAGCAAAACCATTAATCCAGATGACTCGAAAATGTGCAAATGACCCAATTGTATGGACTGATGAGTGTGTTGAAGGTTTCATGAGATTAAGACACTGTCTATGTGAGGCCCCTGCTCTAGGCATGCCCGATTACAGAAAAGAATTTGCATTGTTCTGTTGTGAAAGAGAAAAGTGTGCACTTTCAGTTTTGACCCAAAGACACGGACTGAGCAGACGTCCAGTAGCCTGTTTTTCTGCTACTTTAGACCCTGTAGCTTCAGCTCTACCTGGCCGCTTACATTTGATTTATTCATTTATAAAGTTTTATATAGCATGAACAAGATCCTTTAAGGATATCAGAGTGCTTTACAATAAGTTGGGAGAGAGGACAAAATGAAATATACACAGCAATTGTGGAAAGAAAAATAAATAAATAAATAAATAAATAAATAAATAAATAAAATACAAAACAATGATAAATAGTAAGCAATGGTACACATAAAAGGTATAATATTATGCAGACGATACGATCCGTGACTGTTAGTTGTGCCATGGAGCTAGGAACACAGATACAGCCGCCTTATGAGTGCCACAGCCCCTTATGGTAGGAAATTGCTCATTAAGAATCTTTTGGCATTCAGTTTGAAAGCCGTTGTCGATGCGAGTCCGGAGGAAGAGAGTTCCATATTTTAGGGGCAGCGCCAGAGAAGGCTCGGTGACAAGTTCTCTTTTTGCTAAGGATGATAGGTTTCAGGAGGAGAGTAGAGGCTCTTCTAGATGCCCTCACCCCACAGGATAATTCAAGTTTTTGCGCTAGATACGTGGGAGTATTGTAGTGAAGGGCTTTGTGCATCAGGATTGCAAACTTTAGCTGGATTCGTGCTTCAAAGGGTAACCAGTTGAGAGATTTAAGGACTGGGGATATGTGCTCATTTCGTTTGGAGCCTGTGATCAGTCTTGCTGCAGAGTTCAGCGAAGCCCTAAGTGGAGCCAAGGCGTGTTTAGGAAGGCCACAGAGAGTTGCACTGCCATAGTCTAATCTTGGTAAGACAAGAGCTTGTATCACCTGCTTGAAATTCTTAAAGG